>NC_059425.1:72263992-72579835 GCF_021028975.2 Sphaerodactylus townsendi
TAAGAATTGGGTGCTTTTGAGCGCGCATTCATCCTTCCACTTCAGCTTGTCCGTTGGTTTGCAAAAGGGTGCACTTCCGACCAGGATCCTAAATGACGCACGCTGAGGGGTAGGAGGAGCAGAAGAATCGGCTGACTGTGTTGTCGCTGCTGGTGCAGCGGGGAGTGCTGCAGGACCCCAGGGTATTTGCCGTGAGGAGCGCTCATCAAATAGTGAGTGGGGAATCGACCAAGGTTCCTTTGGAAGCTCAAAGTCACCATTATTTGGCATACTGAGGCCCTTTCTGCACAGCACAAATAAAACGTCATGAGGACATTAAAAGAAGCATTTTGGGGAGGAACTCCACACAGCTTTCCCCCAAAGACATGTTGAACACATTTTATTTCTGCTCAGCCTGTCATATTTAGAAACCTAAACTAGCAATCTTTTTTCCCTAAGATGGAGTCAAGACATTTTCCCTTGTCTGTGCAGAACAAGGAAGCATTTTTCCCACCTGACTTCTAACAGCTCTTACTTTCATTTTTACCATTTTTTTGTTCAGGTTATACAGATGTGTTTTAACATCAAGCATTGGGGATAGAGCTTGATAATCTCATTATAATGACTCTGGATAATCTCAACTGACAGCCCAGTTTCTCAGGGCCCAACTGGATGAGATACTGTGAATGAATCTCTGCAGTGTTTGTAAAAGGGCAATAGCAGCTATATCTGGCACAGATTCCAATCATGATGCAGGGAAAGCAGGGGTTTAAATCTGACCTCCCGGTGGTTTCACCAATTGAATTGACCTCCCTCAACCAGATATTATTAGGCATGGACCAAAACACAGATGGGTATGTTCTTTTTTCCTTTCCATTTTTATGTTCCATGACTAATGAGGTTCTGTGGATGAGTTTCAATTACTGAATAATTGAATCGAATAATTTTATTATGGCCACAAGGCCATCAAAAAGAAAACAAAAGCAGATTCAATTTATACATATGTACAACGATTCATAATGTAATACCCATACCCAAAAGAAGCATAAACTTACAACATTATTACAGTCACCATCATCTGGTACTGCTCCCTGTCTTAACATAGTTATGCATTCATTACTAACATTACTAACATACAAAATTGGGCTACCTGCAGAGATATAAGAGAAGCCCGGTCTTCCAATAAAATTCTCATAAGAGCTAAATCAGAGTCAACTGCAATTGAATTAGTATAATTAATTAACAATGGTTGGATTAACGACATCCTTTCTCCTTTATGGAGCTCACAATGCAGCAGGATGTGTGACATAGAGTCCACTTCTGAATTGCAAATACGTATGTGGACCGTGGAATTTTTTGAAATCTTCCCGCTAAATTGGCTGATGGAAAGCATTGAAACGGGCTCTAGAAAAGGCCCAGTGACATTTTGCAGATACAATATTAGATAAATAGGGGGTGGCCAAAATTCCTGACCAGGATTTCAATGGTTTATAAAACAAGAGTAACAAGGAATAATCTATTGTCGAAGGCTTTCACGGCCGGAACCACACAGCACCCCAAGGAACCACACAGCACATAATCTGTTTGCATTTCAATATCATTGAGCTGTTGACAAACCAAGACTGTTGCTCTACGGATACTCAATTCCAATAGGTGCATAGGGTCAAATCCACATTGTTTAAGTTTGAGTATTATCTTTTCTGACCAACTTGGATATGGTGACCCTGCCAGCTGCCTGCAATAAAGGCAGTAAACCCAAAGGCTGGAGAAGAACTTTAAGACAATATTTAATAATCAGCCTCCAAAAGGATGTCTCTACTTTGACCATCCTTGCTTCTTGCTTTAATACTGCATTAGCTGTACATTTAGGTGTATTAAACAAGGCTCTAAGGAATGCAGATCAGACTCTCTCTAATAAAGTAAAATCCAATACTATTGCCAGTGGAGCTCCATAGGTAAGTTGAGCCAAGGATTTAGCTTTGAATAGTTTAATTGCAGATGGGATAAATCCGCCCCCTTGTGATCTAAAATATCTCAAAATTGCCTGGGAGCTCCTTTGTGCTGTGTATATAACTGATTGTATATGGGCCATGGGTTTCCCATTATACAGGAAAACCACATCTAGGTATTTGAAGCACTTTGCTTGTTCAATCTGATGTCCTGACAACTGCCTTTTCAGTTTCTTAAATTTAGTATTAAAGCACATTTATCTGTATAATTACTATTTAACAATTCCTCTGAGCATTTTGAGCAAATATATTCAATGCTATTTTAAGCCCCACATTCATTAATGATAGAATAACAGCATCGTCAGTGTACATGAAGACGGCTATACTCTCATCAGGGGTAAGCATAGGTGCATGGGTATCGTTCTTATGGAAGCTAGTTATAAGTGTGTTAACATAGAGGTTAAACAAATGTGGTGGTAAAAGGCACCCTTGCCTTACACATTTCTGAGTAGAGATGGGTGCAGTTAGGTGACCTTCATGTGAGAACCTTACCTGTATGGTTGTGTTCTCATGTAATTTAACAATTAGTTGGAGGAAGGCGTCTATCAATATTAGTCTCCTCTAGCTTTGCCCAGAGCCAACTGCATGTTACATTGTCAAATGCAGCCTTAAGATCAACAAAGGCCGTGAGTTTTAATTACTAAAATCACACAAAGGAGAATTATACTTCCACCACCACTCCCCACACTGCAGCCCAATCAAAACTGGGGCCCACATGGGCCTCAGTTTTCCTTAAACAAACAAACTGTTCATGAATCTCCCAGTGTAACGAACTTGCCCCACCCTGAAGGGCTGGCGTACAGCAGGCCAAAGGGAGAAGGCCTTAGCAACAGCCAGAAAAAGAGAAAAGGCTACGCAAGTAGAGAACCGACCTGATTGGTTGAAAAAGGTCCAGTAACGTTTGGCAAAACCTAGGGGGAGCTAGTATGCTTACAGCACGGAGAGTGAAGGCAGTGCTGATCGGAGTCTGTCAGAGAGAGCAGAAGAGCAAGGAGTTGGGCAGTCTGGTCGAGAAGCTCCTGACAAAGAGAAGGATTCTGACTCAAGCTGAGGGAAGCTTGAGGGGAGTGTGTGGAAGGCCCTTGAGTCTCTCAGGTGGAGTGTGAACCGCCGCTCAGGTGCCTGGCAACTAGCCTGCCCAGACATTACAGTTCCTGTCCGTCCCCTGTTCTAAACCCAGTCACAAGTCCAGTCCGAAGAGGGCATTTTAGGCCTGAGTAGGGGACTGATAGGGTAGGTGGCTAGTGTGTGCCAGTCCTACCAGACTTAGACTTGGGGTATATGAACGAGAAAGGGGTGTGTGGAACAGAGACCATCTAGTGTCTGTGAGGTAACACCTCAAGAAATAAGTTTTTCCTTCTGCAACCGCTAAGCTTAAGACAAACTTATTCTGTAACCGACAAGTTTTTGAAACCTCTCAAATCACCTGAGAAGCCTCTTTCAAGCCATAAATAAACATTTTCAGTTTTGTTCATTTAAAATCTGTTCCAGTGTTTCTTTCTGTCTGTGTCTGTGTTCCCCAGTCAGGGTGGTGTCCCCTTTACGTTACATTGGTGGCAGCGCAGTATAAATAGCCCCTTTACGTTACACCCAGCATCATGCCTAGCTGGGTCCTTGGACACTTTCCTTTTTGGAATAAAACATTTAATTTACTTTTATTTATTTATGTACTTTATAGTCTGCCTTTCTCGCCGAGACTCAAAGTGGCTCAATACTGGCTATCCATTGTGCCAGCTTTCTCTTCTACTAGACATCCATTTCTCCAATTATTGAATTTCAGTGCCTGTATTCTGGTCAACCTTAGCTTTTCCAGATTTCCTTTGTAGTCATTGATCTGACAAGTCATTGCCCTCATTCACAAAGTCCCTTTTAACACTAATTGTGACAGCACTCCTGAATCTCTTCTGTTAAATGTCTGGTTTTCAGCTCTTTGGAGATGATCACCAGTTATCACAATGGCATGGGAGCTAGAGGTATTTAGAGGTGAAAGCTCAGTGTTTCTACCACCCTGCCATCATGCTCTTATTTCTCTGTCTTCTTGGAATTGCTTCTCTGTCACTGTGTGAACTCTGAAAACTATATAGGAGGGTGACATGGCATCATAATTTTTCCATTCTAGCTTGCTGCCTGCTACAGGAAAGAACACAAAAAAGTAAACCTCCTATATAGTTACAGGCAACCATCACAAGCAAAGAGCTTGTTTATGAAAAAAAAAGATCCAGGTAGGTTGATCAAAATCAGGAGATAAATGAAACTGAAAATAAATACTTCTCTAGGGTGGAAAAACACAAACCAATCAATTACTGAAGCAGCAGTCCAGCTTCTACAACAAATCTCCATGGGTGCAAGGCTAGATCAAGACAGCCAGTATGAAAAGGATACTTGATAGTTTAGTGGAATTATCGTTCACTGTTTGTTCAGCTGCTTGTGTAGTGGTATAAGGCAGATAGCCAGAAAAGATTATCCAGCATATTCAGGACTTATTCTTGAGTAACTCCTTGTTATTGATTGCCAAGCTGTGAAAGCACTATACGGATTTCAGACCACTTCAGGGGAGAAGATTCTTGGCAAAGTGAAGGCAGGAGTTCAAGCACATGCTAGGTTCAACATAGCACAGGGTCTTCATCAGAAAGCTAGCTTCCTGAGAATTTGACTGGGCAGGATGCTTCAAGTGCAAAATTCAGGGCCAAAAATAAAGGTTAGATGGTAGAACATTGGTGAAGAAAATGAGATGAAATACCCAGGTGCCCCAAGGAAGCTGGAAAAAGCAGAGTTGTAATTAGAAATGGAGAGAGAAATAAGACTACAGTGGGGGGAAAAAATCTATTCTGCCTGGCAGTGCTGGTTCCAGGATTTGGGGGGTGCTAGGCACAGGGTACTCAAGGACCCCTTTCCTCATCTGCTCACTATCAGGATCCCGCTCATGCCTCCCTTCCAGTCCCCGCTCATGCATGCATGCATGCATGCATGCATGCATGTATGTATGTATGTATGTATGTATGTATGTATGTATGTATGTATGTATGTATAAAAAATTATATTCTGCCATTCCTTTTGGTCCAAGGCAGCTTAAAATAATAGTTTAAATACCCACAGCTAAAATCAGAAGTAAAATAACAAGACCCAAATACCTCCCACCCACTCCCCTTGAAAGATACCTGCCATTTAAACCATTCAAAAGCACTGGCAAAAAGACCTTGCAGTGCCTCTTGAAGACCTCCAGGGAAGTTCCTCCCCTCCCCCCTGTTTTTTTCAGGGACCCCATACCACACAGTCAGAGCCACAATGGAAAAGTCCTGAAGCACAGGTGCCTCACATAGCTGCTTTTTAACCCTTCAAAGGCCTCCTGATGGGAGCGAGGGGGCTTTCAGCCAGCTACTCTGAGGTGCTAAAAGCCCTGTCCTTCCTTCTCCCAGGGGAGGGGGCATGAGCAGGCCTCCCCCAAAGGCCATGCTGCCAGCCCAGAAGCGCACAGCCTGATCTGTGGCCAACCTCCCCCATGGTGGTCTCTGGTGGCCACAGCCCAGCTGGAGCCTGCCCAGGCCTCCTGGCTGCGGCCCAGCTGCAACCTGCCCAGGCCACCCAGGTGTGCAGCCCAATCTGTGGCTGGCCAGTCCCCCACGGGGGCCTCTGGCAGCCGCCACCCACATGCGCTTCCCAACCAATACCAGAGTAAGTCTCCCTGGGCTCTGAGGCACTCTGAGGCCAGCCGCCTCCCATGGCCAGCTGGTGAAAGAAGCCTGGCCCCTTTGGTGGCTGGGCAGCCAGCCTGGAAGTACACAGGCCAAGCAGCAGCCGCTGCCTTCCCTCACCTCCCCCAGCCCAACACTGGAAAGGGGGTGTGCAGCAGTCAGGTAAGTGGGCAGTGGGGAACTGTGGTGGGGGGCACACAGCAGGGGGATGAACCGGATGTTAAATCATTAGAATCTCACCACTGTTTGCACTGTATGTATAATCTTCCCTGCTTGTGATGTTTGTTCCTTTAACTAGGATTGTTTCCCTAGTATACCTGATGTTTATTAAACCTGGTGTTTCATCATGAGCCAGTTGTTCTATTGTAGTTTTTGTTCTCTGTCTATGTTCAGAGACTGTGTGTCTCCAGGCTTCTCACTCTATTAAACTCCACTGCTGTCCTCTGAGCATGTCTGAGGATTGCTGTGTTTGCTGCGACTAAGAGGCATTACATGGTGTCAGAATATGGACTGTTTTCGACCCCCACATCCTCTTGTGTTGCAACGCAACTTGGGAGCAAGCCTTTCGACTATATCTGACGGCAGCTGGTGTTGATAATGTGGCAGACAAATGGCAAGTGGCTATTTTGTTGAACTGTGTGGGAGAGGAAGCAATGTTGGTCTACAGTACATTTGTTTTTTATTGATGACCAGTCAAAGAATGTGGAGAAAGTTCTTGAGCAGTTTAAAAACTTTGCTTTTAGGGGTGGTGGGGGGGGGGTGAGTTGAGAGAGTTCTGAGAGAACTCAGCCAGTAGGCTTCATGTGTAGGAGCAGGAAAACAAAATACGCCTTTTGGATGCCCATAAAATTGAATAAGAGGCATTTGGATCGGCTCGTATTCAAGCAGGACATATTTGAACCCATTTTGGCCCGAACATGCCTGAATTCACCCAGATTTGGGCCAAATCCGGGATTCAGTGCATCTGAATCTCCAAGTCTAAAACCAAGTTTGTGATTTGGATATGCATAATCTGTTATAGGAGTGTTGTCTCATGATGCTGGCGGTTTTGTTGAGCCTCAAGCTCCTGGGTGGCACGCAGATATACACATAAACATTATATAACCTTTATTAGGCATAGAAACAAACACAAATATAAAATAAATAGATATTAAAACAAAATCAAATTATCTTGAGTACATATAGCAGTTGCTTGCAGAAGAAATTTTGCAGTCTTTTCTGCAATACCTCTGTTTTTTTCTTCTGTTTAGAAGTAGGGCAATTCCAGAATTGGTTGAGCAAATTAGTGCTTTATTAAATGTTGCTTGTGGCAGCAAATATCTGATGCTCGCATATTTAGGACAGATATAACTTTGAGAGGGTGTACTGTAAAGGTTAAGTTGGATACAGGGGCTGAGGCAAATGTGTTGCCATTCAAAATATTTAATGACCTCCCAGGTCAGAAAGTATTAATTAAGAGTGAGGTAACTCTTGCAGCATATGATGGGACACAGATAAAGCCTCTTGGCACTATTGTCCTTGAAGGTTTCACTTCAAAGGGGAAAGCCAAATTGTTGTTCTATGTAACTGATGTGTCATCTCTTCCTATGTGTCATCTCTTCCTATGTAACTGATGCGTCATCTCTTCCAACTCTTCCATTGTTAGGTAGGGTGGCTTGTGAGACCTTTAATTTAGTTCAACGAGTTGATGCCATACTGCCAGCTGACATTTTGTCACATGAACAGTTATTTGCAACATACCGTATGTTGATGTTTTTGAAGGTCTTGGGGAATTTGAAGGTGTCTATCATATATATGTTAATCCAACAGTTCCCCCAGTAATTCAAGGTTGCAGTAAGGTACCTTTTGCAATACTTGAGAGGTTAAAAAAGACCTTATATCAAATGGAAAGTACAGCAGTGATATCCAAAGTTGTAGGACCTACAGATTGGGTGAATAGTTTGGTCATCACATAAAAGAAAAATTGGGTGGTGAATATATGTTTGACTCCAAGGGATCTGAATAAGGCAATTTGTAGGCAGCATTGCACTATTTCTTCAATGGATGATGTTTTGAGTCAATTGACTGAAATGAAAGTTTTTATAATTTTAAATGAAAAGGACGGCTATTAGCAGGTTAAGTTGGATGAAGCCTCATCACGACTATGTATATTTAATACACCTTGGGGAAGGTATTGTTTTAACCGGCTCCCCTTCTTCTTTTTTGGCCTTCGACTGGGTGCCTGTTTTAAACAACTTTGTTTAATAAATCGGGTTGTTTAATTTATAGCTTTTATCGTTGTAAACTGCTGCTTAGGTTTTAATGATTTTAGTGTTTTATGCTGTCGATTTGCTGTTCAATTCAACAGCCATATTGTGAGCCGCCTTGAGCCCTTCAGGGATAAGGCGGCCTATATGTTTAATAAAATAAACAAACAAACAAATAAATAAATAAAATCTTCCAGTGAGGTGTTTTAGCAGAAAAATGAGACATTTGGTCACATAAAAGGAGTATATATGATAGCTGATGACATGATTATAGCAGCAGACCTCTGAGGAGCATGATCAAATCTTATATCAGGTGATGGAAACAGCAAGGGCTAAGAATGTTAAATTTAATTGAGAAACAAATCAATTTAACATGGACTCTGTGAAGTATATGGGTCATATTGTGACTGCTCAAGGTGTTAAGGTAGATGATGAAAAAGTAAAAGCCATTCAAGAAATGCCACCTCCTCAGGACAGACAAGATGTTCTTAGATTCTTGGGGTCTGTCCAATACTTGGCAAAATATATTTCAAAGGAGGCAGAGCTTACAGCACCTTTAAGAACTCTGTAAAAAAAGAATGTGCTATTTCAATGGATGCCAGAACACCAGGAGGCCTTTAAAAGGGTTAAAAATCAGCTATGTGAGGCACCTGTGCTTCAGTATTTTGATGGTATAAAACCAGTAGTAGTCCAGACAGATGCATCAAAAGATGGGAGCTTGGGAGCTTGACTCTTACAAGAGAATAAGCCAGTATTGTACGCCTCCAAGTCTCTTAGCCCAGCAGAACAGAATTAAGGGCAAATAGAGAAAGAGCTCCTGGTAGTATTGTATGCAATGAGGAAATTTCATCAGTATGTATTTGTTAGTGTGGTTCTAGTGCAGACTGATTACAAGCCATTAGAAGTAATTTTAAAAAAACCAATTGGTGGTGCTCTGGCTTATTTGCAGCACATTCTTCTGCAGCTTCAAAGGTATCAGCTCAATGGAGTGTACACTTCAGGGATATGCCTTTTGCAAGTAGAGAGTTTTGGCAATTTGCTCAGGAATGGGGGGTTGAACAGTGCTTTCGTAGACCAATCAAATGGCATGGTTGAGAGAGCCATTTTTCTATAAAACAACATTTAAAAAGCAGAGTATGTGCACAGAGATCTATATTTGGCATTATTGGAATGTTGTAAAACACCCATTATGGAAATGGTATACTCACCCGCTCAGATGCTGATGGGCAGAATAATAAGAAGCAAATTGCCAATAATGACTGAGTTGTTGCACCCTAAAATACCTACAGAAGTAACAGAAGATCCTCAAAGAATTCAGAAAAGGCAGAAATATTTTTATGATTGTACAGCAAAACCCCTTAAGCCCTTACAAGAAGGAGATTCAGTATGGGTTGAGGCTAATGAGGGGTGGTTCCCTGCTGCTATAACAGAAAAGTGTGATCAACCCTGCACATATCAGATGATGACTCCTGATGGATGTCGTTATCAACATAATAGAGGTGGGGAAAAAAGGGTGTCAGGAGATGATGATAGAGACGAAAGGCAACGTGGGCCTGCCTGCCTGCATGATCCCTAATATGTCCAGTGGGAGTACAGATGTATGTAGATGGGGAAACATGTGTTCTGCAAACTGAACAAAGGTGTCCCAGATATTTAACATTCTATGCCAGACATGTATTTTCACCAGAAAGGTACAGGCCTTGACGATTGTATTATTTGTATATATACTTTTAAAGTAAATACTTTTTAAGTATCCTTTGTATCTTTTACCTTTTAATGTTTTTTATTTCTGTGTAAAAGGGGGGATATGATGTATGTTCCTTTAAGTAGGATTGTTCTCCTAGTACATCTGATGTTTATAAAGCCTGGGGTTTTATCATGAGCCGTTGTTCTCTTTTAGTTTTTGTACCCTGTCTATGTTCAGAGACGTCATCTCTCTTTCTCTATTAAACTCTACTGCTGTCCTATGACCATGTCTGAGGATTGCTGTGTTTGCTGTGACTACAAGACATTACACTGCTGGTGCTGGGCAGCCAGGACACAAGAAGGAGTAGGAGGAGTTTAAATTTATACCCTGCTTTTCTCAACCACAAGGAGTCTCAAAAAAGCTTACATTCACCTTCCCTTCCTCTTCCCACAGTACACACCTTGTAAGGTAGGTTGGGATGAGAGAGATCTGACTAGTTCAAGGTCATCCAGAAGGCTTCATGTGTAGGAGTGGGCAAACAAATTCAGTGCATCAGATTCGAGTCCGCTGCTCATGTGTAGAAGTGGAGAATCAAACCTGGTCCTTCAGATTAGAGTCCACCACTCCTACCCTCTGCATCATAGAGAAAGTAGAGTGCTTGCAACCAAACAAGCAGGGTTGGAGCATGCAGGTGGATAGCAGAGGAAGCATGTGCAGGGGGGTTGGTAAGCAGCAAGCCCTGCAAGAGGCACTGGGCTCTGACAGATGCCTCATCTCTTGATATGTTCACACTGGCCCTGATGCTTGGGACATTAGCTAATAGCTGAATACCTAAGATCCTCTTACATCCAGTTTAGTCAGAATATTCATAGAGGCGAATATTTGCATGGAAGTGAGCAATGTCCTCAGTTCAACACTGGCCTGTCTTAATGGCTATTGTGACTACAGTACAATCCTAAGAACACTTTCCTAGGAGTAATTAATAAATAGACTGCAGTAGGATTTGGAATAGACCTGTTCAAGATTGCACTTGTGGTTACTATCTCCCCCCTCCGAAGCCCCACCCCCAAATCTCAAGGAATTTCCCATCCCAGCATTGGAAATACTGCCTGAGGTTCAGGCCAAATGACCCTCCTACCAGAGGTGTATCTAGGAAAAATGGAGTCTGCAACAAAATCTGAGCCCTCCCCCCCCCAATTTTCCCTAGATTTTGCCACAGGCTCCATTTCCCCTAGCTACGCCTCTGTGGAAATTGGGCTCGCTTCCCCATCAGGGCCCAAGGAACATCGTAGTCCCATCATCCATGGGGCCAAGTAATTGGCTTTCAAAATGTCAGAAATGAGCTGGGGGAAAATATTTTCCATTTTTAAAAAGACCTCATTTTTCAAGTCACTACTGAATCAAACAAATGGGAGTTCACTCATGCCCTTCTTCCACTCCTCACCCACAGAACTTTACTCTTCTCTTTTCTCTGCCTCGCTGCTCCAGAGAGGATACTTGTTGGGAAGATTAGACTTCAGTAGACCCCCTCCCCCATCTCCTTCTTGGAGAACAAACAGTTTTCTTGACTTTTCAACATCTCTTGGTTATAACACAGTCCGTCTGAGGGGAAGGCAGCAAGGGCTGCATTTCTTTGAGCAGTGCTGGAAAAGTGATGCTGTCACTTTTTTTTGCACACAAATGAGCAAAGGAAAAGTTCCAGCTCCCCTCCTCTTCATTCATGTCTCTTCCCCTTACTGGGGTGGGGAAGAGAGAGACACCCAAGGCTCTGCCTAGCCATGGACGCTTGGGGGTTGTTGCCTTCACCCCTCCCTGTTTTCCACCTGGAGACATCTTTGGAGCACCAGAGGAGCTGCGGGAACATCCCCCTCCCCAGCTCAAGTTTAAAGAAAAAGTGCCACCTTGCATCTCCCTCCTGCCCTTTTAGCTAAAAGGGCAGGAGGGAGATGCAGGGTGGCATTTTTACTGTTTTTAAAGATGCCAAAGAAAAAGGCAATTCCCCATGGGAGGGTGGGGGAAGCGACGACCAAGCGCACTGCCCTAAGCATTCCCTTATCTCTTGCAATGTGATTAACAAGAGCTACCTCGCTGGTTTAGTTGCAGGTGTTTATACGGGTAGGGCGCAGCCACCATACCCAACTTGCACCCCCCTCCAATGGGCCTGGCACAGCACAAAAAAGGCCAGAGAGTTGGGCTGTGCCCGGCCCATCTGCAGCAGGCCCACCACTTTGCCACTGTGCAAGGAAAGCCAAGGCAGGCAGCAGGTGGCAGGTGCAGCCCAGGCTAGTGTGGGGGGCAGCTCCCCAGGGACATATGACCCCATATGTGTCCCTGGGGGTGGTACACTCCTACCTCCTACACATCCTCTGCCTCCAGAGGAGGACATTTTTGACACAGAAAAGGTACAGGGGAAAGCGTTAACACCTCCTTCTATAGTATCATGATCCTGATACATGCAGGGAGTGCCCTGCTGACTGTGTTTTATGTCCACACGTCACTATGAATGCCAGTCATGGAATTCTAATGTCACTTGTTATTGACCCTCAGTCTTCAAACCAGCAGAAATGTAAGGTGTTTTCTTTTTTGAAGAAGAAAACTGTGCTTGTTGGGCTAATAAGATAAATCACATAGTTGTACGCCATCAGTCCAGAAGGATTGGGAATCTATTCCTCCTCCTCCCCACAGACATAATTGCTACATAATTAACTAGGTGGTTGATGGAGTTTTCCCCTTTCTTCTCAGCATAAATTATTGATCACTGCTGGCCCATCTTTCAAAGATATTATAGACTACTAGGCTAAAGAGTACATTCTGATTTCAGATACATGACTGTAAATCTGATGCCAAAGTTAGTCATTCAAACTACAAGGGCATTCAGTGAGAGCAGAACCAGCAGGCTTTAAGTCTCTGAGTAGAAGGATATGTTTTAGTTCTAGAAGGAAAAACATGTTTGGAAAGATTCAGTGCATTTTTGTCCAATGAATAAGGTTTCCATACCCTCATCCCAGTCACAAGGGTAGGTGTTGAAATAGTTGGTTTTTTAATAGCTTTGGAGTTCCAAGGATTGTTTATAAACCATTCTACCAGTCCTACATCTGCTACACCCAGGCCTTATGCTATTAATATGCAATTATGTGTCATGTAATGACTTCCAGCAACATTGCTTCTCTAAATGTGTTGTTATCTATTCTTAATATCATAGATGTATTGATTTCATCAGTTGTACTCACATGACAGACAGCCTGGAGTACTTTGTGAGGATAGCCCTATTCAGTTGGTTTTGTCATCATTTTGATATAACAATGCATCCTAAATTCATTTGTGGGCATAGCAAACCATGGAATTCACATGATTTCCTCTGTACTATAGGGTGAGCTTGGAAGCATTCCGCAGTAGTTTCCTACTTTATCTTTATCCACTACTTTACAAAATAAACTCAGAAACAAATATAGATCTATTGAAAGTGGCTTCTTTACTGGATCAACTGTAGTTGTCTTGATGAGTGAACTCCCATTTGTTTGATTCAGTAGTGACTTGAAAAATGAGGTCTTTTTAAAAATGGAAAATATTTTTCCCCAGCTCATTTCTGACATTTTCAAAGCCAATTACACTCTCAGTAACATTATTTGAACAGCCTAGAGTTTCCAGATATCTCCCAAGATCCTCCAAACTTTGTCAGCTGAGTTACAAAACTTGTCCCTGAGTACTCCCAAACCTCTTTACCTTTTGCCTGTGGCTGATGTTGCTACTGCAATTATAGCAGAAAGTGAATGAGATAACCATGCCTTTCTCTTTCACTTCCCCTCCATGAGACCATTAATGCTGCAACAGTAGCACCACAACTGTCAGGGATCTTGCCAGGACACCTGACCTGTCAGCTATATCAAAGACATCAGGTGTACTATGGAAAACCATATGTCTTAATGTTCTTAGCACCTGGGTGCCTGTGTAGTAGGCAGATGAAATCCTATATTCCTGCTGCAGGAGCTTTGTGAGTGGATGGATGAATGGGTGGGGAGGGGAAGGGAAGGGAAGGGAAGGGTGGGGAGGGGAGGGGAGGGGAGGGGAGGAAGGCATTCTTCCGGTTGGACGGCAGTCCAAGAAAGAGAAGAACTCACGGATTCCTTCAGGTTGAAAGTGAACTGACACATTTTGGACCTAGTAATTACAAATGTTGGCAACATCACTTTTTCACCTCTTTTGGACGAGAACTTGAGGCGGTGCTTAATTCTGTAAGCTGTCCTGAGACCTCCATATACAGTAGGGTATAACTTTCAAATAAATAAATCAATCAATGCCTGACAAATACCTCATTCTCTTGGAGCTTGGTATTAGTGTGTATAATGATATATTATCAGAACAGGACCAGAAAAACCTGGATTCAAATCCTCATGTAGCCACAAAGCTCTGGGTCAATTTGGACCCATCGTTCCTTATCTCTCAGTATGAAGTATACCTACTTCATAGGGCAGTTGCATGGATAAAATTGAGAAGAACCATGTGTGCACAACCCTGAGGTCCTTAGAGGAAAGATCAGTGGTTTGGGTAGTTGCAGTGTCCTGGAGAGTTCCACCCCCAACTGGACTCCCCTGTCACTGCTATTTCTTCTTGTCACAATCTCCATTCACTGAGTTATCAGGCACCTTGAGCAAACAGGTGAATGACCGTTTCACTGAGAAGCAGCAGCTTTCACATGCTCCCTTGCCCACTCCCACCTGTGTAGCAGGGATGAATGAGCCTGCAGGGCCCAAAGAAGGTAACGTAGGTAAGCAAGCAGTAGGGAGGTCAGCTGCTCTTCCTTTCTCACCATTGACATTGTCTCCTACTTGCTTTTTCACCCTCTGGCTCTCTGGGCAAGCAACCAGACTCACTGCTACAGGAAAGCACAAGGAGGGAGGCTCATCATGGACTCTCCAAAACTTGTAGTTGGTGGCATTGCTTTATGTTCAAAAACTGCAATGGGCTGAAGGTCTTCTACTTCCTGTAATGAAAAAGGAGAGGAGGTAGCTTTTCCGTGTAGAATAGAGAAACAGATGGAATGTTCAGTATCATTAAAAAATGTCCCAGCTTGTTACCATAGCAACTGAGGGAAATATTTTTAATTATTATTTGAAATTCTTCATTGTCTTCATTAAAGGTAACAATAATAGCCTTCAGTAAACAAAGCACAGCCCTGCTGTTCAAATCAGTTCCTCAATAAATAGCATTAAAAGTATTTCGTGTTTTGAATGCTGATCATCACAGAAAGGGCAAGGCAGACTGCCGATTATCTTGGCATGTTTTCTTGGAAATGCTGTGTTCACAATAGGTGTGGATAAACCAGGCCTGTTCTGTAATTCCAGTCCACATTCCTGGCAATATAACATGGGGAAACCCCAGAATATGGCCAATAAATCCAACCAGTGTAAATTGTAGAAGACTAGTGGATCCAACAACATCCATTTATTCAACAGATATGAGATTCATTTCCTTTAATACATTTGTGCTCAGCTTGGAATCTACTGCCCTATAGCAAAATCCCATGAAATTCTGGTGATGTTTGAGCAAAGTACATCCCTAGCCTTTTTTTCCTCCTTAGCTGGAGTGCATATGTAATAGGAATTCATTAATGTGGAAACATTTTTTTAATGATGAGACCTATTTTGAAACGGCAAATGCAAGGGCGAATGAAAATTGCCAGTAAGTCACAAATGTTTGCCTCATTATAGACTTCAGCGCTCAAATGCTTCATTTTTTTTCTCTGAGCATATTAAAGGAAAGGGCAGCTTGAGGGTGTCTTCCCTTACAATCTGCTTGCTCCCTCATTACATAGAGTAATCAGCCTTTAAATGTTCCATAAACATGCCCTAGAAAACAATAAGGGGAATCCCTGCTCTACTTATAATGAGCAAGAAGCTATTTCAAATGTATCCCCCCCCCCCCCCCCAGTTCTCTATTGGAAGACAATTTTGCTATTTCTCTTGCAACGTGAAGAGAGATTATGGCTCTGATGGATACTGTGACCGAGACCGAGGAAGCACATTCTATTTTAACTTTTTTTTTTAATTTGACCTCTTCTGTTTTGAAAGCCAAACAGGTTAAAACCCACGTTGCCTTTGAATAGCTCTTATTTTCCTGTGCCAACATTTTAATTTTCACTGGCTTAGAGCTGAATGTCTGTAGGATTATTACATGGATGTTTTCTGACAGTTAGCCCAGCTTTTCAATATGCATGGCAATAGCTGGTCGAAGCTAGAAGTTAGTGAAACAAAAACCTGTTCCTTGGGCAAGTTACTGTACTAGCTAGCACTGTACACTCCAGACCAGTATCTCCTTAAGCTGGAGCTCATGCATGCTGGGAGAATTCCCTGAGGACTTTAGAAATATATATTTACCAGGACTCTAGAGAGGCATTATATACATCTCCCAAATAAGGAAAAATAAATATGGTCGCATGGCAATGGCAAGGTCTACATTTGCAGAAAGGCAGGATATAAATGTTTTACATAAATTAATAAAAATAAAATTCCATGGCAGCTAATCCAATGAGCTGTCATCTTGAGCAGTGATCTTGAGAAGCTGCCAAAGGATTGGAAATGTTGTGATTAGACAGCTGAGGCAATAGGAGTTGTTAGGGTGGTCGGGGCTAGCAAGGTGAAAGAACTTTGCCATCAAGGACAGGAGACCTTGTAGCACTTTTCTGATGGAAAAACTTGCCTATCCTTGTTGAAGAGATCTAACGAGTATAATGAAACAAGACAGTGACAGAGATGCTCCCGAAATTCTCATTATCTGCCCAAATTTTGGAGTCAGTCCCAACTAAACTTATTTCCAAATAAGAATTAGTGCAATAGAAATCCTTGATTGTTCTGCTTTTTAGTTTTGAACTTTGCCATGCTTGAGCATTCAGTGCAGAGTTCAGTTTTTTTCTGCTCACATGGGCATGTCCTTTGCCCTCAAACTACTGATAGATACTTGTGTGCATGAACATGCTGCTGAATCACAACAGTTCTCTGTAGATAACATTACATCTGACTAAATCAGCGTATGTATGAAGTGTACACACAGGCTTCCTCCCCATGAGTGGGCATGATAAAGAAATGTTCCCAGTCATGGGGATGGAATCTATGCATGCACACTTTGTATATATGTAGAGTCCCCATTCATGAGCTGATGGTTACAGATAGGTGGTAAGCAGGACCAGTGTGCTTGTGTCAACTCTTTGTGTGTTGATTTCAGTGCATATAATGTTATCTGAAGAGGGTTGGTATCAGTTAGGCAGCATTCAAGTTGCATATGGCATCCACCTGCTTCCCAAAACTTCCTATTATAAGGCTTCTTCTGAAACTAATCCTCACCCTGCAAAGACCGTCTGCTCTCTTGATCCATCGAGCATCTTTGAGCTAGCCAGCGAGTATTGCACCGTTTAGTCTGCAACTCCCTCTGGTAACACTGTCTGTGTAGAAAAGCTGTCTCAGGTGACTCTGGTGGACTTATTCTCCAAGAATCCTTAGCTGGTACTGGTTTAGAGGAACAAGGTGCTTCTGGAGGCACGTTGGGCTCTGAGGCCTGGCTAACCTACTGTTCGGTCTTACCCTGCTGCGGTTCTGGTGAACTGAGTTCTCCTGGCCCAGCTCTTCCTCTGAGGAATTCTCACTTCCCCTAAGACTGGCCCAACTCAGGCATCTAGATTCAAATTGTCCCAATGCCATGAAGCTTGCTGGGTGATTCTGAGCCACCAACCTAACCTACCTCACAATACATATGCTCAATCAAATATACAGAGGCAGAATATAGTTTTTATTTGGTCTTCAATGTCAAAGGTTTAGTTTCAACATACTAGGATATGGTAAAATTACAGCAATTATATCAGCTACCAATCCACTAACAAGGCCAGTTCAGGTGCGTTTAATGCGTATATATAGACATGTGGTCTTAACAGGGAAAATATATTTGGGGGAAAGATCACATTTCTAGCCAAAATGGGAATATACCTCTAGAAAAAAGAAGAACTTCTTTCCTAGGTTCTAGAAAGAGTGCTAGTTCATCTCTTGAACTGTTTGTAGAACAGAGGCAGCTGGCTGAGAGAGAAACAGAGAGAGAGAGAGAGAGAGAGAGAGAGAGAGTGTTAGAGGGGGACCAATTTCTAGCCAGGAGGGGAATTTAAATTTTGTGTGGGAAAAGAAGCCCCATCCCTAGTTGTGCTTGTGTTTATTTCAAAGGATTCTACAGGTTTGGAAAATTTGAAGGGGAAAAGGAAATTGGATGAATGTTCCATTCCTTCTAGGTTTTGGGCACCAGAGTTTACACATGAACCTCTGAGTATAAGTCTGTCAAAGCTGCATAACCAAAAGACAGTCTATCTTATTTCAAAGAATTTATAAATCTGTAACAAACTGAAATCTTATCAAACGGCCCAATACCACCTGAGCTTTACTATTAAAATCATCTTAATATGTGTATGACTGCTTCTTTCCTTCTTACTAAACTTCTTCCTGCCCTTATCCTATTCCTCTGAGTAATTTAATAAAATTCTAATATTTTATGGTTGAACTTTGAAAAGCCTCTGGTGTTATAATCTTTGAGATCAAACACAGCAGAGAAGAGAAGGGAGGGGGAATCAACTCAGATCTTTAAACTGGTTCCGTTATGCATTTACTTCAGTGAGGTATGATGAGGGACCATTGGATATTACCCCTTAGAACTGTATATATAGTGAAGCTGACCAGCAAGAAGATCAGAAGAAACAAATGTTAGAAGAATTAGGGAACATACCTGCCTGTGAGTATAAGGAACATATCCTACCGTAGTAGCATGACACCTTACATGGCTTGGGACTGGGGTATCTGAAGGAATGTCTTCTTCCATATATCCCTGCCCAGGAATTGTGATAACTGTGACAGGGTCTCCTGACTACCTCATCAATCAAAGAAGTCCATTTGATGAATACACGAGAGAGGACCTTTTCAGTTGCAGCCCCACTATTATAGAACAATCTCCTCAGTTAGGTGTGCCTGGGCCTTTCACTTCCAGTATTTAGAAGGCAGTTGGAGATGGTTTTAGTTAGGACAGCATTTGTTTAAGTTAACTAGCAGTCCTGAGCTGTGATTTTAAATTATGGGTTTGATATTTTAAATGTATTTTATTTTACGGGTTTTATCTAAGTTGCAAGACACCTTGAACCCACCTTAAACTCTAAAAGGAAGAAAGGAGGCAAATGAATGTCTTACAAAAATAAATAGTTATTGTGAGGTTAGAATGGAGAATGGAGGTTAGAATGGAGAATGGAGACCCTGAGTCAGGCATGACACCTTGAGATTCTTGGAGGAAGGGCAGGGTAACACTGTGATACACACATACATACTGTGATACACACATACATTCAGGACCTCCCCTCCTCTTTTGTGAAGCAAAATTACAAGCGCAATGGATGAGAAGATGGGGGGTCCACTTATCTCTAGGTAGCGATCACCTTGGCACAAGTTTAGCAATGAGAAAAAGATCTGGGAATTGGTTATGCAGCAGCTTCACTGGCAAATGATTTGCTCCTTTGCTGCTGCATCAGAGAGGGGTATCATCATCCCTACTCAGCAATTCTCTTATGGACTGAAAATACCATTTGTGGGTAGCCTTCTTGCCCTACTTTTTTTCCTTCCGGAATCATGATATTTATTGTCGGTAGTGAGAAGCAAAGTGAATGGCAAGAAAACACTTCAGTTCTTCATGCTCCCTTCCCAAATGAAAGAAAGGAGCCGTTTTCCAGAGGGCAGAGCACCTGACCTCTCTAATTTTGTCTGCGAAGGTGCAGATTTATCTTTTCAAAGCTGTTTTCAAAGTGACTCTGATAAGAGAACTGCCTACAGTTAGGACTATAATGATTATTCAAAGCATTAATCAGTGGGAAATTATGCCTGTTACTGATTAGCTAATTACTGCAATCAAATATTCTCTCTGCTCTTTGGAACAGTGGATATGGCATGGGGAGAGAGTTGGGGAGGGAATGCAAATGGAGAACATATAACAGAATGAAATGGATTAACCACTTTTGTGTCTTGATTTGAGGGGATCCTCAGATGGGAGTGGGAGGCAGAGGCATATGCAAAAGGGAGATAGTCTCTTGGCCTTTCTCTCTGCCCTTTCACCCCTTCGTGCTGTAGATTGCAGGTTAATTAAAAGCTGCTTTGGAACAGGAGAGATTCATTCAATGGCAAACAAGCAACAGGAACATGAAGTGATCCTTGCTAATGGCAGAATGTATTTTAGATTTAATAATGTAACTTAGTCCCCTGCTTCAGGGGCAGACTTCTACTTATTGAAACTATTGGAAGGGACTGTGCTTATGGGATAACAAGTGAGGAAAACTGAAAAGGAGCCTTCCCACTTAGATTCAGTGTGAAAGGCATATGCACCCAAGACAATGAGCAACTGGGAAGCAGATGCTCAGATGATAGAGGAGAAAGATGCCCTCCTGAACATTAGGGACCTTTTAATTCCCTTAAACCACTTTCACAATCAGCATGCTTAAACAGTGGCTAAAGCATCCATGCAACTGAATCTTTTAAAATATACTTATAGTTCAAATCAGTATCATACTCTGCAGTAAATCCCCATCATATTAACATATTAACTGTCCATTTAATCAGCAACTAATAAAGCAGGAAGCAGAGACTTTATAAAGTTAGATGGTGAAACAAGAAGTTTTAATTTACAGGAACAAAGAAGCAAAATTGTTATAGAAAAGGAATAAATATTAATAAACAAGAAGCTGGTATTGAGTGGTTACTATAAACAAGTTGTTTCAAGTTTGACTCAGATCTCTAGCCTTCAAGATGTTATATTCAATTTAATGTAAACATATATAAACACACCAGAATAGATGACATAGTGCTCAGTTTGTCTTGATTTTTGTTTGAAAGACCTTCCTTATACCCTCAGATAAGTATTTCCAAACAGTTCCTTAAAACACTAACTTTTAATCTCTCCACTAGATATACCTAGCCCACATACTGCTTAACAGAGCAGGAATTCCAGCTATTCCTCAGGAAGCTAATTCCTCTCTCTGTCTCTATATTAAAAATCCCCCACTCTCATAAGTTTCACTGCTTAGTATCTGAGTGGGGGTTTTCTCAGAGTAAAACAACTAAGCAATCCATGTATTTATTTAATGTCACTGTTTTCGTTTTCACCAGGGATGTAGTACAGACTCTCCTTTTAATCTGACCCTCCAGCCCCTGAAACAGAGTAGTTTTACCAATTTTTGAATGGAATCCAATCAGTACACATCTATTCACTCTGGCACTCTGATCAGAACTCCCTTCAAAATCTCCTCAAACAGCTTTTAGAATTCTGCCTTTTGTAGCCAGCCAGTCACAAGCAGTCCTGACTTAACTCCTTGTGGGCTGTAGTCCACTTGCAGAAAATAAGGCTAAGCATTGGTAATTGTCAAAAGTCCTCAATATGAATCACTTTTTGAGTCTGCAGTGAGCATACATTTTCTCCCATCGTAGCAGGATGCTTGACTTAGATCCAATGAACAGTTTGCAATCTACTCTCCCCCACCCAGCTATTTTGAGTCTGATCTCACAGCAGTCATTTTGTGATGAGATCCACAGTTTCAACAAGGGGGGGGACCCTGACCTGTTCTACATGATCAGCCCAACCTGTGTGGTTGGAATATTAACAAACCCTCCCCAGCTGAAATAAGGAATGAGACCAGCAGTTGCCCATTCATGTGCAGTTGCCTATTCGTTTCTTCATAGTTACTCTCGTCCCGTGGAACAGCCTGTCTGAGGAGGTCAGGAAGGCTCCCACACCACTATCATTCCATCCAATGTACAAAACAGAAATATCCAAGAGGGCATTTTTAAACAGAGATCAGAAGGAAAGTAGAATGGAACTGTGCTTTATTTTTATTTTATTTTTTTGCATTTTTCTGTAATACTGTCATCTTCATCATATTGCATTGTTGATTGGCTGTCTTGTGTTGTCTGATTGCACTACTTTATCCAGTAATCCACCTTAAGTCTCTTTAAATAAAGGGAATAAATATTTGGCATTGCAGAGGTAAGTGCTTCTTGGGCCTGCTGCTGGTATGATAGAAGAACTTAGGGATGTAATGTTGTAGAATGCTTGCATCTCATTAAAAGTAGGTTCTCAGACGCATGTTCAGGGTCAGCCTGTCATAGCACAGGTCGGCTAACATTGTACACGTATCGCAGATACACTTACCCAGTTCAAACAAAAAGGTGCATATATGTAAAGCCACATATAAATGACTTTGTTTCTCCAGCATCACATTTAAATTGTGCCTCAAAATATGTTCTTGAGATGTTTTATTGCATCACATGAAAGCAAGGAAAGCTAGACCTCCCCAGAAAAAAAAGTAAGATTACTGGCCAGTTTTGCTATTGCGCTGAAATGTGAGAATCAAGGGAATGAAATGACATATGGGGACAAGACCCTAATGAAGAAACATTAACCTGGGAGTCACTCCTTGTACTCAAGCAGAGTGTGTCAAAGCTAGTATTAGGTGCCAGTGCCCAATACATTTCACTTACTGGAAAGTCATTTTCTCAGTGGAAGAAAAATACTAGTTTCATGAGACAGAAAGTTGTTTCAGAATAAAGTATTGATAAAATCTAATAAATCACAACCTACAAACAATATACATGTTTCATATTTGCTCTTTCTCAAGCAGTGGCACTTTCCAGGCCAACTTAACATAGGTCTCAGTAATAGCTGAAGATATTGTGGGTCATTAATTTTCCATGGGCCCTTCATGATTGCTTACTTATTCCCCTTGTCCCACCTGAATCACAGCTTTACCAGAGGGAGCAGAGCACAGTTCTTTCTGTATTCCTTTTAGCCCATTGGTGCTATCAAGGTTAAAAGGAGCATACAAAACATTTGCTGTTCCAGTGTCTCCCTCAAGGTGCCTTCTATTGAAAATAGGAGATCTCCAGACTGGCTTTCTCCCATTTCACAGTGGGGGGGGGGGCACTTGAAGGAGGCAGTGGACCATGGTTCCATTTCTTCCATTACTGCCAGGTATTCCTCTCAGCAAGAGATGGAGAACTGTGGATCCTCTTCCCTTCCTAGGGAAGAAACTGTAGGCTTCAAAAATACCTGGACTAACTGATCATGTCATATCTCAGGGACAACACCCTACACTCAGACAGGACAAACACAGCTTCTTCTCACAGTCAGTTGAGTGATATGGCCTTTGAAAGGGCCAAGGTGATCTGCTTGCCCTGCTTGGACATTAATTGCTGTTACTGGCCAAGTCATACCCAAGCTAAAGAGATGCTTTGGGTAACAGAGTATCAAAACATATCTCTCTCCCATGTATCATCTATGATCTGGTTCCTGTGTTAGGCATATTCTCCTCTCTTATATGTACAATGCTCTTTTTTAATGAAAATATCTTGACTTAGAATTTTTATTGTATTTTAAAATGTGTTCAAATCCCTACTAAGGCCCAAATATTATTAGGCAATCCAGGACCAGTCACTGTTACTCAGATTATCCTATCTAACAGAATACCTGTGAGGAATGAAAAGATGCATATATGCCACCATGATCTCCTTGATGGAAGAGCAGGATAAAAATGTAATAGATAAACTACTTTTGTATCTAAAACCAAAATGGATAAACAGCTGGTACAGCCACTGCCCCCCCCCCCCAATACACACACACACAAATCCTGAAAGTATCTGGTCACTAGCCACCACATTAATACAGATAAGCATATACATTAAAGACTGGAAGTGGCATGGTATTGACAGAGTAAAATTCTCAAATAACCTCATAAAATTACTACTTACGGTGTACAACAAGATCAATAGCAGTTCCATCCTGAGCAGTTACCCCTTTTAAGCCCATTCGTTTCAATTGACTTAGCAGCATGTAACTCTGCTTTGCATTACATTGTAAAACATCAACATCCAGGTCAGGAAAGCTAACATTGTGAAATGTAATATTGTAATATGTCCAAAATATACTCAGAAACCGAGTTCCAATTTTCAACTCAAATCTGATTTTAAGAAATCCTAACCTACTGATTCAAGAGAGGCCCCTGTGCTGGCCTTTGCCCACCCTGTTCCAAAAAAAAAAAAGCTTTGTTTGTTTAGAGGAATACTCCTCACTGCTTTTTGTGCAGCTTATGGTGTCTTACACTGTTATATCTCAGGGATGATTGTACATACCCTACAAAGGTCTTGTGACAGCCCTTCTCCGTTCACACAGAGTGTCTTACACTCTCCAAAGCCCCTCTCACATGCAGGTTCTGGGTGACACATAGGTCAAGCCATCATACTTGCCACCATTGTCTTCTCCTTTAAAATACATAGAGATCTGTGACCATTTCCTCCTCAGGTCCTCTTGCTCACTTACAAAGTCATCAGCAGGCATGGTAGCCCAGTCCCCTTTAGTAACACCTTCACACACCCAGAGTTTTTGTGGCTGACTGCTCAAACACTGTTCTACTTACATGCAGTCACTGTCTATGCATATCCTCAACATGTATATAGATTGAAATCTTCACTGAAACACAAAACACACAGGGTAATTAACTCTTATTTATGATGTGAACACAACACAGAAGAAAGGGAGAAGTTCCATTTCATTTCCATGGGACACTTGAACTGTTCTCGTATTCTCTCAGTTGGGATCCTTTGTTACAATTGTACTCTTTTCAGCCAGTTCTCAGGAGGTCTTCTGCAAAGCTTCGCTCAATCAGACCTTTTTTCTCACAGATCTTTAGCTAGCAACTTACAACTGCTGTTATTACCACCAGGCTTGATTATTGTAACATGCTTTATGCTTACCTGCCTTTGACTGTGATCTGGAAACTTAAACTCATACAACATGCAGCAACCAGGCTCCTTACAGGTGCATCTAGTCGGGTCTGGATTACTCTGGTCCTGTATCATCTCCACTGGCTGCCCACCGAGTTCCAGATCACGTTCAGAGTGTTGGTTCTAACCTTCAAGGCCATTAGCAGCCTTGGGCCTACATATCCGAGGGACCGCATCTCCCCCTATTGCCCTGCCAGGTCCCCCCGCTCCTCAAAGGAGAACCTCCTGGAGGTCCCTGGAACGAAAGACATCCGGCTGGCCTCCACAAGGGTCAGGGCTTTCATGGCCCCGGCCCCTACCTGGTGGAACAGGCTCCCCAAGAAGACCAGAGCCGTGTGGGATCTACAAGGTTTCCGCAGGGCCTGTAAAACAGACCTGTTCCACCAGGTGTTTGACCAGTTGGGTGGCCTGTATGATCCCCGTGACATCTAGGCAGTGATGTAGGTGTAGATTTTTTATGGGGTGGGTTCAGGGGTGGGGCCATGCCCCCACTTGCCCCTGGAGGGGTGGCCACACCTCCCCAAACCCCACCCCCAGCCTCAGTGCTTATAAAAGCAGCTCTCCAAGGCCAGAGATAGCAGACTTCCCTGCCCCGCCCCACCCCGCCCCGCCCCATCCCACCTCCACCCCAACCCCACCAGCAGGGCTCCCAGCCAGCTGCCGGCTGCCCCTTCTGCCCTCCCCTTTGGGCAGAGGCGTAGCTAGGGAAAATGGAGCCTGGTGCAAAATCTGAGTTTTGTGCCCCCCCCCATGGGCAGCCACTCAGATGCTGGAATCCACCCCCAACCAGCATCACTTTCACTGGTGTTTAAACTAGGGAGCCCAGATTCTCCTTTTAAATCCATCTTTAAGGGAAAATCTGGGGTCCCCAGTTAAAACAACATTGGAAGTGATGCTATTTGGGGGGGTGGATTATCCCCCCCCCGAAATAGCATCACTTTCAATGTATAAACTGGAGAGCGCAGATTCTCCCTTTAAATACATGCTAAAGGGGGTGGATTTAAAAGGAGAATCTGGGAAAATTTGGGGTTGCCAGCTGTCAGGGGTGCAATTGTTAAGCTAGCAGCACCAAAGTTTCAGGTTATCTTTAGGAGACTCTCCTGATGATACCACCCAGGTTTGGTGAAGTTTGGTTGAGGAGGTCCAAAGTTATAGACCCTCAAAAGTGTAGCCCCTATCTCCTATTAGCTCCCATTGGAAACAATGGGGGATGGGGCACTCACTTTGGGAGTCCATAAATTTGGATGCCCTGAACCAAAACTTACCAAACCTGGATGGTACCATCTGGAGAGTCTCCCAAAACATCCCTGAAATTTTGGTGCTGCTAACCTAAAATATGCACCCCCTTCAGGCCAAAAACTGAAAAGAACACTAAAAATACAAAAAACACAAACAGGGGATGGAGTTTCAGACATGTAATGGTGGGGGGTTGAACCCGGAAACCCCCCTATCTATGTCCTTGCATTTAGGCACCATGGGCACAATAGAGGTGTGGGTGGGAAATTATCGCCATTTGATATAGCCTGTTTTTTATTGAATAATCCATCCGATAACAATCGGAGAAATCCAAAACCAACGAAAACCAAGGCAATGATTTCCATACATAGGAAATTAGAAGTGAGGTCATGTGGCACGGTGACAAAAGTGGTGAAATCCGACAAAATCCGAGGCAACCAATGAAAACCGAGACAACATTTTCAAGCAAAAAATCGACGAAAATTGAAACCAATGATAACCGATGTCAACGAAAACTGAGGTTTCACTGTGTATACATATCTGTTCTTATTGTTTTATGGTTTTATTGTAGATGATTAATGATTGTTCACCGCCCTGAGCCCTTTGAGGGAAGGCGGTCTAAAAGTGTAAGTAAACAAACAAACAAACAAATAAAATCAACTGCTGCTTCCCAACTGTCAACTCTCCAACATTCTGTCAGATCCCAGGCAGTACCTACCTGTCTATCACTGGTCTCTTTACTGATACAACACTACAAGAAAAGAAGAAAATAGCTTCTTGCTAAGATTATAATCACTTGAGTTTATATAGAATGCTTTTAGGGTATTTTAGAACATTCAGCTTGTTTCACATAAATTATCTTGACAACATTACAGCAACACTGCAATATAATTTGATACTATTTCTGTATTGCAGATGAGGAGAAATTAGTATGATACAGTGGTTTGCCTGACCACACCCTGTAAGTTCTCAGCAGAGATGACAATCAAATCTGGGATTTCAGAAGACAGTGGTGCATAGTGGTTAGGATGCCAAACTAGGATCTGATAGATTCAGGTTCAGATCCCCACTCTGCCATGGAAGCTTGTTGGGTTATCCTGGGCAGGACATTTTGAGGATAAAATGGAGAGCAGTGTAAGCCACTTTGCAACCCCATCAGAGTGAAAGCCATGATAAACAAATAAGATACAGTGGGGAGAGACTGTGGCTCTGGGGCAAATGATCTGTTTTGTAAGCAGAAGATCTCACATTCAGTTCCAAATTTGATTCCCCCACTCTTCCACATAAGCAGTGGAGTCTTATCTGGTTAACAGGATTTGTTTCAGCACTCCTACATTCCTTCCAGGTGATCTTGGGCTATTCGCAGTTCTTCAGAACTCTCTCAGCCCCACTTACCTCACAAGGTATCTATTGCTGGGCAAGTAGTAAGGGAAAGGAGTTTGTAAGCCCTTTGAGTCTCCTTAAGGAGAGAAAGGAGGGTATAATTCAAACTTTTCTTCTTTACAATTTAAAAAAAGATTTAAAATGATTAGCTGGTAGGTGATGTGTAAGACCTTCTCTTCCTGAGATCCTGGAGACCTATTCTCAACCATAATAGAGATTATTGCCCCTGGTAGTCCAAAGGTCTGACTTAGAACAGGGGACTCCCCATGTGTTCATGGACATTTTGCATGTCCAGGTGCGTCAAAGGCATCTTAAATGAAGAACTACCTTGAGCCTACTGTGAAGCTATTCAAGAGGGATATTTGTCAGCACATGAATGCATGAATAATCACTACTGGGGCAGCATGTACCAAGTTCTTTTATAAATAATGAAGGGGAGAATCAAACTTTTTATTTTTATTTCCCCCCATGATTTCTGACATATAATGGCTGAATAATTGCATTTTAAATTACTGTAGATTTTCTATCCAGGAAGAATTTTTTAAAAAGAATGTAAATGCTAATTACTGTTTCAAATTCTGAATGCAAGGTCTACTGAGAAAGATTCATATGTATTCAGGAATTTGTACAAAAATTATTTAGCATAATATTAACTTCTTGCCACTTTTATTTTAAGTCTCTAGAATTTGTCCTCCCCCTGCTCAGTTTTCTTGACTCTTCCAGCACCTCAGAAATCACTGCAAATGCTTGCATGGGGTGCAATTCTCAGATAAATTATTCTGCACAAGGAATATTGGAACACCACTGGCACTTGAGATGATCCCAAGGGAAAATGTATATAGACATCAGTGGGATTGGACTAAGGTGCTTGATGGATGCACATGGGAGCAGAACTAATACTGCACAAATGCAGATATAGTAGGAGATTCCCAACATCAGAATATTTGAATTCACAACTCTCAGAGTTAATCTAAAGCACTTTGCTGTGGAGAGTTGCTACTTATGTAGCAAGCCATGCCTCCAATAACAAATTCTAGGATAAGGAACATAAGATTCAGCTTTAAAAAATTATATTGGCTATATAAAAGAAACTAAACCAGGCCAGCAAAAAGGATAAAACAATGGCATTTACTTGGCAAGTTTTTTTTAATGATCTGAGAAAGAAATTAGTGCAGAAGAAATTCCTTCATTTGTTTCCTAGTATAAACGCTGCTGTGTTAATTTGTTGTCTTGGAAACAGTAAAGGTGTATACATTCATTTTGTCCTGAATGCAATCTCAAATTACCTAAGAGCTGACTCTTAAACAAGATAAAACATATGGCATGCCATGTTTGATTTTGAATCTGAGGCATTGTAAAAGGCAAGTGTGAGATTTCATTTTTGAAATCTTCATACAGCAACATATACATAAGAGACTATGTACACCAGTGAGAATGTTTTGGTAGGCTTCCTTTCCCCTGCTGCAAAGTTCTCCACATGTTGAGAATTATTTTATGTGCAAGGGAGAATTTCAGTATGTTCTGCTTTGGATGGGAGGAAAGTAATCTGAGGATGTTAGAATTTTTGACTATCCCTGTGTTATGGACATATCACCATCTGTTTTATCTTAGACTATCATGTATCTTAAACTGATAGCATGGCTTACACCAGGAAACTGATAGAGTTAGTGCTTCCCTATTTGTTCTCCAAGATGTTTCAGTGGCATTTGATTTCATGGACCTTTCTCAGACCTGCAGTTGTAGTTCTCTTACATATCTAATCTTTCCTTATCATTGACCTCTAAGCATTCACTGTTAGGGGTGGCAGCTTAACGTATGCCTATCCATCTGCCTCCCTCAGTACAAGCTGAGAATTTGCTTCTGTCTTCTGCAGAACATGCAATCTGGCTAGCTTTATCTACTTAGCAGGGGGTGGGGGTGGGGGTGGTAGCCTCTGTACTGCTGTTCCTTCAAATCTGTCCCTTCTGACTGTCAGAAAAATCTGCCTTTTGTGAAGGTTGACAGGCTGACTGGTGCTGTCTGTGGCAAACAGGTGGAATTGCAACTTCATTCCCCCACCTTCCACTCCAGTCTTCAGACTAGACCAGGGGTAGGGAACCTGCGGCTCTCCAGATGTTCAGGAACTACAATTCCCATCAGCCCCTACCAGCATGGCCAATTGGCCATGCTGACAGAAGCTGATGGGAATTGTAGTTCCTGAACATCTGGAGAGCCGCAGGTTCCCTACTCCTGGACTAGACCAACTGCCTATTGAAGAGCAGGAGTAAGTCATAGCCTCTACCTCTGTCCCCCCACCCCCCACCGCACCAGCCTGTCTTGCCTTGCTTTAAACCTTTCCACTGTCTTCCTGGCAGGCTCCAGATAGTAGAATAATGTAGGCAGATAGAATCACAAAGACCTCTCAAAGTCAGTGTGCCAGAGCAATGATTTGTGAAAATAGAGATGTTTTGCACAGAAATGCCAGTTGAGGTGCTCCTCTGTGCCAGGAAGTCTTCCAGTTGGACGGCATCTCTGTTTGGTACATCTGCATAGGCTGAGCCCCTCTCTGCCCTTGTTGCTCCAATGTCTCTTGCTCACCACTGCCAAGAAAAAAGGAGACATTGAGCTTTCATTATAAGAGGCAGAGTGAAAGGCAAATTCTGCTCACTCCTCGATGTCAGAAAGAATTGTGTTTGGATTGGGAACATATAAAACATTTCCAAATAGTGTGTGGCTCATGGTAAAACACCGCACATCCCTGTGACCAAGTCTGGGCTTGGCAGAGGTAACGTTTGAACTACAGACCTACATTATCACACCCGCCACACTGTTGGTTCAGCTGTGATTTTATGGTTAAACTGTGATTTTATGGGTTGTTAACTGCTATGATGCTGATTAATGTGCTTTTTAATTACGTGGTAATTGCTTATATTGTTGTGGGAGATTAAGGGCTGTTTTTGGCTTGTCATTTTTATATAGTGTTTGTGCTTTTATGTTGTTTTGAAATTTATTTTATCCCACTCTGGAGATCTGTTCTTGGATGGAAGGATGAGATATTTCTGCTCTTTAATAAACAAACAACACCCACTACCATTCTAAAGTGGTACAGGCCAGGGAGGACTCTACTATATGCCCTATGCCATATTTTGTTTCTTGCACGTTCAGGTCACATTAAGACTCATGCATGTTCCCCGCATGTTACCACTTTGAATTTACTATTGCTTCATATATGGCAGCTACATAACCCAAGACAAAATTCAGGAAGGAAGCTAATACTGGTCCACACAAAGATCAGTTTTCATTTTGTTTGTCATTTGTAGTTTTGCAGTTTGACTTTGCTGCGTTTCCTTATCCTGCAAGCTGGCAACCCATATCATCTGGTCAGTATAAAATACCACAGACTCTGTCATTTGACTGATATTTGATTTCAGTCTTCTCAGAAGTTAAATCCATATCTTGGAAGAACCAGTGAGAGTTTGTTTCATGTGCCAAAATGCGAGGTTAATAAGCGTGCTTGAGCACAAGGAGTCACAGCAACTCAAGCAAAATGAAACAGAAGGAAAATATAGTGTTGTGTAAGTAAATGAGAGATTTACTCAAGCACAAAGCTTGGATCTTCTTCAGATTTGATACGGGTGAATGGAAGAGCACTAGAGGAGGGGTAAGTGGAACAATCCATTCTGTAGCAACTAACCCTTATTGAAGATGAGCATGAAAAGTTAAGAGGGGGAAAACAGGGACATCAAGGAAGGAATGAAAAGAGCAATATGTCACTGTTGGAATAAAGGGAGGAAAGAGAGATCAAAAAGCCACAAAGAAAGATGAGACCAGTTCTTTAACTAATCAATTTCTTTAACTGAGCCAGAAGGCTAGTCCAGTTAGGGCAGAGGGAAAACAAATACATGTACAGCATGGGGCAGCTCAGCTGTTTGACCTACATCTACTTTCATCAAAGAAAAGGAGAGGGATTAAGATAAATTTCAGACAACTCAAAGATTCATCTAATAGTATCTGCAACTTAGGCTCTCTTCAGTTTCAGACATAGCTTGATTGCCACCAAGTCAGATGAAACAGTCAGAATACATCTCCACATGTTATCCCTCAGCCACCCATAGAACATAAGAACATAAGAACATAAGAACTAGCCTGCTGGATCAGACCAGAGTCCATCTAGTCCAGCACTCTGCTACTCGCAGTGGCCCACCAGGTGCCTTGGGGAGCTCAAGGCCTGTTGTGCAGGGCAATATTTACTTTTTACAACATCTCTACACTGTAATTGAAAACAGGTTGTTGTATGGGTGAATAGTTATGAAAATTTAATCTCAAATCCCCCTAATATTTAATTATCTCTTTCAGGCAAAGGGAACCTATATCTTTAGATAACTTTTGGTAGTTTTGGAATGAATGTAAGATTTGTTGAAGTCTTTCACAGCCAGATTCAACCGGTTGTTGTGGGTTTTCTGGGCTGGTGGATCTTGTTCCTAGCTGGACACAGTGTGTAACAGACTTCCCTCCGTGATACACCTCTGAAGATGCCAGCCACAGATGCAGGTGAAACGTTAGGAACAAGATCCACCAGACCATGGCGACACAGCCTGAAAAACTCACAACAACCAATGTAAGATTTGGTTCTATTGATCTGTTTCCCAGAAAGAAGTGAATAGTCTATCCTGTCTCTACTAGCCATTGCTACTTGCATAGCAACAGTTTTTATAGGTAGCATCTTTTAATTTTTGGGTTTCTAAAAAAATGGAGGTACTCTTCCATTCAGGTATACATATCATCTGATTGTGAGGGGTAATTCATTGCTTATGCAGTAAGAACTTTGAAGAAATTGTGCCAACTCATTCTCCAACAGAGAGGGGTGGTGGTGAGAGTGAAATAGCGGTGAAATGCTCCCTTTTAAGCAACTTGAGCTTCAAGGGGAGAGAAAAGGAGTATAATGCCTTTTGTGTGATCACTGTTTGAGGTGTGGCTGTGTGCTTTGTAGTGGAGTCTCCCTGTGATTTTACACTCAAAAGAGAAGTCTCTGCTGTGAAGTATTCCTAGACTTAATGAGATGATCTGCCATTTTGTCTACCTTCTGCTACCTTTCTTATTTCCTTGTAACTCCCTTTTTACCACCTTTTTTGTTTCCGTTCTTTGGTCTAGCATTATTTCACTGGATTAAAGATAGATCGATATATCATCACTGCTAACATTTAAAGGTAAGAAGGAGCAAGAAAACCCAAAGAGAGAGTAAGGCATCTCCTTTACTTTCCCTGCAAAGACAGGAGGGAAAGTCATTTTTGGAAACCTCAGGGATTCTCTCATCTGCAGAGTGGTGAGTTTGGGAGTAATATATGTTCATTGTGGATGGACCACAAGTGCACAAATGGCCTAAGTGGACTTGCTGGCTGGCTTTAAAATGGCAGCTCCTTCTTTGGCAAATAGTAAAGAATTAGTAGGAACAGCGGTTTTGCTCCTCTACTGACCCATGCTTTTGGCTTAAAATAGTGTTCCGCATCAGCTTTTGCTTCTTCCCATGTGCTTCAGGGCAAAGTTGCCTAGTAAGAAAGTTATGCCCTTCTGAGGTTACTGATTTCAATCGATACTGTTTAGGGTTGCACTGTAAGGTTGTCCGTTTATCTGATCCTTAGCCTAGCAGTTCGATGGGGGTGGGGATAAAAGTTAACTTCTTGTCTCTTTAAATTTGAAGCAAAGTGATCCAATACTGCTTGTGAACAATTACAATGCAAAGAGGTGCAAACAGTAAAAGTAAACGTAGCGTATTTTGTTAATTGCGGGAGTGGCCAAATTTGCTTAACCTAAGCCACATAGAATAAACTTCAGATATTTGAGAGCCACAAGAAATGAAAAAAATATTACACCCACATTTTATCACTACATGCACATTTTGTCCAAACCTTTATATAAATATTAAGAAATACACAAACTACTACTAATAATGCATGTATGTAATTTTATTAACATTAAATGAGACTACTAAAAAGGGTAAAAACAGATTGCTAATGATACTTTTTTGTCTAAGATTCTAAATAGCTGGTGAAAACAAACTTTACTGATCTACTTTTTACATGAAATCAAACATGGATGAGCTGCAGGCAGAGGAAACCTCTGTGGAAAACCTCCACCAAATGGCAGAGGCATGGAGGATCTCTGCAGCAACACACAAAATGGCAGCAGCAACTGTGAAACTGACAAGAGCTAATTGCAGCAGGTGGGAAAAAAGATCTGTTTTGGCTGGCAACGCATTTGGTTTGCGGTTTCCTGGCAGGCTGTGTGCGAACTAAAAAAACCAAGACTGATCTTTTTAAATTGTCTGCAGGACGTTTTATTTCTGCTGTGTGGAAATCACCATGGAGAAACATATGTAAATTAGAGATCGTTCTTGGCTATTACTGCTAATAGAAATATTATGAGTCTCCATCTTTGCTATCATTTAAAATCCAGCTGATATGTTGTCAAGGTTTTACAAATTAATTCCGTCTGGTGTTGATTTGTAGACTGCATGATGCTTTGACTTCACAAACTTCCTTACAGAATGCAGCAATTCACAGCAGTATGTTGTAATTCACAAGATCTACCCTCATACAAAAAAAATTCAGAAAGATCTCAGCTTTTGAGCCTTTATTCCTAAGCTAGAGTACATGATCACAGAGGGCCAGAGGACATGATCACAAGAAGGGAACTGCCACCTTCACAGGATACTCCCCAATCTTCATCACCACCACCTGAGAAGAAATCTGATGGACCGTGCAAGAAGAAAGAAAGTTGAGGAGGAGTAAATAGAGGATTACTCTGATTACATTTAGGAGATTGAAAACTGAATGTGAAACTCAGCAAAAACAACAGCACACACCCCTCCCCCAGTTTTATATATTGTGAGGATTCTGCAGCCAGTTTCAAGTGTGGGGAAAGAACCAGGGGAAACCTCTTTTCCAGGTCAAAACAGGCCTGAGGAGGGAAGCAGGGAAGAGCAGAGACAGAAACAGCAACTATGGCTTCTTCTGTCAGTCCACTCTTAAGAACACTGCAGGGGGGGGGATCCTTATACCTCCCTCTGAGAATCCATTAATGCTAACTCCCACTCTTTGCTACTGAGAGTTGACTAAAGGGGAAGGGTCACCACCTCCATCCTCCCCAACTGGAGTGGCAGTGGCCATTGACATTGAGCAGAGCCAATCATGACCCATCACCCACCCAGTCCCTCAGCTACGGCTGCCGCACCAACTTCCCTTTGCTCAACTTGGAAGCATTTGCTGGGGAGGCAAGATACAAACATCAGTTGCCTATGCAGCCTGGCCCGGAGCTGTCACCAGGGCTGCTTGGTCAGAATTCCCCCCCTGGACAGCATCTTGCCTTCCTGCTCTTCCCTTCTCCTTCTCCTTGCCTCCTTTCCCACTCTAGAGCCCACTGCATTCCTCAAGAAATCATGTCACGTACCTGGAAGAGAAGCACGGAAGCACAAAAGCCAAAAACAAGGCCCTTAGCTGTCAAGATGATCAAGGCGTCCCCTCCAATCTTGACCAGAAATAAATATATATTTAATAAGAAAGAAGAAAAAAAGAAAAGAAAACAGAGGCACACAGACTTGGGAGTAAGCTGAGAGAGGGGGAGACCTAAGAGCTACACATGATGTGATGAACAGCCACATGCAGCTCCCAAGCTGCAGTTTGGCCACCACTGGTTTATTGTATATTGATTACTATTGATTTTTTAAAAGTTGTTTATTTTGCTACCTTTTCAAGGAGAGGTTGTTTTAAATTCAGGCTTACCCGTATATACTCATGTATAAGTCGACCCACATATAAGTCGAGGCACCTAATTTTACCACAAAAAACTGGGAAAACTTATTGACTCACATGTAAGTCAAGGGTGGGAAATGCAGCAGCTACTGGTAAATTTCAAAAATAAAAATAGATACCAATAAAATTACATTAATTGAGGCATCAGTAGGTTAAATGTTTTTGAATATTTATTTCAAAGAAAAACAGTAAACTAGCTCTGTAAGTGGAAAAGAGGGTCTCAAACAATAACCTTTAAAAAAAAAGTGGCACAAAAACCTAATTGCTCAATCCCAACGCAAATCCAAGCTAAAACACAAGAGTTAAAATCCTTCAAAACTAGATTTTTGGTCAGGGGAGGAATGTTTATGTTAGCAGTACCAACATTTCAGGGTATCTTTAGGAGACCCTCCTGATGATACCACCCATGTTTGGTGAAGTTTGGTTCAGGGGGTCCAAAGTTATGGACTCTCAAAATGTAGCCCCATCTACTATTAGCTTCCATTGGAAACCCTTTGGGGGTCCATAACTTTGCCTGGGAGCTGAAACTTTACCAAACTTGGGTGGTATCATCAGGAGAGTGTCTTGAAAAATCCCTGAAATTTTGGTGCTGCTAGCCTAAAAACTGCACCACCTGGCAGCCGACAAAATAAAAAACCTAAAACATTTTTAAAATATACCTTACTCGCGTATAAGTCGAGGGGGCCTTTTTCAGCACAAAAAATGTGCTGAAAAATTCGACTTATATGTGAGTATATACGGTATCTACTTTCATGTATAGCCAACACCTGTCTCATCCACGTGGAGCTCATGTAGCCGATTCAGCAACTGCCGCTTGTGGCATTCCATGGAATGCTGTTTTATTACAGTTTTATGCATTTTGTCTTTCTTAAAAAAAATTGGTCTTTTTGTGTATTGTTCATTGAGAGATTTAAGATGACAGGCCTGTATGCAAAAAAAAAGCCATCGTGTTTGTGTGTGTTTGGGAGGGGGGGAATATTCCTTATGTTGTTTGTTTCTTTTTTGCAGACTCCCAGCAACTAATACATACCTCTTCAGAAGTAGGAGCTAGAACTGTCTAAAACAGTTCAGCATTGTTATAGTTCTGTAGTTTTGTAAGAATAATCCCTTCTTCAGCAGGCATGGCTTGGTTGGTATGGTCTTGTGGTCTCAGCACTACTGCGATCAAAGGAAATTGTATCTGTCTCCTATGAATCTTTTGCAAAAAGCTTAGGTGTCCTATAAATAACATGATAAAACCAGCCACAGGCTAGTGTTCTCACTTGTTCACTGAATAATTCTGAGTTGTGGGGAAGGAGAACTCCAGTATTGCAAACAGTTTCTGAGGGCAATGGTGTGTGGGTTTCATGGTATATTTGCAAAGAGATGTAACCAAATGTTAGTTTAAAGTAGTTTTGATGTATTTACAGCCCTGCAATATACTTACATAGTGAAGATGGTACCCATTCTAATTATCTCTTGCTTCCCATTTTCAAAATGGAGGGAAAGGCCTTTTTTCCCCCAAAAGACAATCTTCTTAATGTGAAACCCTATATGAAGTTGTCTGGAATGTGTGGCTTACAGGAAGAGAAGAATGTAAGGGGTCTTGATGATCCTGAAAGGCATGAAAGGTGGAAACAGATCAAATATTCCCCTTGCCTGAAATGATCATGACAAAAAGAAAAGGGCGAAAGTTGCAAGACAGAAGATTTAGGATGCCTAACTAGACATCTGTAGTCAGGGATATGGGGGAGGGTACAACCCTGGCTGTGATGTCATGTCACTTCCATTAGAATTGCACCCAGATGTGCAGCAGTTTTCTCTGATGAATAACCACAGGACACGTCTTGGAATTAAAATGGGCCGCAGCTCTTTTTATTATTATTAAGGCAGGAGCTGGGCAACCAAGAGGAGCACATCCATTCAGCAGCTGGTTAGCACCCCTGGCTGACCACGGCAACAACCTCCATCCCTATTGGGGAGGGCAGAGAGGTACTGGGCCACCGGGGTGCCTGCCCTTTGTGGCCCCTTAACTGCTGGGGTGTCAGGCTTGAATTGCAGAGGCCTTTGCGGCAAGCGCCATGAGCCCGCCCACCCCAAGCCTCTTAAGGAGGCCCCCAACTGCAGGGAGGTCCGGCGCACAAGTTCGGCCCCCCTACAAGGATGTGCTCCTCTACCCAAACCACCACAGAGCTGACCCTTCAGCTCCCGCCACAGCTTCGCAAGCCTTCCAACCAGTCCAAGAGCACCTGCTGTACAGCACACAGCCAAATGTCCAGCCCCCGTTCAGATAGGTGCACACCGTCCGAACAAAAGAGTGCATGCTCCCGGGTGGTTATCACAGGGTGCGGGATAATGCTACCACCGAGCTCCCAGACCGCCCGTGCTGCCGCCTTGCACACTTTGTGGCATGCCACGCCCACTTTTTTCAGCTCCCAGGCATCCTTCCACCATAGCTTTGGGAGAAGGTGGGACCAAAACAGAGTAATGTATGGAATCAACTCCAGGACTTCACAGAGGCCATCCGCTGTCTGCAAGGACAGTTCCAGGCCTTTCAAAGCTGGGAGGTCATTCTCACCCAGGTGAATGACTAGCCCCTGAGGTGCACCAAACCTCTGAAGTGCCTCCCGAATAGCTGGCGACAGGGCTTCCCAGCACATACCCCGCTAGCCAAGCCAAACGACATCCACACCTTCATCAATGTCCAGGTCTGTGCCCCAAGAAGTTGAGTGCGTGTAAGTGCTGGCCCAGTGGATGTTACTATGCCCGATGATCCATATCTGGGTCTGATTTTCCTGCGGCTCTGTGTGAACAGTAAAACAACAGGTGAGGTCCCACATCCATTTTCAAGCTAACAACAGCCAACAACTCTCCTGCCCGGCATTTTGCTCAGGGAACAGCCTACCCCCAGCCTCAGGGGTGGCAGCTCCCATCCTAGCAAATAAAAACAAATTCCCAATGCGGGAATACCCCATCCTCTGATGCCCCTGTGCAAGCTGAGGCCATCCCAGGTGTGCAATGGGCTACCGCCTCGATGTACCTGGCAGGCCTTGTACTAACAATGCCTCGGCCCTGAAGGCCAGGAGCATAGCCACCTGGCAACTCCCCATAGACCCAAAGGGGAGAATCCCAGGTGCCTCACCTAGGCTGCTCTGTCTTAATAAAAACCAGCCAATGGGAAAACCACCATCCTCAACTGTAACATCAGAGGCCTTATTACCCAGTAAGCTTTTGCGATGCCCGAACAGGCAGGAGGGGAGGGGGGGTTGGGACAAACAAAATCCCATCCCCCTAGACCAGGGATAGGGAACCTGCGGCTCTCCAGATGTTCAGGAACTGCAATTCCCATCAGCCTCTGTCAGCATGGCCAATTGGCCATGCTGGTAGGGGCTGATGGGAATTGTAGTTCCTGAACATCTGGAGAGCAGCAGGTTCCCTACCCCTGCCCTAGACCAACTTAGCTGCCAAATCAGGGCTACATATTGTCCCTTCCCTGTAACCAAGTTGGCGCAGCGTCCGCCCTCTAGTATTCCACACGCCTTGAAGGCCGTCGTGAAACCTGGGGCCCCCATGCTGTTGCGATAAAATGCCAGGCACCCTGCAAGCAAATACCCATGTGGGCGAAGCCCATTGTGAAGTCAAGTGCCCCCAAACAGCAAAGCTGGAGACCTTCAGTATGCGCATGTCCTGGGGTTGGGCCCTCCTGAGAGCCAAAGCCCCAACTGGAAGAGACCGCCCCTGCATATGGTCCGTATGTGACTAGGGCAGAAATCCCTTGGGTATGGGATGCTCCCAAGATTCCACAGCTGCACTGGAAAGGTCTCCAGATGCACGCCCATGAGGACCCGGGCATGAAAGTGATCCACCTGGGGCAAGACAAAGGATCGGCAATGTATAATACCCTGTTTCAGGGATAAAACAGCATGAAAGGAGGTGCCAACCCTCGACAGGATGAACCAACTCATGAACTAACAGCTCAACCCTGCCCTAGTGACCAGCTTGCCAGCTAACAACTCATGTGAGAGAAGGCAGCAAAAATTCTCTGCCCCCACCAGGGCCCTGGCAGCCCTGGCTAAACACTAGGAGGAACTTCCCATTGATTTGTAGGGCATATTGCTAGGTGCAACTGCCTCGGCTGTCCCTATAATTACGCACCACTAGCTTTGCCTGTGGGAACTGGCACTGTTGAGGTAGTGCCCAGAATGTCTGACCCGGGAAAGAGGATGCAGACTCCTGGACAGAGCCTACTGGATTCCTACTCCTGCCAATGTTTGACTGCTTTTTTGATGTGCGTCTCCAGAGAGGTAGTACCTGTAAAGGTTCTGGAATGAGACATATTATACAGCAAGAAGTTTTAATCTGTCCCCCTTGAATACATAGAATACTGTGCAGTCTAAGACCCATTATGCATGAAGCACTTTCTGCAATGCTCCTATCCCCACAGTGCCTTTGCAGTGGGGTCTTCATGTGTTTTCTTGTTTAAATGCAAGGAGATGCCTCTCTCCCTCCCATGCAGCTTGTGTGCTTGCCTGCTTCCACTTCCAGGTCACTCTCCTGTCAAAGGCCGAGCGAAGGTTACCTTCCCCCTCCCCCCACTCCTCACAGGAATCGACATCTGGTATTTCCCTAAAAATACAAAAGCAATTAAAGCAACCTGCACAATATTGATATAAGGAATATCAATATCATGTTTAAAGGGCTTTAAAAACAAAAAAGGCAACCTTTGCTCTTGGTTTTTGATGGTGAGTTTTCCAGGAGTGGAACCCCTGAAGTGAGAGGGAAACAGTGGGGTTTATCTGCTCTCGCTAACTATGGGGCTTCTGGGATCTTCGGTACCAGAATTTGGATAGTGTCAGTATATAAATCTCTGCTCTACAGGAACTATATCCTCACTGCAGAGCAGAGCACCAAAGAACAATCAACCAGAGTGTGTCAGTCAGAGATCTCAGTGACAGGGTCCTGTGCTGCTCTCTTTAAACTATGAGCTATGAAGGATCCTGGCTTAATTTTATACAGCGCAGGAGTGCTATGATTGGGTGCAGGGGTGGGGGGTTGGCTGCCATTGAGGAGGGGTGTGATTGTCTGGGGCTGTAGTTGGTATCCTGTGCTATGCTGGACTTGTGGGTGGGACTACACCCAGGGGGAGCATTTTGCCTTTTCTGTTGTATGAATGCCTATGGACTATACTGAAGTTGGTGATGGCATGCCTTTATGTCAACACTGGGGAGTGTTGCCAGCATGAAACAGCTTAGAAAGCCAACTAAATCTTGCCATGCCCCTTCCCCAGCAAGCACAGAGGGTTGTGCTAGTGGTGCTCTAGTGCGAGTCTGAAGCATAGTTGTACCAGTACTATCAGTGGTACAGAAGCCATAAGGGGCCATCTCCAAGGTACACCAGTGTAATGGCTGATCGGTTCCCTGAGAGGCCCCCCCCCCCCGCCAGCAACTGGATCACACCAATTATATCCTTACTCATGTTCTATTCTATATTCTTTCCTTCCTACATTACCTAATATGGAAGAGAATTTACAAATTAAGCTTTGTATGTCAATTGGAGTAAGAATTAGATGTGCAAGACCTTCATCCAAATACTCCTGAGCTTCAAGCAAAATGAAACATATGGCTCCCAGCCCAAATGAAGTCCCTAATCCCCTTCTGTTATTAAATCAACACCACCACCTCCCTTTAATTTGGTGCTAGGAGGTTTTTGAAAGCATTTCAGTTTAATACTGGAGGTCTTTTAAAAGTCTTATGTTTTAATGCTGGGAGCAGTCAGAGCATATCCAATCTCTCCAAGGCACAGAACATGACTTGCTTGGCTCTTGGGAGGTCACTGGGCGGTCAAATGCCCAGGAGAGTATGATTGTTAAAGAATTTGTTTTGTTACATCTAATGGGTATATGAAGTTCTTTAGCTTGGAATATATGAGCAGGCTTAATCCTCTAACCACCCTGTGAAAAATCTTACACATGTTGTATTTCATGGTATATTAATATTGCAAGCCCAAATTCCATTGTATTGGGGTAAAGAAGTCCCCACAACCCCTCCCCCCATGTGTTTTTTAAACCCCGAAACATCCAGAGCCTGAAAGCACACTTGGATAGGAGGCAGAATGTTCCTTTTGCATCGATGTCCACCTTCCTTTCTGCATATTGAATAGCTCAGTGCAGCAAGGTTCCTTTACGAAGTTATAATTTTAAAAACATTGAAATAAAACTTGTTTGGAACCTAGGGAATCTGACAACTAACATAAACTTTTGTGAATTTTAAATGAAAAAAATCTAAAACATAGATATTATGGCAACCAAGATGGATCCTTGTGGGACCTCACCGTAAAAATGCCAGGGGGCTGAGCAGCATTCCCCCAGCACCATCTTCTGGAATCAGTCAGCCAAGTTGAGGCAGGCCCACTGAAACACACACCCAGTTCAGCCAACCTCTCTGCAAGGATATCATGGTTGATAGATAAAGAGCTGCTGAGATGCCACTCATTAACAAGGATGCATGCCTCTGTCACACTCCCAGAAAAGACCATCAGTCAGTGCAACCAAATTAGTTCACCTTCCAAACCCACACCTGTATCTGAATTGAAATGGGTCCAGAGTCAGTGCTCTGATAGTGGTCAGAGTGTCTGACTAGGATCTGGGAGATCCAGGGGCACTTCTGGGTAATGATCTGCCAGTCACACACTCTCAACCTAACCTACCTCACTGGGATATGGAAGGAAGAACTATGGAAGCTGTTTTGAGTCCCCAGTGGGAAAAAGATGGAATATAAATGAAGTAAATAAAGTAAATAAATAGAAAATCTACAATAATTTCTAATGCTTTTGCTTTTTTTTCTAGCTCGCTTCAAAGGGATAGATATCTTCCAGTTATCAGTAAAGGGCATTGGGGTGTCATGAGTGTTTGTATCTCTCCAGAACACTTAAAACAGGTGCATGGACCACTGTTTTCTTAATAAACTGAAAGAGTATTTTTTTTACCTTCAATGATTTTACCCCCAATGGCAAAATGCATAGAGTTTGGGGTTGGTTTTTGGACCCTCTGAGCTTTCTGGTTTACAGAGAGCAAACTGGAACTAGTAAGTGGCTGTACTTGGGGAAATTGCTTACTGTTCACATGATAGTATCCTAAGAGGACAAAGTTGTATACCCACTTCTCTATGCATTCTGTCAACAGAAGTACAACTGAGGCAGAAAATTTTAAAGATTAAAAACTTAATTGATTAACTGAGAAATTACATTGAAGTAAATTCACATATGCCATGAATTGTTAAATATGTGTTTCTAAGTATTTGAAAGGAGTTGTGAGAATTTACATATCAAGATACATTACCTCTTCCTGCGAAAAGACATTTTAATCATTTTCTTGGTTGTTTTCTTAACACATCAGCACCAGAAAACCCGCTAAGCAGCAAAACTAAGCATGTTATTAACTTGCAGCTCCTAAAATTGCACACTCACACACACACTCACACACACACTCACACACACCCCTGTGCAAGCAGAAGTGAGAAAGACAGGCATTACGCAGGGTTCCCTTCCAACCAACACCTGAGCCTCAGCTAAGTTTTTAAGCAGCTAAAAGGGGGTCGGGGACATCAGAGCTCATGCACTGTTTCCACTTAAAAAGGGAAACCCATGAGCCATTTTGTGGAAAGAGCATAGCACTGTATGGAAGCTCCCAAATAAAGAGTGATGCGGCTGGCCTCCACGCGGGCTAGGGCGTTTACTGCCCTGGCCTGCCTGGTGGAACGCTCTTCCTGCAGCAGTTAGGGCCCTGTGGGACCTTGGAGAGTTCCACAAGGCCTGCAAAACTGTGTTGTCCCTCTGGGCTTTGGGGGGGGGGGCTGGCCGTTGAGCCCGCCCCTCTTGTTGCCCCGAACACTAGCCATATATTTGACCATCTGCCAACCCCCTCCCTCCCAGGGTCTGATTACTGGGGTTTGATGCCAGACGTCTCCTTATTAATTATTTACTGAAAGTTACTGCTGCTATAGTTTTATAGTTTTAAGGTTTTGTATTATTTTTAATTGGGGCTATTCGATTTGTTTTATTGTGTTGTTGTTTGTTGTTGTACACCGCCCTGAGTCCTCCGGGGGTAGGGCGGTTTATCAAATCGAATTAATGATGATGATGATGATGATGATGATGATGATGATGATGATGATGATGATGATGATGATGATGATGATGATGATGATGATGATGATGATGATGATGATGCTATGGGAGGAAAAATTCCTGGGGAAACTGTTGGAGTAGTCAGCATACCTAGACCCTATGAGGGTATATTTCTTTTTGTTTAGAACCAGACCATTTGTATGTCTCTTTTTGTCTATGCTAGAAATTTCTCTGACTTCTCCCTCTCTTTCCCTGTTTTGGTTTCAATCTTGCTGGTGTTGCAAGAGGCAAGATGCTTGTGTAGATCTAAGAACATAAGAACATAAGAACAAGCCAGCTGGATCAGACCAGAGTCCATCTAGTCCAGCTCTCTGCTACTCGCAGTGGACCACCAGGTGCCTTTGGGAGCTCATATGCAGGATGTGAAAGCAATGGCCTTCTGTGGCTGTTGCTCCCGATCACCTGGTCTGTTAAGGCATTTGCAATCTCAGATCAAAGAGGATCAAGATTGGTAGCCATAAATCGACTTCTCCTCCATAAATCTGTCCAAGCCCCTTTTCAATCTATCCAGGTTAGTGGCCATCACCACCTCCTGTGGCAGCATATTCCAAACACCAATCACACGTTGCGTGAAGAAGTGTTTCCTTTTATTAGTCCTAATTCTTCCCCCCAGCATTTTCAATGAATGCCCCCTGGTTCTAGTATTGTGAGAAAGAGAGAAAAATTTCTCTCTGTCAACATTTTCTACCCCGTGCATAATGGGGTAGACTTCAATCATATCCCCCCTCAGCCGCCTCCTCTCCAAACTAAAGAGTCCCAAACGCTGCAGCCTCTCATCATAGGGAAGGTGCTCATGTGCAAGCAAGTCAGTCTCAGATCTCTCATGTGCAAGCAAGTCAGTCTCAGACCCATGATCTCATACTTGCAAACCTATGCGAGGGGATTAGCTAGCCACTTGTAACAGGAAACAGTATTATTTACATTCTGTTTCTGTTTCTTCTACTACTACAAATTGCACGTGCATGTGAATAAGCTTTAATAAAAGTAAGTTCTTTATTTGTTGCATCATTCTTCCTTGAGTGTTTAACCACCCGTGATTCCACACTTTCTTGACTGTTCAACTTTGCTATACGTTAACAAATGCAATAACCCAGTAGAAACAGCCACTGTTTCAATATTCTACAGAGCTGAAATGAATGTTCTCAGAGTCACTGCAAAATTTTCAGTGTTGCTATTTAAATCTTTTAACATTTTTTATTTGACATTTGAGCACATTACATTTGCTGCCATTCCTGATAGTTTTGATTCTGGCAGGCTTCATATACGTTGCTGTTAAAAGCTAATTATCATTGTCCTGGCCATCAAATGCTGTAAGATTAAAAAAAAACTATTGACAGTAACTGACTAACGTGCCAAACATCTAAATTCCAAATACTATACATTAGTACTTTTCAAAGTATCTTCTAGAGACTCCTGGGTTCTTTGGTGATATATTAGGAAGTCCTCAGTGAGAAGAACAGTTTATCTTCAGTAACTGATACTTCTTTGAAATATGTAGCACCAGGGGCATGTTGGGATTATCCTAGATCAGACAGTCAGCTCATAGTGCCATATTTACTCCAAAGGAAGACAACCCTGCATGCAAGACAACACCCTAAAAAAAGACGACATTCAGCAAATGACCTTGAGTGTAAAATGACCCTGCCTAAAAAAGGTAGCAGTCTACAGAAGAAAAATAATTACTTTAGGTTCTTGAATTTAATTGCATTGTAACTATTAACAAATAGCATGGGATTATACTGTTTCAAATTCAAAAAGGAAAGAAACTGGGTATTTTAATCCCCCCCTTCCTCGCAAGGGTCAAACTACTAGGCAAAGTCTCAGATAAATTGACATCTGACAGTGCAATTCTAAACAGAATCATACACTTCTCAATCTATTCTTAACATACATAAACCAAGGTTCTCATTTATCTTTGTAAATTTCATAAGATATCTTTCTAATTACATGTACCATCCGATCCATATTGCAGAAATAATGAACCTTTTCCTTCCAGTCTTCCAGTGTAGGTATCTTAGCTGTTTTCCATACTCTTCTAACACAATTCTTGCCTCTGCTGCTAGGTGAAAGAATAAATGGTGATATCTTTTTGACATTTCGCAGCTTGACAAAGTTGAACTCATCAAATATGTAATACTCTGTAGCGTAAACTGCTAACCAACCATTTGTATTACTTGCGTATGAATTTGTGCCAGTAACTTTCCACCTTTATACACTCCCACCACATATGCTTGTATTCTTGTACTACTTCTTTATTTATTCAGTGCTGATTTTCCCCTGCTGCGTGTTCTGTTCCATTTCCTCCTGGTTGAGCACTGTTTTCCTATTGGGAGACGACATAGGCAATCAAGGTGTCTTTTCTCCATCCCTTGTTAGCATTTTGCCATCTTCTCCATTTCTTATACATGTCCCTTTTAAATCTTAGCTCAGTTGGAAGGTCTTTAGACATCCATCCTGGTTTCCTTAGACAACTCCCATTTTTCCTCCTCATTGCAACTGTTTGAAATTGTGATTACAAGAATCTCACTTTTAAGGAACTCCCATCATCAGGCACTCTCTCCTCTTTTAGTACTCTTAACCCGGGGATCACACCCAATAGTTTCCTAAGTTTACTGTAATCAGCTTTCTTAAAGACTAGAATGTTTGTCTGACTATGCTTAGCATCCCCTTTCCCCTGTATAGCAAACTCCAGGAGACCATGATCACTCCCACCTAAGAATCCTACCACTTCCACCCCCATTAACCAGGTCATTATTGTTGGTTAGGACCAGATTTAAAATAGCTGAGTCCCTTGTTGCCTCTTCCACCTAATGTACCATGAAATTGTCAGCAAAGCAAGTGAGGAATTTGTTGGACCTTGTACTCTTGGCAGAGTTTGACTCACAACAAATATCAGGATAATTGAAATCTTCCATTTATACTACTCCTCTCCTTTCTGAAAGTTTGGTCATCTTTTCCAGGAAGGCATCATCCAACTCTTCAGTCTGGCTTCGGGGGGGTGGTGGTGGTGGTGGTAGTGGTGGTCTATAATGGACCCCCAAAATGAGATCCTTAATTTTTACCCAGTTGCTTTCAATCTCCCACTGTCAATCAGAAGCCCTGCAGGACAAAGGCCTTCTACCTGCTCCCCCTTCCTAAAAATACCTAGTGGGCAACATAAAAGATGTCAGCAAGTACCATGGTGCCCCTGGGCACCACACTGGGAACCCTTGATCAAGAGGGTTGTCTTATCCACTTTTTAATGGTCTCCTTCTGTTTTATGGATAGTTTTTATGCTGCTTATGATAATTGATTGCTTTAACTGCCTTAAGTAGGACTCTGAAAAAGCAACATAGAAATATTCTAACAAAAGGGGTTTGCCAGCTGAGACTTTTCCTTGGAAATATCAAACTATCCATCCTTTGACCACATCCAGATTGGGCTTGTGCAGTGTGAGACTGCATTTGAAGGATGTTTCAATACAGCATTGAGGCTGGTTACACAGGAAGGTATTTAAATGACATATTACCCCACAGCTGTTTTGTGTTTATGCCCTGAAGCAGCGTACCTGTAAGGGTTCTGAGCAGACCAGTTTTAGATTTATGTTACATTCATATTGGTTTGTGCAAAGAACTCCCTTGTGCAAAGTATCACATGTATCACTAAAGTAAACCTGCGTCTGTTGTAGGAGTACACAATGTAAGACTATAGTGCTGGGCTATGCACACTATGATCTGAGATGTGAGTGTCTTGGTTCGGGTTCAGAAGAGCTGTGATCACCTCCATATTTAAACAGAATCCTAAACTGTGCTATTAGTGTGTTGGTATAGTGGGAGGCATGCACGGGGATTTTGTATTTCACTCCCATTGAGTTTAACAAGAGGGCTTTAATTTATGTCTGGTTTTTGCCCGTGCAACATTACGCCAATGCAAGGAGCAGGGCGTAGGCATGGAGTAATTAGAATGCTGTCTAAGTGCTGATTTTTATGAGACAGAGCTCACTGGGTGGGGTGATGGCCTGTCACAATCATATTTGATTTGCTTGCTCTCCCCTGTTTCTGTGCCTCTTGTTTTTTCTTCAGATTGGATCATGGCATGCATGCAGAAACAGCGTCAGCCTTCTCCACATGCTGTTATTCTGAGGAGAACAATTTGGCATAATTGTTCCTTCCCCCAACCTATATGTACCACAGTGCAACCTGGAGTAGGAATGGCATGTGTGGGAACAAAAGAAAAGACACAAATATTGTAGGACTGTGACAGAGTTCACTAGTTTGGAACATTGTCCCCAACCCATGAACTCCATCTTGCAATACCTGACCCTTAGTCCTGCTCCTCTACTGGTAACCGCTCCCATTGCCACTCATTTCTGCCCCTGTGCCATTTTCAGAATGGCTTTAGGACTGCACTCTTAAACCACCTATAGTACAAGTTTTCTATTTTATCGCTGCTTTTAATAGTTTTAGTCATTTATTTTGTACATGTTGGTTATTATGCTGTACACCGCCCAGAGCCCTCTGGGGATGGGGCGGTATAAAAACTGAAATAAAAAATAAATAAATAAAGTTTGAAGATTCATGTTCTAACCTGCCTCAGTCTGAACTTTGTCATTTTCCCCTTTTCAGCTTCAAAATCATTGTTTCCAGTAAAATTCAGATATTCACAGCAATGTTCAGATTTGCCTTTAAAGGAGGATCAAGTAGAAAGATAATTCCTATAGAATAGAATAGAATAGAATAGAATAGAATAGAATCTTTATTGGCCAAGTGTGATTGGACACACAAGGAATTTGTCTCCGGTGCATATGCTCTCAGTGTACATAAAAGAAAAATACATTTGTCAAGAATCATAAGGTACAGCACTTAATCATAAGGTACAGCACTTAATGATTGTCATATAGGTCTAGTAAGCAATCAGGAAACAATCAGTAGTAATGAAAACATAAAATGTAAAAGCATAAAATAAATAAAATAAAATAAAAAATAAAATGAAAATGTCAAAGCACAAGGGCTATAGTCATACAGCTTCATAAGTGGGAGGAGATAGGGTAATAGGGAATGATGAAAAGTAGTGCAGTAATTATATAATAAAGTATATAATAAAATAGTTTAACATTATCGAGGGAATTATTTGTTTAACAGAGTGGATGGCATTGAGGGGAAAAAAACTGTTCTTATGTCTAGCTTGTCTTGGTAGTGCAGTGCTCATAGCCAAGCTTAATGACGTTTAGAGGGGTAAGAGTTAAGAAACAGTTTATGTCCAGGATGCGAGGGGTCAGTAAATATTTTCTACAGCCCTTTTTTGACCCGATGCAGTATACAGGTCCCTCAATGGAAGGCAGGTTAGCAGCAATTGTTTTTTTTCTGCAGTTCTGATTATTCTCTGAAGCTCTCGTGTCGATCTTGTTGGGTTGCAGAGGACCGAAACCACACACAGTTATAGAGGTGCAGATGACAGACTCCAATGATTCCTCTGTAGAACTGTAATCAGCAGCTCCTTGGGCAGTTTCTGAGCTTCCTGAGAGTTGGCGCTGAAAGAACATTCTTTGTTGTGCTTTTTTGATGACATTTTTTTTGATATTAGGTGACCATTTTGTAAGGTCATGAGATATGATGGAGCCTAGAAATTTTAAAAGGTCTCTACTATTCGATAACTGTGTTAGTCTAGTAATTGTGAGAGGAGGTAGGATGGGAGGGTTCCTCTCCTGAAATCTACCACCATTTCTACGGCAGTTTTAAAGTGTGTTCAGTTCTGAGATTGTTCCGAGTGGCACCCACCCGAGGGCTTAGCTTCTGTTCAAACCCTCCCCACGTCTGTATGCGGTTTCATCGTTGTTCTCGAATGAGCACCTAATCACTGCTTGTATCATCTGCAAACTTCAGTACTTTTAAACAGATGGATCGCTTTCGAGGATGCAGTCACAGTGCTGGTATACAGAGAGAAGAGAAGTGCGGTGAAAGTTATACAGCCTTGAGGGCCCCTGTGCTCCACTTTTACGAGGTGTCTGATGTAAATTTTTTCCTAGCTTCACCTGCTGTTTCCTATCTGGTTAGGAAGCTTGGCGATCCACTCTTACAAATATGCTCAGGGTACCAAGCTAGCTGAGTTTGAAGTGCAGTTGCTAGAAGAATGTCCCGGGTCTGATAGTATTGAATGCTGAACTAAAGTCAACAAAGAGGACCCTTGCATAGGTCTTTGGCGATTCAAGATGCTGTAGGATATAGTGCAAAGCCATATTAACAGCATCGTCTGTCGATCTGTTTGCTCGGTATGCAAATTGCAAGGGGTCCAACAGTGGATCCATGATGGTTTTCAAATGGTACATCACTAGCCTGGTTCTGTGCCTGTCCATTTAGAAGTAAATCCACTGTTCAATTAATTTATCCTCAGCTAAGTCTACATGGGGCTGTAATCTCAGTGTCTCCAAATGTAACATTCCTTGAATTAAAAAAAAACGATGGGAGCCCTTCCTACTGCAAAGGTCTTCAAGAAAGCCAAAATCCAGTTTTGTAGCCATTTTAGGAGGGATAGGAGATTGAGGCTCAACCGAACATCAGTAATTAAGATGAGCAAGATGGACAACAGGGATCCATTGCATTTACACATGTATCACTCCATCTAAATTAGTCGTGGCATGAAAAAAAGATGCAGAAAATGCTAGTTAAAAGTAAATAAATCCCATGACAATGGACAGGCTGTGGTCCATGTACTGCCTCGCAGGGAACATTTCTCCATAATATTTTTTTGACAATTTTAAACTGTTGAATTCTGTTAATAAATGTACAGAAATAGCCAAAACACAGCTATAAATATATAACTATTAATATAACTAAAAACTGGGCCGCATTCCAATATATACAGATTTCTGAAACTGGTTGCTGCTCTCCATGATTGTTGAGTTTTTGTAATTCTACTAAATCTTATGATTCTGCTATGCCACTGGCTGCTGCAACATGGTTGTGTTGGCATTATGCCCACCTAACACTGTTGCCACCCTAAGTATTCCCAGCAGCAAAGTAAACAAATAGTACTAACAGAAACAGGCAATAATGTAGCAAAACTGACAGATGTTGTCACACTATCCCTGGCAACTTCACTGCCACCCACCAGTCATGATGTTGTACATCAGAGCCAGCCTAAGTATCAAACTGCAGTGGTCCTGTAACAGCAGCATAAATTGACTACATCAGCATAAGGTTCTGTTGCACAATAGAATTTAATACCAATCCTACCCTCACCCAGCAGATACAAATTGGAGATAGGCTCACATTGTCAGAATTATAATCTCTATCTTTCGTCTTTATGATCATGCATTCTTATTAAATGGATACATTTAAAAAATTTATCTCCTCTGCAATGTGCATGACTCGATGTGAAAGTAACTGAACACACAGTCCAGCATTCCAGGCTAGAATCTATATCTTTCTGGTTGTGATATTGTTGCTGGTTGCCAGAAAGATGCTTCAGAGGGAGGGAAAGTGCCACAAGCCACATAACTTTTAGATAGACAAGGACTTCTATTATCTGATTCAACTGCTCAGTTTCTTAACCGTTATCACTAGTTCCTTATTCTTTTAAGGAAAGTCATAAAATAATGTAGAAGCCAAAGCAGGCCACGCAGAGCCGCAGTATAAGGCTGAAAGAGCCGCATGCGGCTCCGGAGCCGCGGGTTGCAGACCCCTGCCCTAGATATTGTCCAACTTTCTCCCTTTCTTCTGGTTAACTCTTGAGTGCTTTGCATGTGTACGTTCATTGTTTGATATATTTTTTAATTGTATTATTTTTCTTCTTCAATAAAACCTGTTTCTGTTCAAATAACTGCCCGTTCATGGGGGAATTCTCACCAGGACAATCCTGGCATACACAGCTTATTGGTCCTAGTTACCCCACTCTTACTCTGTCTCCAGCTAATTCCCCAAGTTAAGTGGAGACTGCCTGCCCAGGGTAATACAACGATTCCAGAGTCACCAGCACCAAAAAGTTTTGAACCAAAATGAAAAAAATACTCAAGATGATTTTGGTCATAAGCTGATTTACATTCATGTCTGTTGAATCCCATGGGCCTATTAGATCCCAAGGGTTGCTGTTGAAGTAACCAGGAAGGGGAGGACAGAGAAGCAGCAGCATGTTCTCAGTCAAGTGCCTTTTTATACATAGATGGCTATATGATTTTATTTCTTATTCAGGAATGCCTTTCCTCCTTGCCAAGTCCTTGCTGCTGCCTGCATCTCATACATAGCAAGACCCTCATCACATCAAGAATTCATAATCATCCAAAAATATTCAATAGGAATATGAAATATTTACACATGAAAGAATTTCAGATGGAATGGAGCACTTGTGATACTTTTATAACTGTTCTATTTGAGATTAGTGAATGAACAATATGCATTGAGGGGCTTCAGTAAAGGTGCACTAGCAAGTGAGGTGTGTGTAATGGAAAATACTTTGTGGGCTTCCCAATTCCCTGCCATGGGCTGAGGATTAAATATACAGAAAGACACAAATTATGTATTTATTTATTTTTATTTATAATCCATGTTTCTTACTTAGACTCAAGGTGGCTTACACAGTGTAAGTCAATACACCCATCAAGATGGAATATCTAATAAACAATGCAATATTATTTGGATAGCAGAAGTCAGAAAACAAAGCTGAAACAAAACATAAGCATCAACATGGCAGAATAAATGATGCAGAATTTACATAGTGGGGTCACACACCAACAGACAGTTTGTACTTTACACAATAGCAAGTCCACAGTCTCTTTCCCTTTAATAAAGCATCTTTCTGAACCATTCCATTATATCCCTGTTAGCTGTGTAGAAATGCCCTTCTGAAAAATTCAGTTTTGCATAGTGTGCCAGAAGAATGGACCATTCTACAAGGTGTGGTGGATAATCACAACAGAGAATGTGAATGGCTGTTGGTCTTGTTCAATTGCAGGTCATCATATGCAGAAGGCCCTGCTCCATAGAGCAAATATGTCATGGTTGAGCATAGGGAAAGAGACAGTGCAATATATATGAGGAGCCAACATCGGGAAGGACTTTGCACATGATAGCCAGTGCCTTGAACTGAGCCCAGTAACTGGTGGGCAGTCAGCAGAGTGACTGCAGAATGGGAGCAATACACATTCTCTTCATAGCTTCTGATAATAACTGAGCTGTAACCCTCTGCACTAACTTCAATCTCTTTTACTTTGATTAGAGACCTATCATGTTTACATTCCCATCTAGGACAGGTTCATGGTGTCTCTGCATGGATAGCCAAGGTTTGTTTGGTGAAAAACAAAATAACAATACTGGACAGAAGGAGGTCATTGGCTGGGTTTGTTTTCAGCAGCTCCCACAGCTTGCATTTGTGCCCTAGAAACTCAGGTCTTCTTGCATGACTCTCAAATTCTTCTTTCACACCTCTTATTTCTCCCAATGATTCCATCAGAGCTTCTTGTCACAGTGCTGTTGAGAAATCCTCTCAGTAGGGCTTGTCTGGTTATTGTGAGGAAGTAACACAAGACTGACAATGAACACGTCTTTTCTGAAGATATGAGTATAGTAACTTTAGGTATTCTCTGAGAGAGAAATGTGCAAACTGTAATTCTTATGTCACTTTTTCATCAGTCATGGTGTGACATGTAAGAATATTTTTCAAAATAAAACAAAGCCAAGAGAGGAAGCTGCCCTGCACATCCTCTGTTTGTTGGGATCAGCTTGTGGCAATAGATTTCCTAGCCAAGTATTTTTTCCTTCCTGAATTTTTGGTATTCAGGAAGAAGGAAGAACCACAGGGAAGCCATTTCAGAATCTGTGTGAGCTGAACATAGGTCAGAAAGGCTAAACCTAGTCAGGCTGACCTAGTCAGAAAGGCTAAACATCTTCTCATTTTAAAACTAATTAACATTATTTCAGTGCAGGGGTGGGTAAGGAATGGATTAATTGCTTGTATTAATTTTTTTCAGTCAAATGGCAGCCAATTAATGGTGATTCTGTAGAGTTTTCAAGGCAAGAAGCATTCAGAGGTGGTTTGCCATAGCTTGCCTCTTTGTAGCAACTCTAGATTTACTTGGTGGTCTCCATCTAAATACCAGCCATGGCTGAGCCTGCTTAGCTTCCAATATCTGATGAAATTAGGACAGTATGGGCTATTCAGGTCAGGGCTATGTTGTTGTTGTTGTTGTTGTTGTTGTTGTTGTTGTTGTTGTTGTTGTTGTTGTTGTTGTTGTTGTTGTTGTTTATTTGACTTTTATACCGCCCACCCCCGGAGGGCTCTGGGTGGTGTACAACATTTCAATATAACATAAATAAGCAAAAGGAGCCCTCTCAATAAATTAAATACAATATAAGATAAAATAAGGGCTCTAAGTATCGAATTAAAACCATTTAAAATACAGCATATAAAATGAAGTAAAATATAAATGTAAAAATATAGCGTCCGGTCATCTAAAACACCCCTCTTAAGAGGGAACGGAAGGCCCAAGATGGAAAAGGGCCACAGATGATAAAAAGGGAGGAAGGGGCAGCCGGCATCTCCAAAGGCCCGGTGGAACAGCTCGGTCTTACAGGCCCTGCGGAACTCTCCAAGATCCCGCAGGGCCCGGACAGTTGGAGGAAGAGCATTTAGTTCTTATTCTTATATATTAAATGATATTGTCTATGTATGAATCAACATTCTCTTGAAATGGAATCGGACAAGCGTTCATGATATGACATTTCCAAAAATTCTTAACACCAATACACCTTCCATTTCTTAACTACAATATGGTATTAAAATTATAATTTTTCCAGAGCACATTCCATAGTTGTTACAAAGAAAGGCTGGTTGTGCACAATAACCAATCAAAGAACTCACTCCATTCAAAAATTTTATGGACCAACTTACAGACCCATCCTCATCAGATGACAAGACTGAAGACTCAGAGGAGGAAAGAGCTGGGCACTGAATGCCACCACAGAAGGACGTAGTTGAGACACTTCCAGGAAATCCCTTTGTTATGCAGGAGGAGCCCCAAATCTGTTTGCCCTGGAAAGCAGTCCAGCCCAGCCTTTGGACTCAGACTCTGACCCCAGGGGCGGAGCGAGGGGGAAGTGTACCCGGGGCATGCGTGCACCCTGTGTCCCTGCTGCGGCCACCCCCCACCCCCTGGCCATACACCCCCACACCCTGGCCACACGCCATCACGGCGCGCGCCCAGAGCATCGTGCCCCCTATCCCATTGGTGCTACACCACTGTCTGACCCTGAACCCTGCACCCAGAGCCTGCTCCTGAACCAGAGGTTTTTACCCAATCAACCCTCAAGCCTCTCCAATCCCTAAACATTCTCAGCCGCACTACTCAGTCATAACCAGGCAGAGCAACCTTTAAATACTGGAAGCTCCTGGAGGCCTGCATCTCCACTTTGCTACAGAGGTATTTGTGGCCTCAATCCAACCACAGCTTTTGTGGGAACATCTATAATACCATGGGGGCTCTAGCTCCTGCCTTGACTCCTGACATGACTTGAGCAGCACAAGAATGGCTTCCCTTTGAAATATCCCCATTTCCATCTTTCTGGTTTTTGTAACAAGGTATAAATATATCTCTCAAGAGTGGATACTCAATGTATCTGAAGAATAATTGTCTTTATTCCCCAAATTTGTGGCAAAACGGAGGGGGTTGTCTTACATTCACGTACAAGTGACAGTCCAGTAATAATATTTTTTGGTATATAACATTTTTAAGGGCCTCATCCTACATTCAGGGTCATCTTCCTTTTGAGTAAATACAGTACATTGTATTAATCTTTAAGGTGCCACTGAATTTCTGTTTGATTTTGATACAGTAGATCAGGGGTAGGGAACCTGCGGCTCGAGAGCCGCATGCGGCTCTTCTGCCCTTGCACTGCGGCTCCATGAGCCGAGCCGCCGGCTTCATCCTTGTCTGCCCTGCAGGCAGCAGGGTGGGCGCACCAACTGTCTGCAGATGGCCGCCCGGGGCGCTGGCTTCCCCTCTCGCCCGCCCCGTTGGGGAAGGCGGGAACTTTCCCAGCGGACAGCGAGGCCGAGCCGCTGGCTTCATCCTTGCCCGCCCTGCAGGCAGCAGGGCGGGCGCACCAATTGCCCGCGGACGGCTGGGCTGCGCCGCAGGCTTCCCCTCTCGCCCGCCCCGTTGGAGTGGGGCGGGCGCTTTCCCGGCGGACGGCGAGGCCAAGCCGCTGGCCCCATCCATGCGCTTCTCAGAATGAGTGGAGTAAAAGGCAAAAAAACCCTATATATACAGTGTTATCTTTATTTTAAATGTCAAAAATTATTTGCGGCTCCAAGTGTTTTCTTTTTCCGTGGAAAACGGGTCCAAATGGCTCTTTGAGTGTTAAAGGTTCCCTACCCCTGCAGTAGATCAACATAGCTACTCCACTGGAAATTGTCACCAGTGAGTTTCATGAAAAAGGTACTGAAATTATCCAACCAACCTGAAACAGATTTGTCTTTTGAAAGCCCTCAGCTATGCACAATACTTACACAGCAGTTTGATTTAACAAGTTACTCATGGAAGTCAAAATGTAAGGTCCAAACTCCACTTAGCCCTCAGCTGTTTAAACCCTTCTGGTCATCAGAAGCAAACAGCCATTTGCTCTCAAAAATCCCTCACAGTCCATGAGGCTATGAACTAGCAAGTGTGAGGCTGGCAAGCATTTCCATATAATCACACCCATGTATATTTCCCATTTATAATGATGAAATGTAGAGATAGCATAATGAGGAGGAAAGAACTCTAGAAATCAGTGTGTAAGAACTTGTATTTAAATCTGCAAAGAATATTACTTAAGATTAAAAAATGCTAAAAAATCCTGCCTTATCAGTGGCATGAACTGTGAGCCCTAATAAAAAAACTACTGAGATTTTCCCCTAATCTATAGATGGAAGCATTCTATTTTGTGACAGAGCTGTCAATCCAGTACTCTTACATTAGCACAAAATGTCTCAAAAATAATTTTCATGAAATGGAGAAAACTTCAGTTAAGTGCTTGCCTGGGGCAAATAGAATGAAGCCAAGAGGCAGGTTGGCAAATAATTAAATATTCGCTTTTAACTCTTCAGGTGAAAGATGCATTGCTTTCACTTTTCTTCATTAACATCATTAAAAGTTCCATTTGAACTGTAGCTCTGGAACTCTCAAAACTATAACATGGGCAAGTCATATCTGGCAGCATTGTTCCCACTGGGCAGCTCAGAAGTCAATATTTGAAAAGAACCAAGAAAATGCTGATTTTTAAAAAAATGTCATTGTTCAGCAATGGTGTCAGTCACTTTAAGTGTGAGACAGAGGCCACTAAAGCTAGCATGAGACTTAGCCATTGAAGATCCAACTCTTGTAGAGCATCCCAGTAATTCTGTTTACAGTGGAAAGTTCCCAAACTGAACTAAAAGCATTATAGATTTCCACTAGCCTGCACAAAGTACTCATACGCATGGGGTTTTGTGGAAAAGGAAAAGGGGTTTTAAGTGTCTAAATTTCTCTGGGTTCTTCTTTAAAGATCAGTTTGGCTTTTGTCTTCCACACAGCGTGGTACAATAAATTGTTCCAGCCCAAAATGCTTCTTTTTTTCCCTGCCTGCTACCTGACTGAAACTTGTCAATTTCATTCTGTAGCGCCTGCCACTTTGTGCCGCTGCAGAGATTCTTTGTGTGCCTACCATTTGCTATCAAGGTTTCTGCCTTGCTTGCAAACTTTATTTGCCTTTGTGGATTCTTTATTTTAGTGGCGAAGTGATTCAATCTTTTATTGAGTTGGGTTTTGTTAATTAAAACAGCAGCTTCTGAGATGGCATTATTCATTGATGTTAACATTAATAACATGTGGTGATAGGTTGATATATAAAATGTCATTTCAGTTGGAATCTCCACCTTTCGAGATTTTTCCTCCAAATGTTTGGAAGATGTTTTATTTTTTACCCTCAAAGCATTTTATTCTGAAAACACTAAACAGTGTTTCTTGTTCCCTCCACTGTTTTCAAAACATCCCCTGCTTGCTGTGCAGAAAGCAGAAAACAGTGGAGGGAAAAAGAAACACTGTTTAGTGTTTTTGGAATAAAATGTTTTGAGGGTAAAAAAAAAACATCTTCCAAACATTTGGAGGAAAAAGCTGTGTGGAATTCCAGCTGGAAACATTTTATATATCAGCCTCACCACATTTTATTTGTGTTGTGCAGAATGAGCCAATGTCAGAAGCACTTTTTTAATTAATAAAACCCAATGCAGATTGAATCCCTTCTTCCCTACTAGTGTAGCCGTGATCTGCCATGCTATTATGCATACAATTTATCTTTTACAGACGAATACAGGTCCATTATCTTTATTTCCTCTGTTCTTTTCCCTAGAAAATACTGTGGATCCGCAAGAAACAGTGGCTTCAGTCCCATCAAAATTAAATATTTTTGATTCACATTGATTTGGGGAGTCATGGGAAAGTTCTGTGTCTCCCCTTGCAGGGCAAGCAGAACTCAGAGGAAGGGAAGGAGGATGTTGGTCTTTGAAGGGCTAGTCATTGTCCAGTCAGGTGTTCCAGCTAAAATCTTTGAAGGATGTGTAAGAAAAAACCCTTAAAGTACTAGAGGCAAGTGTAGATGGGAGTGGTGCCAAGCAGATGGTAGGGTTGGGACAAGTAAGGAATTTATGGAAGGTCTGCACGGATGGAGAGAAAAGTTTCAAAGTGTAGGGGAAGATGAGAAGCAGGCTGTTAGTTGTGCAAACAAATGTTTATTACACAACATCTGATAAAGACAAATTTGTATAAGGGTAAGGAAGGAAAACGTACAGTTGTCAAGAGGGTTGTTTAAGAAGCAGGCTTCTAGTTCAGATCCCAGATGGTTTAGAGCAGGGGTAGGGAACCTTTAACACTCAAAGAGTCATTTGGACCCGTTTTCCACGGGAAAAGAAAACACTTGGAGCCGCAAATAATTTTTGACATTTAAAATAAAGATAACACTGTATATATTGGGGTTTTTTAACCTTTTACTCTGCTCATTCTGAGAAGCGCATGGATGCATCTGCCCTGTTGCCTGCAGGGCGGGCAAGGATGGGGCCAGCAGCTCGGCCTTGCCGGACGCCGGGAAAGCACCCGCCCCGCTCAAATGGGGCGGGCGAGAGGGAAAGCCCGCGGTGCGACCCAGCCAGCCACAGGCAATTGGTGCACCCGCCCTGCTACCTGCAGGGTAGACAAGGATGAAGCCGGCGGCTCAGCCTCGCCGGCCGCCGGGAAACCACCCACCCTGCTCCAACGGGCTCCAACGTGCTCCCTGCTCCAACGTGGCCCAGCTGGCCGCGAGCAATTGGTGCGCCCGCCTTGCTGCCTGCAGGGCAGGCAAGGATGAAGCTGGCGGCTCGGCCTCGCCAGCCGCCAGGGAAGCACCCACCCTGCTTCAACGGGGCAGGCGAGAGGGGAAGCCCACGGCGCGGCTCAGCCGGCCGTGGGCAATTGGTGCACCTGCCCTGCTGCCTGCAGGGCAGGCAAGGATGGGGCCGGTGGCTCAGCTCGTGGAGAGGGGAAGCCCATGGCGTGGCCTCACCAACTGCCAGGAAAGCGCCCGCCCCACTCGAACAGGGCGGGCAAGAGGGGAAGCCTGCGGCGCGGCGCGGCCCAGCAGGCCATAGGCAATTGGTGCGCCTGCCCTGCTACCTCCAGGGCGGGCAAGGATGAAGCCGGCGGCTCGGCCTCGCCGGCTGCTGGGAAAACACCCGCCCTGCTCCAATGGGGCGGGCGAGAGGGGAAGTCCGTGGCGCAGCCCAGCCAGCCGTGGGCAGTTGGTGCGCCTGCCCTGCTGCCTGCAGCGCGGGCAAGGATGGGGCCGGCGGCTCGGCTCGTGGAGCCGCAGTGCAAGGGCAGAAGAGCCGCATGCGGCTCTCGAGCCGCAGGTTCCCTACCCCTGGTTTAGAGTTTTTACAGTTCACCAGTTGCCCATGGAAAGCAACTGAGCATAAGAGAGCCTGCATGGTATAGTGACTAGAATGTCTAATCGGGATCTGGAAGTTACAGATTCAAATCCCCACTGAAACATGGAAGCTTGCTGGGTAACTTTGGGCCAGTCACAAACTCTCAGCCTTAACTGCCTCACAGAGTCGTTGTAACTGTAGAATGGAGGAGGGGACTATGTATTAAGCCCCTCCTGTATTTTTGTTCTGAAGTGTCTTGTTTAATGACGTTTTACGCCACGTATATTTTTAGTCCTCTCGTCTAAATACAGAGAATTTTAGTATCCAGAGAAACATCTAATCTTTTTTTAATCTTCTATTTCTAATTTCAAAGATATCCTGTGACAGACAGTCCCAAGGGTTAATTGTGCATCATATAAAAAGAGAGAGAGTTTTGTTTGATCATTGCTTCTTCCATTTCACTAGATGCCTCTCCGTGCATAGACTACTAATGAAGATAACGAAGAGTTCTTCGTTTACTTTTCTATACCATTACTTTTGCTCCTTCAGCATATCTGCTTTCATTAACCTCCTCTGTAAAGCAAAGAGTCCCAATGTTTCACTCTCCCATTTCACAATAAATCTTTTCATGTTTTTAATATTTTGTCAGCTGCCTCTGGAGCTCAGTCATTCTAATACATTTTGGTCTAAGTGGAAAAAATCTAAAACTGAAGACACTTTACTAGTCAGATATACAACATTGGTTCAACTAAGAATCTTGTAATGTTTTAATGCTACTTTATAGCCTATTTTCAGTGTACCTTGGCATTTTGTTTGCTGTCCAATGAACCCCCTAACATGGCACAATAATCTTTATAACCTTGCCCCTGAGTGATTGTATTTTTCATTTACACATGGGTAGCCATTTACTGGCCTCCTTCTCCCTCCAACCAAACAACACCTGAAAGGACACATCTTAAGCCATAAACAACAGGCCATAATTTTAAAAAAATCACAAATGAACCCAACAAAATACTTCCAGAACCAAATTAAAGCAGAAGCAACAAGTTAAACTTATTCAGTAAGACAGGAGGAAATGCCAAATTGAAAATACCAAGTTTTTCAGTTAGCATGAAGGGTCATCAGTATATGGGCTAGGCAATTCACACCATGTTATGATGTCTGAGCTATCCTAGAACAGCTGTTCAGTGAGAATTTTACCTGAGTAGTATAATGGGTCATTCAAGAAGGAAATTATATGTGATCACATCTATGTCTTTCTTGTGTGTAAATTGATGGATGGATGTATTGATCATTCATGAAGCCATCTTTTGCTGAAACATATTTGGTCCAGTTTTAGTAGGAATTCCTATTTTATAACTTTTTTCTGGTCAAGAACATTTATGTATCACATACCTTTCAGGCTTTTTGCTGAAATGTTATTGAAGTTGTATATTTCCTAACCACTATTTTTAATACATTGTCTCAACCTGTTCTCAACCATCCTAGAGAAGCCAGAGTTCAGCCCCCTCCTCACTTCAAAGGGTCAACAAAGGCTTATCCCATGGTTCTAAAGAGAATGCTGAGGTTTATATGAAAAGAGGCACTCTCTAAAACATTCCAACTAAGAGGATTGTAAAAGTTAGCGCCATCACTTTAAGCTGGGACCCAAGTAGTTGAGCAAGGAATAATCAGTTCTCTGACTTACCCTTCAAGAGGCCAAAAATGGCATATTGCATTAAATGCAGGGTCTTAAGTGCCACCAGCTGCTACAGCATGTTACAATAAGTTAAAAGGGAAGTTAGCAGAAATGTATATCATATTCAACCTCATGAAAAATCCCCAGAGGTCTCCAGGCTCCACTTGGAGGTGGGTAATGTTAATTAGAGAAGGGGTTGAAGATAAAAGTCAGTATTTTTTTTTTTGGTTTTCAAAAAAGTTTATTAAAGTTTACAACATTACAAAAAGAAACATGCAATACTTATCAGTTAAAAAACTTTTACATAGTCAGTATTCAAATAATATGCTAGAGATCTCTGATGTGGTTGCATTTGGAGTACTTTATATACAATCCAGTTAGCCACAGGGACAAAAGGTATAGAAAAGGGCTGTTTAAATTTGGAAAAGGGACAGAGCTCTTTTCTTATGACCAAAGTCAAGTGATTTAGGATAGCAAAAGATTTTCAGTTTTAAGAAAAGATGACCAAGGAGAGGAGTGGGGTTATAGAGATTTTGTGTCTGGGGTAAGGAGCATAGAGAACTTTTTGTCCATCTTTGGTAATACTAGAATCAGAACCCAATGAAGTTGACAGTCTGTAGATTCAGGAAAGGCAAAATGAAGTACTTCTTCACTCAAAGAGTAACTTGTGGAATTCACTGCCACAGCATATAGTGATGGCTGCTCATATATTTGGTTTTAAATGAGAAGGGTCAAACAAATTTGCATCAGTGGCTATTGGCCATGATGAGTAAATAGACCTTCCATGTTTAAGGCTGTTCTGAGAAGCAACAACAGTGGGAGACCTTGGCCTCCATGCCCTGCTTGTAGACCTTCTAGGGTCATCTGGATGAGCAGTGTGTGATATAAGATGCTGGGTTGGATGGACCATTACTGTGATCAAGCAGGGGTGTTCTTATGAGAGGAGCAGCCAGCCAACTCAGTAGCCTGAGCTGATAAAAGGCACTTCTAGCCGCTAGAACTGATGTTCAATATTAACCATTTTCAGCATGAAAGGTTGAAATTCTCCATGGAGATCAAATGTCCCCCAAGTACCCTGCACCCCAATACTCACCCCTTTCAGGGTGGTTTTGTACTTACACAGAGCCCCAATTGGCAGCTGACTGGGCACCATTTTCCTTTTAAAACTGTCCTCCTTTCTGTTCCTTTCAAAAAGTGCCACTGTCACACAGCCAACAAGATTTGGCAGTATGCCCATATCACTGAGGGCAAATGAAGCTAATGCGAAGTAAAGGATCCGTTACTTTGTGTTAGCTTCATTTGCCTTCCATGACATGGGCACACAGCCAAATTTTATTGGCTATGTGACAGCTCTACTTTTTGCAGGAACAGAAAGGCAATTTTAAAAGGAAAAAAGCGCCAGTTCAGCAGCCAATCAGAACTTCAAACAGGCTTTAAGTGCCTGCAGTGCTACCCAGAATGCACTGTGGATGAGAAGAACTTGAGAAAAGGAGGCGCTGTAGTTGCCCAAAGGGAGGGTAGATAAACATGTCTGAATCATTTTCCAAGCTCTTCTGAAAGATCTCTGAACAGAAATGCGATTTACAGGGTGCATAGTTCCTCATGAATCTCCCTTCCCTTATAACAGTGGTAGCAAACCTATGGCACGGGTGCCAGAGGTGGCACTCAGAGCCCTCTCTGTGGGCACGCGCAAACAGAGTGCCCCCCCCCCGCCCAATCTAGGCTGGCCTGGGCCACTGGGCTTGATTATTAGCATTAAACCTAAGACCTAGTTTTGGGGAAGCAGTGTAGGTAACCCTGTTAAGCGCTGTTAAACCCCACTGATTTTCATGCGAAGAACTAAAGTGCAATCCTTTACCCGGGAGTAAGCTCAGTTGCTGGCAATGGGGCTTGCTTCTGAGTAAACCCTCCTAGGGTCGTGATTCACCCATTGGAAGAGTTGCTCAGTTGCTTCAAAACCGACTAACATCAAGCTTGCTCCCGAGTAACACACGCCTCAGAACCAACAGTTTTTTCTAAACTAAAACCTCAGTATTCAGATTAAATTGCTGTGTTGGCACTTTGTGATAAATAAGCGGGTTTGGGGTTGCAATTTGGGCACTCAGTCTCGAAAAAGTTTGCCATCACTGCCCTATAAGCTACTCCCACCCATCTACCTGTGTTTATGTTACAATGGTCATGTAGTGGGCCTATGACCACTACAAAAACTTTGGATCACGTCAGTATGCTCCTGGAGTTCCATTCTGTGAAGTCAGTTCTTAGGCATATGCAGGCCCAATTTGGATAGGAACTATAGCACATTTTCTCAGCTTGAATTGACTCCAGGGAGTCATTTGCCCATTGAGGGAATTTACTAGTAACCTACATGTAAGTTTCCTCAGTAGGCAACCATTAGTAGTTTCTAGGGGCCACTTTAGGTAAGAAAAAATGTGGGAAACTGAAGCCCTTTCCCTTTTCCACAGCCCCAACCCAGATGTGACCCTTGTGTGCCTTCAAAATAAGTTCCCAGCTAGGAATTCCAGAACATATCCACATGAGGGACCCATGGACTGTGTTATGTGTGAACCACCTGAAAATCCAGTAGTAGCATTAAAGAGTTCAGAAATATCCTTAGGATATAAACTTTATTATTCAGAGGGATTATTCAGTGGGATCTCCAACTAGGACATGCAAAACACAGAACCACATAGAATCATGATGCCATTCATTATATTCACTACATGGTTCCAAATTAGCTGAGATCACTTTCTTAGTAAGAATAAGATACAAAGGTTCTTTAATGCTTTTTATGAATTGTTAAAACTCTCTTTTTCTTTCCCTTTCCTTATGAATTAAATCATAATATAATATATGCAATAAAAATAAATGTCAGGCAGAGAACAGCAAACAAACAAATAGTGAGCAGAATGGAAGGAGACATTTGGGGACCTCCCTCCCTCCAAGCACTACATTGTACCAAAAATGTCCACAGACATTCAGCACAGCCATATTCATTGGATTTTCAATGTTACTGTTCAAGCAAATGTTTATTTGAACATATATGCCTTCATACCTTCTTCCCAGGGACTTTAATGATATGTTGGAAATAAATATATAGTAGATAAATAAATTCTGAAATGTGGATAAAAATCCCTTGTTTTCCAGCAGGTTTTTGGTTTGTGCTAAGTTCATGATAAGAACATAAGAACATAAGAAAGAGCCTGCTGGATCAGACCAGAGTCCATCTAGTCCAGCACTCTGCTACTTGCAGTGACCCACCAGATGCCTTTGGGAGCTCACACGCAGGATGTGAAAGCAATGGCCTTCTGCTGCTGCTGCTCCCGATCACCTGGTCTGTTAAGGCATTTGCAATCTCAGATCAAGGGGGATCAAGATTGGTAGCCATAGATCAACTTCTCCTCCATAAATCTGTTCAAGCCCCTTTTAAAGCTATCCAGGTTAGTGGCCATCACCACCTCCTGTGGCAGCATATTCCAAACACCAATCATGCATTGTGTGAAAAAATGTTTCCTTTTATTAGTCCTAATTCTTCCCCCCAGCATTTTCAATTGTGGGGCCAGGGCCGCTCTCTGGTCCTACACAGCTGAGTTAGTTTTAAGAAAAACTTAAAATTTGAAATAAAGCAAAAGACATTAGAAAACAAACAGACAGTTTTACTTAGCAGAATTTAGATCAGTTTACAGAATGTGAACTCTCCCAAGAGAGGGACACGCCAGCATTCAGAATGTTACAGAATACAGATAAGTTGAAGAAGGTGACCTTCCCCCGAGGGAGAGGCACACCCCAATACAATGTTTAGAATGTTACAGGAGATTGCCCTCTCCTGGGTGGCTCTCGCAAGAGGCACACCCAGTATAGGAAAACCTGAGTTTTTGTAGATGCAAAAACGTCACACAGTCCTCCCCTTTTGTTCCACGTATGATGATTCATATGTGTTCAAACTCCATTGGTCACATGAACTGGTCACATTAAGACAACCTCTTATTCTACGTCACACGCTGCATGCTGTTAGTGCGTGCTGTCTCTCTGTGCATATACAGAGGGCAGCAATAAAAACTAGCTTGTTGTCTTCAAGAATAACCTGTTATTCTTGGTTGGCTCTCAGAGAGAGAGAGCTATGCCTCCAGGCAATGCAGCATTCTATAGGATTATAAAAATTCCTTCTCCCAACATGATTCTAACAATTCCCCAGTTTGAAATGTTAAAACATAATTCTAACAGATTTTACATACACTGATTTTAACACAATAGAATTATAGTGAAATACAAATACATGTGAATCACTTATCATTTATGTGTTCATTTGGCTATATAGAAAAACACTTTGTAATTTAACTAATCACATTCATTTCTAACCCAAAAACAAGGTAATAAAATTGCATCTTGTCTTCTGTCACGTAGGCCCTCAGTGCCAAGATATCAAAGATGTTATCTGTACCTGCCTGCATCTCACTGAGAAGCTTGCAACATGCAGGCTTCAGCTGGTCGCTATACAGACGCTCCATTTTGATTCATTGCAAATCTTTGGTTCATTTGGATTTCCCATAATTCTTAATTAAATACAAATTTATACACATTCTGATCTGTTTCCACACAATGTATGCCCCCTGGTTCTAGTATTGTGAGAAAGAGAGAAAAATTTCTCTCTGTCAACATTTCCTCCCCATGCATAATTTTATAGACTTCAATCGTCTCCTTCCTCAGATGTCTCCTCTCCAAACTAGAGTCCCAAACGCTGCAGCCTCTCCTCATAAGGAAGGTGCTCCAGTCCCTCAATTATCCTTGTTGCCCTTCTCTGCACTTTTTCTATCTCTTCAATATCCTTTTTGAGATGTGGCAACCAGAACTGAACACAGCACTCCAAGTGCAGTTGCACCACTGCTTTATATAAGGGCATGACAATCTTTGCAGTTTTATGATCAATTATTTTCCTAATTATCCCCAGCATAGAGTTTGCCTTTTTCACAGCTGCCATGCATTGAGTTGACATTCCCATGGAATTATCAAATAAGACACCCAAATCCCTTTCCTGGTCTGTGACTGATAGCACTGACCGCTGTAGCCTGTATGTGAAGTTTGGATTTTTTGCCCCATGTGCATCACTTTACATTTTGCTGCATTGAACTGCATTTGCCATTTCTTAGCCCACTCACCTAATTTATAAAGGTTTCCTTGGATTTCTTTGCAATCCTTTGCGGTTCTCACCACTCTACATCATTTGGTATCATCTGCAAACTTGGTCACCCACCTCTACTTCCAAGTCATTTATGAATTGGTTAAAGAGCACTGGTCCCAAAATGGATCCTTGGGGGACACCACTCCTTACATTTCTGCATTGTGAGAACTTCCCATTTACACCCACCCTTCGCTTCCTGTTTCTCAACCAGTTTTTAATCCATAGGACAGTGATGGCGAACCTTTGGCACTCCAGATGTTATGGACTACAATTCCCATCATCCCTTTCCAGCATGGCCAATTGGCCATGCTGGAAAGGGATGATGGGAATTGTAGTCCATAACATCTGGAGTGCCAAAGGTTCGCCACCACGGCCATAGGAGGTCTTCCCCTCTTATTCCTTGATTGCTGAGTTTTCTCAATAGTCTCTGGTGAGGAACTTTGTCAAAAGCCTTTTGGAAATCCAAGTAGACAATGTCCACTGGTTCCACCTCATCCACATGCCTGTTTACATCCTCAAAGAACTCTAGGCCGTGCTGACTCTTCCTCAGCAGGCCTTGCTTTTCTACATGTTTTATAATTTTATCTTTAATGATAGATTCTACTAATTTACCAGGAACAGATGTCAAACTGACTGGCCTGTAATTTCCTGGGTCCCCCCTAGACCCTTTCTTAAAGATTGGTGTGACATTGGCCATCTTCCAGTCTTCAGGGATGGAGACTGATTTCAGGGATAAGTTGCATTTTAAAGTGAGAAAATCAGCAATTTCATTTTTGAGCTCCTTATGAACTTTTGGGTGAATGCAATCTGGGCCAGGGAATTTGGTAGCATTTAGTTTATCAATGGCTGCCAGAACTTCTTTCTTTATCACTATCTTCGCTAGTTCCTCGGATTCGCCTCCTAAGAAGCTTGGTTTAGGTGCAGGAATTTTCCTCACCTCCTCTTGGGTGATGACAGATGCAAAGAATTCATTCAGCTTCTCTGCAATCTCCCTCTCATCCCTCTCATCCTTTAGCACACCTTTTGTTCCTTTATCATCTAACAGGCCTACCGCTTCCCTAGCTGGCTTCCTACTTTTGATGTACTTGAAGAACTGTTTGTTACTGGTCTTGATGTTCGCAGTTCACTATGGATGAATTAACTTGATCTTGGTTGCGACACTTCCGCTGGGCCATTTCTGCCTGGTTGGCTGAGCACACCTTTTCTTAATATCATCCCGTGGACTTTGTCTGGGTGTGACACACATGTCTGCTCTTTATGTTCTTATGTAGGTTTTTATGCTATCTTGCTGGAAATTAGTTTTAATGTTTATATCTTCTATACTACTTTTATATTATTGCATTGTTTTATTATATGTTCACATGTCAGCCACCTCAAGTCCTCTTGGGAGATTGGCGGGGTAGAAATGTAATAAATAAATAAATAAATAAATAAATACATGCATACATACATACATACATACATACATACATACATACATACATACATACATACATACATACATACATGATGCCTGCTTGTACTGTTCCTTACAAAAGTCCTCTTTGTTGCTACTTTTTATTGAGAGATAGATCACTTGATCTCTTAATATACACACTTTAGAGAAGCCGGAAGGAGCTGGCAGCATGGGCAGGAAAGTGCAGGAGAAGCCGACAGGGCAACTGAGGCTGTGCTGTGGCTGTGCTGGTGGAGGAGAGACAAAACATAGATGCTAGACAGAGATGAGGGGTGTTCCCCCCCCCCCCAACTATACATATGAGAGATTGATCTCTTGATCAGTGCACTTAGGGAAACAAGAATGAGTTGACAGCATGAAGTGGGGGGGATGAGAGGGAAGATGTGCAAAGTGCTGCGAGAGTGTGGAAGGCTGGCCATGGACTGAGAGAAGAGGTCTGGGGCAAAACTGTGTCCATTGGCAAATCTGTCCCACTTTGGTGGCAAAGCAAGATTTAAATTTTGCTATAAGTGGTTTTGCTTGTTGTGAAGAAAGTGGAAAGTGACAGTGGGCTCCAGAAAATACATCCATACAAGAAAACTTGCTGCAGTGAACACTGGCCTCCACTACACAGCAAAGGCTTTGTGTGTAATCAGCTAGAGTGAAGCAGAGGCTGGAAACTCTTATGTACTATGCCTTCTTATACAGAGTTAGGTACTATTTTAAATCCATTTACTTCCATGGATTTGGAAGGATTAACTCTACTTAGGGTTGCACTGTAAGGCAAAAACCGCTTCCCTAGCTCTTCAGGTCAGGAGCTAGCAGGCCTATTTGAACATTTCACTTCAATTTTTTTAAAGTAATTGAATTGCATACAGATTGCTATTATTGCCTTTCTTTGGCTGGGTGCTCTAGACTAATTGTTTTATGCTGGTTTTTCTCCCTTGCAAGCGTGCCATACATATTAATAATAAATAAAACAGGGATGGTAATGCCAAACCATCTGTACATAATCTTGATTTTCCCTGCCTTCCTGGTACTTTTTCCAGTTGCCAAACCACTTGGATGTGGGGCTTGTTTTTTTGCTGAAATTGCCACTGAGCTGAAGCTACAACAGCACCATCATTACTGTTTTGTTTGTGCAGCAGGCTGTCTCTGCAGAACTGGCAAAAGTCCAGAACCAGAGATTTTTTTCATGTCAGCAGACCATTCCCCAATCTAACATAGCTCATTATGGCAAGGATGTGAAGCCGGGCAAATATGAGCTCAACCAACTCATGGCATGTGTGTGTTGCAAGGACTGGATGCACACGTACTACGCTTTCGACCACTGGGGAAAAAGTTCCAGACAGACCCACTCACTGAGAAGTCATCTGTATATAAATATTCAAATTGTACAATCTGAAATCATGAAATTCCTTTATAAAATTCTGATTGAAGTCGTTTGAAATCTGTCTAGTTTACAATATTTTTTAGCCCTCAACTGTACAATAATAGTCTTTTAGTACTGAAATTGTGCTACTGATTTAGTCCTTAATCTTTCCTCACCTTTATCAGCTACCAGGCAAATATTTATTGTTCTTTTTCAAATAGCCTTTTCTTCTGCTTGCTGATTTCAGCTTGGTATCACATAGATGTGGTTCGAAATAATGAATAACTTTAGGGTTGAGCTAATGTTGCAGACAGTTGGATGTTAGAATGCCACCAAAGCCCACCTTATGGCTCCTCTGGGTTTTGAGCAGCCCTGGGCAGGATGGCTTCCAGTAGTCCTCACCCATCCACCAGATTAGGAAGAAAAACATGTATCTTTTAGGTTCCTTGAAGTTTTGCCAGTAGAGCTAAAAGGAGCACAAAAAACCTATGCTCTACTACTTCCCCAAGCACCTTCTTATGCTGTGTGACATTGTGTTCGTAATAGGTGGTACAGGGCCTGTGGGGACACAGGATAATTCTAACTTCAGACACTAGCCCTGACCTGCAAGAGTATACAAATAGGGTCTCCTTTTAGAGAAGCTTCTTAGGGACGGCCGCGGTGTTTGTGAATTTCATCAAATTCAGTCAGTGTGTCATCTGTCGACAGAGATATAGCTACAAATGAGCACGAAGAAGGAAGGAAATGAAAACAGTGGGTTTAAAAGTCAGAGGCATATCTAGGAAAATGGAGTCTGGGGCAAAATCTAGGGCAGTGATGGCGAACCTTTGGCACTCCAGATGTTATGAACTACAATTCCCATCAGCCCCTACAATTGGCCATGCTGGCAGGGGCTGATGGGAATTGTAGTCCGTAACATCTGGAGTGCCAAAGGTTCACCTCCATGTATCTAGGGGAAATGGAGCCGGGGGAAGGGGGCGGAAAACTCAGTTTTTGCGCCGGGCTCCATTTTTCCTAGATACACATTTGAATTTGAATGCACACTAGGGGTCCAGATAAAAGGTTTTCTCCATCTAGCTCTTGCCACATTGAGCAGGTGTTTATTTGACCAGAATCACATTGACACACTTGCTCTGAGTACAGCACCTTATTTAAACAACCCAGTAATTCCCCTAATGAAATGGCATGCAGCAAGGCAACCAAGGGACACTGAGTGCTGCATCACCTCTAACAACAGTGGCCAAGTTATTAGTTTTTGGACCACAGCATCCACAAGTGAGCCTGTTTCATGCATTATCATCACTGGCCATAACTTCAAAAATGAGGCAGAACAACAACTTCCCCTCCCCCAGTCGTCTGGGTAGTACTATGTATTGGCTTGTGTCAGAGATTCCAAGTGACATGGCTACTGGACATAGGAATAGGAAGCAGGTAGGAAAGTATGGCCCTTTCTGCACGGGGCCAAAAACAGCAGCCCAGGGATGAAAAAACACCGGTCCCTGGGGAGCTGTTCGCACAGGCAGTGCTGCTGCAACACAGCAGTGCCGTCCTGTGCGGCCCCAAGTGGCGTGAAGGGGCTGCTTTCCACCTCCCTTCTCGAGGAAGGTTTTTGGAAAGCGCCGCCTTCCCATCGGTGCGGTGCAAACCGCACCGCGCTGAAGGCGCCGCTTTCCCGCCCCCCCACTCACCTCGTCCTCCAGTGTCGGTCTGGAGGGCTGCTGAGACCCACCCACGCTGCCCTCTGACCCATGGAGGTCAGAGGGCAGCGTGGGTGGGTCCCTGCAGCCCTCCAGACAGACGCTGGAGGACTAGGTGAGTGCGGGGGACGCAGAAGAGGTGGCTCCATGTGGAGCCGCCTCTTCTGTGCTGGCCTCTGTGGGGGCCACTCGCACGCTCCCGTGCAAACAGCCCCTTCCCCTCAACTGGCATAATTTCTGCCGGTGGAGAGGCACCCTTTCCACTGTGTGGAAAGGGCCTATGAGATGAGAGCTAATCTGGCTTTTGGCATGTGGGTACTCATGGTTCTCCTCCCTGAAGGTTGCATTCTCTTTTCTTCCTCCTTCACCAGTTCCAACATTAGGCATGGTTCATTCACAGCACCTATCCAACTTAATCAGGTATATTTTTCTTCAGCAGATAATTTAGGATAAGCATAAGAGTTTAGGTACAATGGACAATGCTGTATCAACCACTTAGCCTTGAAGATGCTACAAAATTCAGTCACTGATTTATATATTTCTTTTCTCTCTGTTTCCTAAAAACATCAAAATAAATTGCCTTTGGAAACCTAACTTTTGTAGAATGAAAGAAAAATTGCTCCTCTCTTATTACTCAGGGCCACATTATCACCAATGCTTTGGGGTCTGAATAGCTTTTCAGAATGGCTTTCAGAATAGCTTTTTCAGACATGTTATGCACAACATGTCTGTTGCATGGTGGAGGTGAACATCAATCGTCGCAAGATCTCTTGCATAGATATATTTCTTCAAGTCCCATTGTCCACTTTTTATTTTCTCTGTTTCTAATATGATTTTAATTTTGCTTTGCCACTAAAGCAGGCAGATTTTCCAGTGACCCCAGCTTTGCCCCAGACATCTTCCCTCCATCCACAGCCAGCCTTCCCATTCTCTCCCACTGCCATCCATGTCTTCCCCCTTCCATGTTGTCGCCTCCTTCAAGTGAAAGAAGAGAAGCATACTCATCCCTTACATTGATATATTATCTTTTTTCATTAATCTCTTTATTTTTTCACATAGAAAAGATATAATACAAAAAGAACATGAAATAAAAAAGACAAAAAACAAAAATATACACAGGAGAAAACATAAGTAGGAAACTAAAAAGAAAAAGAGTGGAGAGGGCTGCTTACACTCACTGATCCTGGATATTACCAGGATCAGTGGGACAAAATAAAACCAAACTAGTCCACCTGTTGAATTAAAGGTCCCCAAAACAACTGGGGAGCCAAGAGTAAGACCCAATCTACTCTTCAACCAGCTATTTGCCCCTTTCAATAAATTCATCCGGGAGCTTTAAAAGCTCAGATTGACACATCATGTTCTCCAGAAGTCGATATATTGATATCTCAACATAATACCAGAGAGTGCTTGGAAATAACAAGCCTCTCTGATCTCCAGTGGCATCAACAACAGCAGGAATTGGTGGTGGGGTAGAGAATATTGGCTCAAAGTCATGGTCCTTGTCTCAACAGTGTATGGTCCAGGGAATTGCTTTGCTCTTTTATTTTGGGGGGGGGGGTATTTTTATAATAGTAATATCAATAAAAGTGCAGTTTAAAGACTAAGCCAGCAATCTTGACTACCGAGTATAATGAGATCTGTGCCTATAAGAATAAGTGTCTTTAAAATGCCTCCTCATGCGCAAACATAAAATGTGAGGCGAGCCCATTGCAAGTCAACTGCACAGAGAAGAGCCTTGAGGTAAGCATTCCATGCATAATAGGCATATACTTTACAAATACCCCATGCCTCTGCAAAGGGAACAATTCCAGCCTCTATTCTCAAGGAACAATCAATTGCACCACACCTGAGTGGCTGTAAGAAAGTCACTGTATTTTTCCTTGAAGTTTCCTTTGAAGTGCTCTTGAAGAAAGATGTTTCCTCCTTTCCCGCCTTGTTCTACCCTACATTGCTCAACACGTGTGCTGAATGAGGCCAGAAAGAGCCAGGTGTCTGAAGCACCAAGAGGCAATTTGAGAACTGCGGGTATTTTGTCTGTTTACTTGAAAGCACAAAAATTGTCACTTGTGTGAGTAATTTGCTGCTAATTACGAGCTTACAATCTGCAGATAGGAAAATCAGAGCCAATGTGCATTTTCAGAGGAAAAGGAAAATTACCCCAAGTACCATATAATTATGCACTTAGCTTAGCTTTGCTCCTGGATCCTTTCTAGTACCGTGTTCCTGCTTTTCAAATCAGGACATCCACCATCACCTATATGCTGCTAAACATATCATCAATGTAGTCAAAAATATACTACCTTCAATTATCTTGCTCCCACTCATCTTGGCAAACATATATGTGGGATATAAAATAAATAAAGAACCATTTCACACATAGCAAATTGACAAACCCACATTTGCCCTAAGTGTAAACTTGCTAATCTTCTGGATCCTGCCTTTGATTTATGTTTTTTTTCTCTTGAAAGCAAATTAAGAGACAAGGAGCTTATTAAAAAGAAATTATTTTCATAATAAGAGTTGCTATGCTTACAATGTGCTCCTAAGCAGAATTACACCTTGCGAAGTCAATTGATGAAATGGATTTAGAAAGGTGCAAACCCCACTCCACCACCACCACACACACAGAACTGCAGGCAACCCCAGCTTCTGAACTGTTCTTATTCAACACTCATATTTATAAATATTTGTTTACCTTAACTTCTACTTTATAATTTTAGGATATACCTAAAAATATAATGTATGAAGGAGAGTCAATATGTATTGTCAAAGGCTTTCACAACTGGAATCAACAGACTGTTGTGGGTTTTCTGGGCTGTGTGGCTGTGATCTAGTAGTTTTTGCCTCATCCCTCATTCCCTGTGAAGTGGAAATAGCATATGCCCCACCGCACAATCACTCCACACTGTGCCATGGAGAGAAACACATCTCACTGTGACATGCTTCTGAAGATGTTAGCTATAGTTACTGGTGAAACTTTAGGACCAAAGATTACCAGACCATGGCCACACAGCCCAGGATATCCACAACACCCAGAGACCCTATGTCCTTACATTCTGTTGGCGTGTTCAATTCTGGAATGTACATATTAATAGGGTTGGTAAATGGGAAAAAAATTCGGCCCCGGTTCGGATTCGGGTCCAGTTCGGATGTATGGGGTCGGATCCCCCCATATCTGAGCCTGCCAGGCTCGGATACACCCGAATTTCCGAGATTCTCGGGTTCGTTTTTATTTTTTTTGCTGTTTTTCCCTGTTTTGGCCTGCAGGGGGCGCATTTTTGAAGATATTGGCATGAACATTTCAGGGTATCTTCAGAATACTGTTCTGATTATGCACCCCAAGTTTGGTGCAGTTTGAGTCAGGGGGGCCCAAGTTATGGACCCTCAAAGATAGCCCACATATTCCATTGTTGTCAATGGAAGCCAATGGAATATAGGGGCTATCTTTGAGGATCCATAACATGGGCCCCCCTGAACCAAACTGTACCAAATCCTGCGTGCATGATCAGAACAGTATTCTGAAGATACACTACAGTTTTCATGCTGATACCTTTTAAAATGCGCCCCCTACAGGTTCCCAGGATTTTTGCCTAAGATTCTGTAGTACGAAATTGAATTCTTTTCAATTGCTTTCAATGGGGGAATTCCTGGGGTGCCTGCAGAGGGCGCATTTTTAAACATCATCACCAAACTTTCAGGGTGTCTCCTAGACGCTTATTCTGATCATACACCCCATGTTTGGTGCAGTTTGGTTCTGTGGGGCCCAAGTCATGGACCCACAAACAGGTGGTCGATTATCACCTACTGTCGAGGGGAGGGGGGGATGAAAAACGCAAACCATTTTTTTTTTTTTTTTAAAGCCTTCGACAATACATTTTTTTTAAGCTAGAGACACCAAAATTTCAGGGTATCATCTGGAGACTTTCATGATCATAAAATTTCTAGGTTTGGTGCAGTTTGGTTGAGGGGGGCCAAAGCGATCCTTGGGGAACCTTTGCTTTTTAAACAGATTTTGTGCTGCTACTGTGTGATGTTTGTGTGGATTTTTGGGGTGACCAAGAGAAAAAATCATTAGGATCGGTGAGGATCCATTCTTTTTGATCATGTTTTTGGGGCACTGTTGGGCCATGAAGCGTGGGATGTGTGACTGCTTTGTGCAGACATGTGTCTAAGGACTTGTGCCATGATGTGGTGGTGATTTTGGGTGACCAAGTGAAAAAAACCATGCGGATCCTTGAGGATCCATGCTTTTTAACCATGTTTTTGGGGCACTGTTGGGCCATGAAGCGTGGGATGTGTGACTGCTTTGTTCAGACATGTGTCTAAGGACTTGTGCCATGATGTGGTGGTGATTTTGGGTGACCAAGTGAAAAAAACCATGTGGATCCTTGAGGATCCATGCTTTTTAACCATGTTTTTGGGGCACTGTTGGGCCATGAAGCATGGGATGTGTGACTGCTTTGTTCAGACATGTGTCTAAGGACTTGTGCCATGTTGTGGTGGTGATTTTGGGTGACCAAGTGAAAAAAACCATGCGGATCCTTGAGGATCCATGCTTTTTAACCATGTTTTTGCGGCACTGTGGTAAGAAACTCCCAGGCAGGTGGAATTCACACATAAATTTATTAAAGTTTTTAGTTAGTTGTTCAGTTAAAGTAGTTGATTTTTTTCAGTTAAAGTGTTGTTTTGCCACATTTCTAACATTGGGGATGTGGATTCCTCTGCTTTGCCTTTTTCCCCCAGCACTTTTCTTTCCCAGCCCACTGTGTTGTCCTGGCCTTCCACTGAAGTGGAGAAGCCTGTGGACAGTGGGCTTTTCCCCACTCCCTTCCATCCCCTCTATGCCGCTACGCTGCTCTCAGCGCGCAAGCAACCCAGGCGCGCGTCCACAATTAGGGCGTTCACACAATTCCCGCCGCTTCCAGCGGGGTCGTCAAAAGGCGCCATTTATCTGTAGCGAGCTCTGGGATGCCGCGCTTCGAGGGGGCACGATACGCGGCAGCGGTGTAGCGACTGGCGCTGCATTCCCGCCCCTGCGGTGGGGAGGGGAGGAGGAACCCCGGCACTACTCTCCTGGCAGCGCCGGGCTTTACGGTAAGTGGGGAAAGGCTCAGCGGCAGCGGCAGGGCGGCTGTGCTGTGGCCGCCCCTTCTGTGTCGGGATGGAGGGAGGAACCCCGCGCTACTCTCCTCTAGTAGCTGGAGCTTATGGCGGGTGGGGAAAGGCCCAGCGTGCAGTGGCGGGGCTGCCAAGCGCTGTGGCCGCCTCTGCCGTGGGGAGGGAGGAGGAACCCCTGGCCACTTGAGGAGGAGCAGCACGGGGTTACGGTAAGGCCCACGGTGCAGCGGGTGGGGCGCCGCGCTTGTGGGTCAGCTCTGCCGGAAGGGAGAAACCCCGCCACTTCCTGGCAGCACGGGCTTACTGCAGGGAAAGGCTCCAGCGGGCAGCGGTGGGGCGGCTGCGCTTTTGTGGCCTGCTGCGGGATGGTCCCCGCTACTACTCTCCCTCAAGTAGCACGGGCTTCACGTAAGTAGTGGTGCTGCTCCAGCGCTGCGGGCTGCCGCGCTGCCGCCTCCCTGCCGTGGGGAGGGAGGAGGAACCCAGCCGCCACTCTCCGGTGCAGCGCCGGGCTTCACGTAAGTGGGGAAAGGCTCCAGCCGGGCAGCGCGGGCGCAAGGCGCGGTCAGCCTCTGCCGCGGGATGAAACCCCGCTGCCTACCTCTGGCAGCGCCGGGGCTTTACGGTAAGTGGGGAAAGGCTCCAGCCGCAGCGGCGGGGCGGTTGCATTGCGGGCTGCCCCTGCCGTGGGGAGGGAGGATGAACCCCACGCCACTCTCCTCAAGCAGCTGGCTTACGGCAAGTGGTGCTGCCCAGCGGGCAGCGGCGGGGCGGCTGCGCTGTACGCCTCTGCCGTGGGGAGGGAGAAGGAACCCCGCGCTTCTCTCCTCAAGTAGCGCTGGGCTTACGGTAAGTGGGGAAAGGCCCAGCATTAATTCGTGGGTAAGTGGGGCCTCTTTGGGTGGGAAACTTTGTGGGGACCATTCTGTGGGTTTTTTATTTTTGTAGTTTGAAGCACCCACTCGTCCCACCGCCACTTGCCAGAAGCGGCATGGGAGTTCGGGGTCTTGGGGTTTCGCGCGGGTTGGGTGGGAAATGAGGCTGGGTGGGGGTGGGTGCTTGTAGGACTTGGGGGAGTGGGGTGGGGGAGCTTTGGCGCTTGCGGCGGAGTAGGGTTTGTTTTTGTTTTTTTACTTGGAAGCCGCTCGTCCTGGGCCATTTGGAAGCCCTGGCCGTCCCTGGCTTCGCTGTGTGAGGCGGAGCTTAGCCAGAAGGAGTTAAATTTTATTTTCCCCAGGCTGGCTCGGAGAAGCCGCTGGCTCGGGGGAAGGGCCAACTTCGGATTGCGTTTAGTGAGGAGGGGGCAGGCTCGGCTCCTCGGCCCTCCGACCCCCTCCGAACTGACTGATCTCGGCCTGATTTGCCGTTCGGGAGGGGCCGAACTGCCAACCCTACATATTAATAATCAAGAAATTGCTTCCTTCTCTTTCATTGCAGCTGCCACCAGCAAGTACTTACCAGATTTCTGCAGTTCACCCCCAAGTGAATACCAGCAATCCCCATTCTTGGATATTCAGGCCACCAAATGTGGACAGATATCAGATCCCCAAAAACTGAAACAAACTCCATGTAAAGAACAGGATTTATTCAGGAACTGGAGGACAGCTTGGAAAAGCCAAGACTGGCTTTTCCCACCCAGCAGAACCGGGTTCTTACATATCGTGTCTAATTTATCCCTGTTTCTTCTTCTGCACAGCTCCCCGCTTCTTCCCAGGAGCAGAATTAGGACCAGGAGGAAACGCTCCAGTTTGCTCCACACGAGCCCTGGGACTTCTGTATTTACTTCAGAACATGTCTGAGCATGCCCGGTGTCCCATGTCCTGACTGGCTGTTGTTTTTAAGTGGCAACTTGAATGAACATCAGGCAGGGGATCAGATGGCTGGGTGAGAAAAATAAATCATTCTTGCTCCAAACTAGTTTTTGCACAGTAGCAGGCACAAGCAAGGTCACACAAGGATTTTTTAAAAGAACCTCCAAACTGGTGATTTTTGAAAATCCCAGACCAAGGGAAATATTGCGGGGCAACACTGAGTTAGCACCAGGAACCGTGCAGAATTCGGGGATATTTTTTTTTTGCTCACCCCGGGATATCTTGGCCATGTGGAAATGGCCACTGTGTGTCTTTCTTTGCTTTGTTGCTCCTGGGTAGAGAATGCCAATAAAAAACAGAGATTGGAGATTCTGGTGCACTGAATCCCTGATTCGGCCCAAATCTGGGCACATTTGGGCATATTCAGGCCAAAATCATCCAGCCCGAATATGAACGCATCTGAATGCAAGGCATTTGGGCTTTTGGGGTGTTTTTCACGTTTGGCCTGCAAGGGGGAAATTTTTTTAAACCAGCAGCACCAATATTTCAGGGACTCATCTGGAGACTATCCTGATGACCTCAGCCAAGTTTGATGAAGATTGATTCAGGGGATCCAAAGTTATGAACCCCCAAAGGGCGTGCCCCATCCCCCATTGTTTCCAATGGGAGCTGACAGAAGATGGGGCTATCCCTTTGGATGCCTATAACTTTGTACCCCCTGAACAAAACTTTACCAAACTTGGTTGGTATCGTCGGGAGAGCCTCTGGAAGAGATCCTGAAATTTTTGGTGTTCCTAGTTTTAAAAATGTGCCTCCTGCAGGCACAAATGCGAAAAACACAACAAATACAAAAAAAATCAGACAGAATTTTTCAGTACACCATATATCCAAATATGTTATTTGTCTTATTCAGGCATACAGATAATTTTATGCCCGAATAAATCTGAATCCAAATTTTACCAAATTTCTAGGTTATTGACCAAGCCTAATCAGGACTTCACATTTGATTAGCAATCAACAAATCCTAATCTCACCAGCTCAGTTTATCTGTTTTCTGAAATGAGCACCTTGGCCTGAAAGATAGCTGACTAGATTAACACCACAAACAGAAGAGAAATCTCCCATCTTACATGCATGCAAGGGGCCACAGAATCCATTTCCTTACATAAGGAATGGCCTCAGAAACACTTTCCTTTCCTGTAATTCTTCTATGATGGGTCACACAAAGGAGGTGGCAGAATGGAGATGTGCTTTCAGGTGAACAGGGAACAGGGAACCAATCAGAAATGCAGGGGAGAGATCCTGGGAGTAGTAGAAGGAAATAAGGGAGATTGAGATGAATGGTGTCTAGCAATTTCTAGGGCAAGAAGATGGGTAAATTCTATTATGTACATAGCCACAAAGCCAGTCTGCAAGAGAGCCCTGGAGATCTCCCAGAATTATAGTTGATCTCCAGACTAGAGACCCAGTTCCCTGGAGAAAATGGCTGCTTTGGAGGGTGGACTTTCTAGGATTGTACCTTACTGAGATCTCTCCCGTCTCCAAATATCAGTCTCCCGGGTAAATTCCCAAAAGTATTTCCCAACCTGCAGTTGGCAACTCTATCTAGTTTATATTACTACAAAACATTCTATGGCCAATTACATACCCACATCTCATTCCACCCTTGGTCAGCAGTAAATCCACCTCCCTTTCACGTGGGGCAAGTAGTGTGTATTGCACATTGCTGTTGTTTCCACCTCTTCAGCTTTTCTTCTGGATTGGTGCAAGAGTAACACATTTCCTTGCAAATTACATTTGCCTGCCCCAGGTTTGTGCTGTTGCCATGACATGTTGCCTTTGGATGTTTCCACATCTACAAAATTTGCATGGGGAATTAGCATGGGAAAGTTGTATTGCGCCTGTGCGGATCAATGATCTGTAGTACATGCACTCTTTCTTCCTCCCTCATATTACCTCTAGTGCTCTTTACTCAAAATCTGCTGGGGGTGGGGGAGAGGATACAAAGCCTAGTAAACATTTTTCAAAGGAAAGTAACATTAATATATTGATACACTCATACATTGATACATTGATTTTATTGCCAGTGGGAAACAATGGATTCTATAGTATGGATGAAGAAAGCAGCAAAAATACTTTTTTCCCAGATGTCATGATAATGGGGCTTTTTCTGCTGGGAAACTGCATTGATCACAAACAAGCAAAGGGAAATCCAGCAAGGGTTTGAGTCATTAAGCCAACAGGGCTGACTGTGCCTCACAAACCTGCTGGGGATGGTGGAAACTTCCTATCAAAGTAGATTTCACAAATTATGTATCCATGTAGTATTTATATGGTGATCCACTGATAGTCAGTAGTTGAACAAAGTGCTTAAAGCTGGGACTGGTGGAATTCCCCCCAAGTTGGCACAGACTTAGCAGGCAATGAGCTGACAGAAGCTGCCATGGGTCCCCAAATCCCCAGACACACAGAGGACTTATGGTTGCAGGTCACAGATATTTGGTATATTTTTCACATTATTCATACATTCATACATTCATACATGCATTGATGTATTAAAACAATATTATGTTACCACACATCAAAATATTATAATATGATTATTATAATTACAAAGAAAAGAAAAAATAATAAAAGAAGATAAATCCACTGGAAGCCACTTGACCAAAGAGCAGAACAAAAATGGAGGTTGGAGGGGATGAGGAGAGGGCTGCCCAAAAAGTGGTGGGAGGGTGGGAGGGTGCCAGCACAGGAGGACACTGTTATGGGCGGGGAAAAGGAGAGGGGAGGGAGGGAAAAAACTGAGGGAGGCATTGAGCATATATGTACTTTGCCTTCCATGCAAAGTGAAAAAAGGTCAGGTTTCCTGCACACCTGAAAGACACAGGGCTTCCCCTTAAATTTCAGTGGCTTCAGAGCAGTTGCATAAGGGAACATTTAACCCAAATCGTATATCAAAGTTGTTGCATAATTAAAAATCTGATTTGAAGCAAAAGGCCACTTGAAGCAGGAAACACATCAGTATAATGGGCACTGAAAAGTGTCCCAAAACTTCCAGGGACTTGCTTCAGGTACCCGTCCTTTCTTAGATTAGGCTGTGGCAACCTTAGAGAGAACCTTCTCGGTCATGGCACCAAAACTATAGAATTCTCTACCCAGGTGTGTTTTTCTTCTTCTGTCTTCCACCAGCAAGTGAGGATTTTTTATTTCATGTGGCATTCCCATGATGATCCCTCCTGCATACTGTTTAGTTTTAACTGTTAGCTGCCTTGGTGGCCTTTAGGGGATAGAAAGGAAAAATATAAATTTTGCAAATAAATAAATAGCCATAATGACACCCTGTTCCAATTTCACACAATTTCCTAACTCCTTGAAGACTATGCCTGATTCTGTAGTAGGACTGGGCCCATCTGTGTGCCTATTCCTGAGGAAACAGATGAAATTACAGAAATTACAGAGAAATTATAAAAAACATACCCTCCCCCCAAAGGTACCCAACCCCTACCATGATGCTCTGTTCCTTCTTCACTGCAAAGCACCATTTCTGTTACAGATTGTGCCTCAGAAGCTGCTTAGTCCATTTTATTAGTACCCCTACAGACTGCAAAGAGCAAACAAATATTTCTATGCATTACAGATGCAAGAGTACAAACTGCTCTAGACAGCCATCTAGAGTTATCTATGTGTAAGGCAAAGCTGTCCATCCAGACTAGATAGGCATCTCAATTTGTATCCCCAAGTAGCATTCTTAAGCTGTAGAGCTTCATGTTGTGGAATTCATATGAGTAAACCATTCCTGACTTTTAAATATTTTTCGCTTATTTATTGCACACAGCAATGTATCAATGTATCCCATTCATTTTCATTGTGCTGTTAATGTGCAGGTAATTTGCATGACGGTCTCCAGAGATCAAAGGGCCATCAACTGATTTGCTGTGCCTGCCACTAAAAGTCACACGTTAGCCAGGCTAGTATGTGGCATTACAACTTCATTTTGTCTAGAATCTCACCCATAAAGAGGCAACCCACAACATTTTACAGAATTAAATCATTCAATTACTGGGGATAATAGCATAGAGGGAGTGAAACATGAGTAAGAGAGAAAAGACGAGTCAGCTGAGATTTGAAAAGGGATGAAGAGTCAATGAGGTGGAGAACTACAGGAAGGAAAATGTTAAATAATTAAATGTGCATGTTATTCCTTAATGATAAGCTATGGAGAGGTTTGGCAGCTATAGATATGGAAAAGATATATTGTCAGCCTGCCCCCCCCCAAAAAAACATTTTTGCCGTTTGCTTTCATCATAAGACAACATCAAGTGTTTTTAATTATAGCTCTTCCACCTCCAGTAACACAAATGTAATGTTAAATTAACATTCCAATAACTGGATTCTCTAAACTGCTGCACCAGGTAAAGTAACAGAATGTCCTAACTTGTGATAATGCCCCATTGCCTCCTGAGCATGGGACCAGCACAGCTCAGAGTTCCCCCAATCCCAATAATGACACAACACTCTGGTCTGTGGGTTAAAAATTCTGGCCATAGCCATGGCAAGGAAGCAAAGAAGCATGAGTCGCAGCATGGGATCTGATCTGTACACTGGGCAGCCCGAATGCTGCTCTGCAGAGAACCTTCCTCCAACCTGTGGGAGGGAACCTTTAACCTTGCGCAGCAATTATGTACCTCAGCCGGATAGAAGGCCCCGTGCTGGGGATCTGTTTGCACAGCACAATACAGCAATAGTGGAACTCAGCAGAGCAGACAGCCCTTTGCTGAAGAACCGTTTACTGCTTAAGGGGAGTAAGCCTCAGTAGCCCCCACTTCTTTAAGAGATACCACCAAGGAGGGTAGCTCCCCAGCTCCCTTCACCATCAGATCAGTTCCCATTTGCCATTCGCTGGCCTGGCTACAACAGCGAACACATGCATTAACATTGACCAAAAGGGGGTGAGGTGGGTGGGAAAACTCATTGGCACCATGCTCGCGGAGAGGGGCCTAGGGCTGACCGTGGCCATGTCAAGGCTCCCAGCCTGCCCCTCTCAATGACGCCTTTGCCCATAATGGGCATGGCCGCCGCCTACCTTTCACCCTTCTATGGGTAGGCACGGTGGGCCTCTTTTCCGTGCCCCTTTCCCTAGCAGCAGTGGCGGCCACAGTAATTAATGGCTGCTCCTTTAACAGTTAGCAGTTGCAATCATGGCAACCCCAATCCACAGGCAGCAACATGACCTGAAGATCTAATGATAAATAGTAGACACGAGTTGAAATGTGCAGGGACTTGTGGGAGGCATTCCACCCTATCCTTTATTTCCTTTTCCCCTTTCCTGAAAGCCCCTACATATTCTCCTTTTTTCCTACTTCTCTCTCTCCATCTAGATTTTTAAACCTCCAATGTATTTTTTAAGTGTATTGTCGAAGGCTTTCACGGCTGGATTCAACTGGTTGTGGTAAATTTTCCGGGCTGTGTGGCCATGGTCTGGTGGATCTTGTTCCTAATGTTTTGCCTGTATCTGTGGCTGCCATCTTCAGAGGTGTATCACAGGGGGAAATCTGTTACACACTGTGTCCAGTGAGAAAGGAATGTTTAGTGGGGTATATATTGTCCATGTCCCAGGGTGGGGAACCAATCAGTAAGTGTATGGGTGGAACTTGCTGTGCAAAGATGTGGTTGATAGTATTGTATTGCGGGTGGGGTTTTTCAGTCCAGGGAGTGATTCACATTTTCATGCCCTTCAGCAGCAGTAGTATTGGTGAATGCAAATCCTGTGTTTGGGTGGAGTTCATTGTTCATGAACTTAGCATGCCCTTGGGATTTGCTTTAGGTGTTTTTAAGTACTGATAACCAAGCTTTGCTAATTCTCAGAGACTCTTCTTTCCTGTTGAAGTTGTCTCGGTGTTTGTGAATTTCAATGGCCTCCCTGTGCAGTCTGCCATAGTAACCTTCTGAATTGTCCAGAATTTCCAGTGTTTTCAAATAAAAATGTTAATGTCCAGCTCTTTGTTTTAAGACGTGTTCTTGCAACTGCACTGATTTTTTCAGGATGGTTACATACAGCAGTGTCTTTCATGTTCCTTAATAACGAAGTCTGGAATGCTGTGCCTTTGTGGTTCCTATGTAGACCTTCTACAGCTTCAGGGTATGCAACAGACTCCTTGCAAAAGTGCAGGTGGGTCTCTCTTTGTCCTTTTAAGCTGAGTGTGTAGCATCTTGCTGTATTTTCCCTGGTAGGTTTGAAGCATTGGCTTTGTAGGTTATGTTTCTTCATCAGTTTCCCTATTTGATCAGTGATTCCCTTGATGTATGGTAGAAATATTTTTCCTGTGGTGGGCTGTTTCTCCTCAGTCCTCTGGGTTTCTCTTGGTCTTAAAGCTCTTCTGATTTATGTTGTGGAGTTGCCATTAGCCTGCAGAGCCCAGTCTAGATGATTGATTTCATCAAGGCGGAGGTGAGGTTCACAAATTCTTTTTGCATGTGTTGTCAGAGTTTTGATTATACCCCTTTTTGTTGTGGGTGGTGGTTGGAGTCTTTATGTAGATACTGGTCTGTGTGTGCCGGTTTTCTGTGTACTGTGTGGCCCAGTTGATGGTTGGGTCTGCGAAAGATATCTTTAAAAAGGCAGTTTTTCTTCTTTTTCAGCTTCCATGGTAAATTGGATGTTTGTGTGGATGCTGTCAAGGTGGTCCAGAAAATTCAGCAGTTCTTCTTCACCATGGCTCCAGATTGTAAAAGTGTCATCCACAAATTGGAACCAAGTTGTGGGTTTCCTGGGTGCTGTTTTGAAGACTTGTTTCTCAAAATGTTCCATGTAAAAATTGGTTATCACTGGGCTGAGGGGGCTTCCCATGGCTACCCCGTCTGTCTGTTCATAGTAATCATTGTCCCATTGGAAGTAGCTGGTTGTTAGGCAGTGTTGAAACAAAGCTGTGATGTTGTCTGGAAAAATGTGGCTGATGAGCGTGAGTGTATCTTTCACTGGAACTTTGGTGAACAATGAAACAACATTGAAGCTGATAAGTCTCTCACTAGGGCTGAGATGGAGATTGCTAATTTTTTCAGTGAAGTGGGCTGAGTTTTTAACATAATGCATATTAACTTTTTTTTTATTTCACATTTTTCTGGGGTCCTTTGCAAGTTTGTAGAGATATCTGTCTTGCCTGTTCACAGCTCCAGTCACCAGATTTCAGTATCCTTTGATTTGGCTGACTTGGCAATTAGAATATGGGATGTTTGGTCTTTTAGCTATCAATATCCTGCCCTTCCTTCAAGAAGATTAGCCAGAGTTTCATAGTTCTCCTGTTTTCCCTTTTATCTTCTGAGTACAATCCAATAAACGAGGTTAAACTGTGCCAGAGTAACAAATCCCAGGTCACCCACAATCCAATCCTAAACAGACTTATACACTCCTAAGCCAGTCATTCTCAATGGACTCTGAAAGGTATAACTCCATTTAGAATTACACTGCCAGGCACCTTTATGGCTGAATGGAGATGACCAAGATGAAGTCCAGATATAAATTATGTGCTCTGCCACTAAACTGGTGTCCCTACCCTTACCACAGCAACATAACATTGTCCAAATCAATTAAACACAACACGGATCATAACCAAAATGCCTGGAAAAGGGAGATGGTATGATGCACTCATCCTGGTTTCATCCTAACAGCCTTTGCATTACTGCAAAGTTAGGTTCTCAAAAATATTGAAGTAATTGCTCTAATGAGATTGTGGCTGATTCGCCAGATAAGAGGATAGAGTCTCCCTGCCCTCCTGTTGCTGCTTCAGGCCCCTGTGGAAAGCAGACAGCACATGTCCTAGAAGGTACAACAGACTGTCTGGAACAAGTTACCAATTAGCACTGTTTTCGGTAATCAGAGATGTTGCAGTACTGGAAATTGGGGTGGGGGTGGGGTGGGGTGGGGTGGGCAATTGCTTAGTTATTCCAGCATCTTATATCTAAATGCACATCCCTGCTTTTTACAGACCTAATGCATAACATTTCCTCCAAAGATCACTTTTCAGCTTGCCTTCCTGCATACATGAAGAATAACTTATTAACTGAGTAGTCACTGTTCTATTATCATAGGAACATCCCCAGAAACACACACCCCTCCCCCACACAATCCAATTCTGAATCTTGTATCAGAATATAATTATGAAAGAAAACACACAATTGTCAGTGGCTTTTAGGCAAAGTAATATTACATTGTGCACTACTGTATTGCTTGTAGTGGATATTGTCAGGAAACAAACTTGTTCCAAATTTCCCTTGATTTAGTTATTCAATTACAGTTTACTCATTTGACCTCTCTTCTGACTTGACAGCTGCCAGAGCTTCAGATGGTCCTGGCTGGTTTCAGAACATTTGATCCTCTGAGTATGTGTCAGCAAGGGACTTCTGGCTTAACTGGGACAGATCCAAGACCAGCATCAGCTACGAAGACATAGCAGGCTTTCTCTTGTATGTATAGAGGGCACACACTGGGGAAGTGGCTGCTTTTATCCAGGACACTTTCTGATCTTTAGAAATAAGAATAGTGGACAATACCCTCTGGACATGAATTTACTGCATTCTGTCTTTACAGTGTTGCTATCTATATGTTCCACAGTTTTTAATACACACCATTCTCATCATTTGGGAGAACTGCTGTTTTCCCATTTTGAAGAAACAGCACTTGAGAATATTAACTAATATTTGTGCCAGAAAGGTCAGAAAGTTTAGGCCAGTGGTGTCCAACAGACAATTTCAAATCATATCTGGCCTCCATAACAATTTTATCTGTCCTTGGTTGCCTCTACCAAATTGTTTCTCCAGAGTTTTTCCTATTAAGCAAAAGAGAAGTGTTTCCAAGTCATAAGGAAAAGAAACATTCCACAACTCTCTTTTGGATTTTGTATGTGACAAGCACATGTATAAATGCATGTATCTGTATGAATATTCATAAAAGTACACAGTAAAACCATGACTGCTAGGTGGTCTCATCTGTATTATAGACATGACTGTTCAAGACAGGGTCAGTTGGGAGCAAAATAAACTTCTAGTCACTGGATCGCTGTCTGAGGAACCAAGTGTTACCCAAGAATACATAAACTGGTTGCCCTTAAGACTTCCTGAAAAATGGCACTTCAGTTCAGTTGAGCCTCTGGGTGCCTCTAACCATTCTTGCTCAAAGGAGCTATTTTGCTGGCTTGCAGGGCAAGTTATTTCTCATCTCTTGCCTCCCCAGATATTGGGGACAGGAGGACTAGAAGGGGTTTGATACAGACCCACTAGTTCTGAGAAAATCTAGGATCCACAAGTCGGTGTGAGCTTTTAAAAGTAGCTTTCCCTTAATTTCCCCCTTCTTACTATTTATGTTATTTCCTTTTCCTATTTTAGTTTTCCTTTTCTACTTTTTCCATTTTTTAATTTCTCTCTCTCTTTTTCTTCCTGTTTGGATCTGTTAGTTTGGATTTGTTGGTTTATCTTTATTGATATAATTAAGAAGTTTACGAGATTATAAATGCAGATCCATTTAATATTTAATTCTGAAACAATTATAATTTTTAATTTTAAAAGATACAGAAGATATTAGCCACCCTTAATTTATAGTCTCCTGCCCACGGCCTAACTGAGTTAAGAGAGCCAGCATAGTGCATAGTTGTGCTCTGGAGAGTGTTCCGTGTGAAAATGTGCTTGAAAAGTTTGAGTGATTTTAGCTTCACCGCTGGCTATAGACAACCCAAGGAAAATGCCACAGCTGTCATTTCCCCTATAGAGCTATTAATAGGTTATTTTCTTATTCCTAACTCTCTCTGTGCAGCTGGTCTAATATAGCAAATAACTTTTTTTTTGAATAATTGCGTGCCTTTGTAAACAAATTCCTTTCGCCTGCATTCACACTTCTGCCTGTGTGTGTGACAAATTCCTTCCCTACTGGATTTTAAATAGAACTCACGACCCTGTACTCACGCTACAATGAGCCCTTCCAATAATTTAGCCATGAACATTGCTTGATGCTCAACTGCAGCTGCCAAATTAAAATGTAAACAAAATAAAACAGTGAAATGTAAGGAATATTTGGGGCCTGGTATTTTATGAAACGAAGGGATATCAAGGCAAATTTATATCTCACATTAAATGTGAGTTAATATGATTACTGAGTTTGACACTAAACTTTACAAAGACATTTTGCTGGATTTTCTGGATGACATTCTGGATGAGATGAAAGTTTGTTGTAAGGACACATCAAAAATGCATCTAGAACAGGCTGATGAACAATGGTTGAATTGAACAAAGTCTCTCTAGGCCTTAGTACACCATGGTGTTCTTAGAGAGGCAAGCCAGGGCCTGGATGCTTTCCTTACCCATTCTGAGATACTTATGGATTGGAAGCAGCATGATACAGAATACATAGCTGATAGCATGAAAGCCATAGATGTGGAACATCTGGAGGAAGTGACATTATGAAAAAATAGGCTACAATATCAGTACTCTTTCCTAGGAGTAAGCATATTAAGTAAAATAGAATGTACATCCAAGTTGACCTTTTAAAGGTTGTTTGCATAATCTCCCATAGTTTCCCAACCCCAAATCTAGACTGTTTCTGAGTTAATCTTGGACATATCCATCCAGATTTTTTGGAGTAAGTTTACAGAGCTGCAAATCCTCATGGCCCATTTTCTTGACATGGCAAAAACTGAGCTTATTTCATCCTCATGTTTGTTTGCACAGGCTGAGATACAGACAATTTTAAACAAGGAAAACAACATGCTAAATAATTATGTTGCCCCAAAAAGTGAATGAGCACAAAGCTTCTTGCTTTTCTAGGAACAGACTCTTCCACTTTTCCGTTCTGCTTAATATAACATAGGTTTCCTGCAGTCTCTTCAGAAAGAAACTTCTCTTCTCTGTGTACACTTCTACCAGAAGTGCAAAGTTCTGTGAAATGAGAGACAATTGTGCAGTTGATTATATGGAGATCAACTGCCAAATTGCAGTTGATCTCCACAGCTAGCTGTTAAAGCAGAGAACATCTCTTCATCTTGAAGTCTTCAACATCAAGCTATTATTTTGAATACCCAATTCAAGGGCCTGGTTGTGACCATTAAAGTCCTTTTGACTTATGATGACCCTGTAGAGTTTTCAAGGCAAGAGATGTTCAGGAGTAATTTGCCGTCGCCTGCCTCTGCATCACAACCCTGATATATTGTGGAGATCTTCCTTCGAAAAACCTGCCAGTGTAAACTCTGCTTATCTTCTGAGATCTGAAGAGATCAGACTATCCAGAGGGGTTATTTTATTCTAAAAACTAAAATGACGGCTTCCTCACCTCTGGCCCATCATAAGCAGCTTTACATGTGATGCAATTTGTTTATAATTTGCAGCCCTGGAAGCATTTGTTGATCACAATTCACATAATGAACATGTGTTTATGTTGAAATAAGATGTCCTGCACTGCTTACCAGTCTACACAAACCAACCAGGCTGGCATGGGAGACAAAGCAACTGCTATGCTGAAGAACTGACCTGTAGCCCTAACTTCCAACAACAAGTAGCATCTTTTTCATAAGGAACATCCTGAATCTCATTCTGTAACTTTGTATTCTACCACAGCTACTAAGGGTGGGATATAGAAATGACTTGACAGAGAGGATTATCTGAACCTTATATGTTCTCATCACAGTCATACATTGAGGGTCCTAACCTTACTTACCTCGTGGGGTAATTGTGACATTACAATACCTGAGTTCCTGGGATGGGTCACAAATTCAGCATATTAAATAGCCTAGAACACGCCTGATGTCGAATCCAGCACCCTATCATTTCGTCAGCATGGCCAATTGGCCATGCTGGTAGGGGCTGATGGGAATTGTAGTTCCTGAACACCTGGAGAGCCGCAGGTTCCCTACCCCTGGTCTAGAATGACTATCACATAGCTATAGAACTTCCTCTTCAGACTGGTCAACTTACTAGAATTTGCTTTTAATAACTGCTTGATCTGCCAAAGTTATCAAGTTATGATAATATTTGTATTCATGCTTCATCTGGTAATGTAAATCATTTTTATATGCTAGCCGCTTGATTCTGCAGACAAAGTATAATTTCCACAGTTGTGTATGTTTTGAAAGCAGTGTTACACTCTTCTGGTTTTTGTTCTGGTGTAGTGGTTCAGGGTCAGTTTGCCAGGCTTCTATTGCAGGGAATTCAACAAATTCTAACCCTTACCTGCAAATTCCATGAGACAAGAATGGAGGTACAAGTGAACAGTTCCTGGATACATATCTGGTACAGCCTGCTGCCATCAGCAGTTACCCAGCTAGTAACCATGAATTTGCATTATGCTCGCAGACATACCCTGGGCCAACACTACCATCACCACCATCATCTAGGCTTACAAGTAAGGCTGTAAATTTCCTTCAGTAGCCATAACTGGTGTGAATTTCTAGATCAGGGGTAGGGAACCTGCGGCTCGAGAGCCGCATGCGGCTCTTCTGCCCTTGCACTGGCGCAAGGCTTCCACGAAGCCGAAAGCCGTTTATCTCTTTGCCCGCCTCTGCAGGCAGCAGGGCGGAAGCGCATCCAATTCTTCGCCCACTGCCGTCTACGGCTGCGCCGCTGGCTTCCGCCTCTCACTTCCCATTGGAGCGGGGCAGGCGCTTTCCTGGTGGCCGGCAAGGCCAAACCACTGGCCCCATCCTTGCCCGCCCTGCAGGCAGCAGGGCAGGCGCATCCATGCGCTTCTCAGAATGAGTGGAATAAAAGGTAAAAAAAACCAATATATACAGTGTTATCTTTATTTTAAATGTCAAAAATTATTTGCGGCTCCAAGTGTTTTCTTTTCCCGTGGAAAATGGGTCCAAATGGCTCTTTGAGTGTTAAAGGTTCCCTACCCCTGTTCTAGATGATGGTTAAAAACCTATCTCAGTGTATACAAATGTCTGAAATTGCTTCATATTGAATTAAACCATTTGGTGTGATATGTCCAATATTGTCTGCTCTGACAAGCAGGGTCCTAACAGGTAAAAGTTGGTCACTTCTCTTCCAACCCCCCATCTATTCATCCACTTCATTCATCTTTGGAGACCTTGCTTCAGGAGCTCTTGCCATCTGATACTAGATGGGTAGCAACCCAAGAAAAGTTCTTCTCAGCTCTGGTACCAAAACCTTGGCATTCTATCCCTAGGGAGATTTATTTCTCTGTCATTGTCTTCTGCCTTCAGGTGCAGACTTTTCCTCTTTTTTTGGTGTACTCCTAGTAAACTTGTATTGACCCTCCTCTCTGTTTGTGTTATGTTTCTATTGCTATTTGTTTTATCGTTTTGTTAAATATTTTACAGATACTTTTAAAATGCTGTTTTAATATTTTAAATATTTTAATGTTTTGATGTTCATTGCCTTAAGAACCTTATTTGGGCAGAAAGGCATTATAGAAATGTTTTAAATAAATTCATTAATCTCACAGTGATAGTTCAGCGTTCACAGGAAGGAAATTGCTTTATGTGCAGACAAACCCTGGCCCATCTGTATTGTTCCCTTTAATTGGCAGTTGTGGATCTCAAAGGCCAAGACAGAAGCCTTTTTCTTTCAAGCTACAAGATTGAGATGTGGAATGATATAGGCTTTTTCCACACAATGAAAACGTTGGCAAAATCCCCCCACCCCCATTTGTTCTCACTCACCTCCAGAAAATGATTCCTGGCTGCCATTTTGTGCTTGTTCTGTTTGTTTTTTTACTTCTCCGTTGATCCAATGCATTGATGCTTCAAAACCTTGTGCTGCAATTCTTCATAGGTCATACTCAAAGCTTTGAAGATATCAACCTTTAAAATAAATGTTTAAAAACTGTCAAAAACAAACAAGCGAGATGACAGAGCTAGCTCAGAAAATGGCAAGTTTGGGGACTGCAGAGAGAGTGGTAAATGTTTTAATGAGATACACACAGCAAGCGTACGTTTTGAAAACATTTCAACAAAATAATTGGTAAAATTGAGGATACCTTTAAAACTATGTCCATGCAATATGGGTCAGGTGGAGACACTCGATCATACCCTCTTTCATTGTGTAAGGTTTGCAAAAATCAGAATGTCACAATCTGCACTTATCCCATTTCTGTATAACAATCTAACTGATGCTCTTAAGATACCTATGCTTTTGAACAACATGGATCCCACAGTGTGTGAGAATGTAGCAAAATTTCTGCTAACAATAATAGACGTAAGTCTAGATGAATACCAACCAATGTCTATGTATTATGACCACATATAGCCAGCAGTAATTTTGCTAGCTTCTGTCAGTATCCGATGACGTTTAAGTGAGTTAACTTAGCTGAAGGAATGTCCTATAGTTACAGAAGGACCATGTATATATTTTAGTATTTAGTATTTTAGTACCAGTGTCTATAATTGTGAGCAATAATGGGCAAATTTTGTATGCTGATTTTGTATGTTTATTTTATGCCAATAAAGGCTTGTGACTGACTGGTTTTTCAGAAACAAACTGATGAATATTCTAAATATTACTTTCTGTCATTTGCTAATTCAGTACACATTTAGTCATTTAAAGAGGGAAAACGTGTTTTTCCATTATATCTTATCACTTGCACTGCAGAACACACAATGATTTGCCATAGTGTTCCAAATGGCTTTTGGGACTGGGATACCCCATTACCAGACATGCCATCACAAGTATTCAGCCTGGAGGTTAAACAAAGTTATTGATGTCAAATTTAGCAAGGAAACATTGCAAGCGCACAGGATTTTCCCAGCTTTTTTTTTACCTTTAAAACGTTTTCAGGCTGGAAATAAAACGTTTTAGCCTGAAAACACTGCAGAATTCCTTGGAAAAAATGTTTTATTTCCTGTCAGAAAATATTTTATTTTGGCTGTGTGGAGAAGGCCTTAGTATAGCCCACTCTTGACACATCTTGAAAGCTAATCTGGGTCATTACTTGGAAGGGAGACCTCCAAGGAAGACTCTGCAGAGGAAGGCAATGACAAAACACTTCTGCTTAATCACTTGCCTTGAAAACCCACCAGGAGTTGCTATAAAGTTGTTTATGACTTGACTGTGCTTTACACATTCACCAAAAGATCCTTTAAATTGGGAATGCAGGGAATCAGACCTGTGACCCAAGCAAGTTAGTTCCCTCTTCAATGTGTTTCCAGGTTTTGTACGTTATCTAATTTTATGTTTGTTTTCTCTGAAGTAAGTCTCACTGAAGTCAGTGGAATTTACTTTGAGGTAAGTGTGCATGGGATGTTCTTTTCCTCTGCTGCTGAGGCTACAAACTTCTAATCCCAGGAGTTCCTTAATAACTTTACTTCATGTAAATGAACTGTGAGTGAGGTTAACTCAGGATAACAAGCTTGAATTACCAGACTTTGAAGCAACGCAGGAGGCTGTGATTATGAGCTTGCTGAAAGATCTGACACAGATTTTAGAAGCTGGACATTTGCAACATTATATCTCACTTGTTCTAGAATTCAGCAATAGGTCAGTGTCCTTGATAACAAGGCAGGTCAGCTACCATTTTCCAGAACTATAAATTAAAAATAACAACAAATGCAGGATATGAAGAGAAACAAGGAGAGGCAAGTTTCACTGAATACAAATTCAATGCAAAATCAGTTTGGGCCCTACCTTTTATCTCCTTTCCCTATGCAATTCTCATTCATTTCCCCAGGAGAAACCTCTCCTAGACTGTGCTCTGTTTGTCCATTTTCTAATATAATGTTACCAGTGATAGCATTAACCCTTGTGTCATGGCCAACAACTCGGCCTTACACCTTGCTCCTTTGAAATTCTCCTTTTCTGTATCAAGAGATTTTTCTCCATTTTGAAAATGATATATTTTTGTTTGCTAGAATTATTCATATATTGAACTAAAAGTATTGGTTGTGGCTTCGTCTAATCTGCCTCTCCCTATGTGGAAAAATATTATTTAACTTAAGGTGGCAGTTATGTAATTTAGTTCTTATGTTTCATTATTAATGAATTTTATCATGAAATATTTAGGTCCTTCCCTTGTACTGCCTTTTGGAGTCTTGGTCATAATTATGTCAGCTCAAATTTCCTCCTCTTCTGCAGAGGTATTTATTAGCAAATCTGTCCTCTGCGGCCCTGGCATGAGATGTTTAAATGGAGCAGTATTTTGTCCTCCTTCAGCTTTAGCTCTTTTTGATGTTCTGAAAAATTGATTTCTCACCCCCTTTCCCTCCAGTAGACCTGACCCAGCAATGCTTGCATGACTTATCTTCGTGTCTTAGATTAAGCCAGATCTCAGCCCTGGAAACAACTTTCAGAACAAGGGCTAATGGGTTATCATCTCTCTCTTTCTCTCTTTCTCTCTTTCTCTCTCAAACTCAAACTCAACCCTGGTTGAAACCCTGGACCATGTAAGCACATAAACACACACATGAAGCTGCCTTATATTAGTCCTGTTCACCAAATGATGCATGTATGGTATACATTTTTAGCATGTGCAATGAGTAATTCTGTTATTTTCAATGCATGTACAGCTGAAAGCAAAGTTGTCCTTACCTGTAGCTGTTGTTCATTGAATATCTTCTGTGCAGGCACTCATGGGACCACGTAGGCACAGGCTGGCCATGGAGAACTGACTAGAAGGCTTCCAGAAGCTTCAGAACCAGCTCACAAAACACCTCCCACCCACAGCAAACACACATGACTCTCTCCCCACCAACTCTATTTCCTAATTCCTAATAAGAAGTCAAGAACCTTATGATTCTTGACAAATGTATTTTCTTTTATGTACACTGAGAGCATATGCACCGGAGACAAATTCCTTGTGTGTCCAATCACACTTGGCCAATAAAGATTCTATTCTATTCTATTCTAATTTTGTCCTCACACCAACCCTGTGAGGCAGGTTGTTAGCCTGAGGAACAGCTCCAAGCCAGTGCAAGTGGATATTAAGCATCTCTCACAAATCTCTCACAAATCTCTCACAAATCACACCCAGCAAAATATTTACCAAACAAATGTCAGCATCATCTCTCACAAAACACCTCCAGTGGAATCCACTCCAAACAGCATCACTTTCAGTGGTGTTTAAACTAGGGAGTCCAGATTCATCTTTTAAATCCACCTTTAAGGGAGAATCTGGGGCCCCCAGTTAAAACAACATTGAAAATGATGCTGTTTTGGGGTGGATTCTCCCTCACCCTGAAACAGCATGACTTTCAATGTTTAAACTGGGGATCTCAGATTTTCCCTTTAAGTCCATGTCAAAGGGGGTGGATTTAAAAGGAGAATCTGGGGAAATTTGGAGTGTGCCTGCTATCAGGGGTGCAATTGTTAAGCTAGCAGCACCAAAATTTCAGGGTATCTTTAGGAGACTCTCCTAATGATACCACCCAGGATTGGTGAAGTTTAGTTCAGGGGGTCCAAAGTTATGGATCCTCAAAGGTGTAGCCCACATCTCCTATTAGCTACCATTGAAAACAATGGGGGATGGGGCACCCATTTTGGAAGACAATTACTTTGGACCCCCTGAACCAAACCTCACCTAACTTGGGTGGTATCATCAGGAGAGTCTCCTGAAAAGTCCTTGAAATTTTGGTGCTGCTAGCCTAAAAATTGCGCCCCTGCAGGCCAAAAACTGAAAAAACACTAAAAATATTAAAAACACACAAACGAACCTGAAATTGTTGCACCCTCCACTACCCCATGTCTCCTAGGCAAATACGCCACTGGCTGTGCGGGTCCATGCCTGCCTGCCCATGTAGCTACACAGCAGAAGGTGGTAACAAAAAGAAGCATGCCTCCGTTGAAGGCGCAACAGCAACCCACATTGGTTCCGCAGACTCAGTTCGCTGCCTGCATGGAGGCATGCGAACGGGAAAACAGGAGAGCGGGTTACTTTATACTGACTGCAACCCACTCTGCTAGTGCTTTGCCGAAGGGGCCTTAGCACTGTACAAATATTAGCTACGTTTTTTGAGAGATCAAAGTTTCAAAACCTTGTAAATTATAAAAATTATCGTCCCCCCATTTCAAACATGAATAAATAAGAAGGGAATGGTTTACTACAAAGAGACAAAGTGCATGAAAGTGACAGAGAAATCTTGATCATGATCTATGAGAAACAATGTTTGATAATTGAAATGATTGTGTTCATTTCCGTGGTACCCCTTGATTTCTGGTTCGTTTTTTCTCACACCACCATTTCTAGCGGCATCAGATGAAATTATAAACTTGTACCTAAACTGTTCCACTACAGACTGAAAGGGCTGGAGCTTGGTCTTCTATGTGTTTACATGTTTCTTCCCTCATTCCCACAATGGGCAGCATTCCATCATGGGAACTCCCACCTGTAGTCTATCAGTGGTATACCCCAGCGCTCTTTTTACCACCTCCAGTGCTGTTTTTGAGAGCTAGAGCTTTGTACTGATGACCCCTATTCTGGTGACTCCTGTGATAAACCCCTGAGCTGTGTCATTGCCTGTCTTTCCCTTGGTTTCTGGTGTGATTATTCTTACTCCTGTTTGCACACACAGATGGAGCTCAATGGGTCCCTAATAGCATACTTACTTAATTAACATGCAATTAGCTTAATGAATATTTTAACCTCATTATGTAGTTACTCATCTTTATCTGTTGAATAAGCCTGGTGCCCAGCCCTAGCCCATTATAAAGACCAGCCAAATTAGGTTTTCATTCAGCAATTGCTTCCAAAGGACCTGTTTGTATACTGTATGCTTTTCCTGCTCTTTGTTTGATATTGCTATGATGGAGGTATAAAGGAGGGAAGAGAAACAATGGGCTAATTCTGTACTTGCATGCAGAAAATCATTTTAAAACAATCCAAATAACTTTTCACAAGAGGTAAAATTGCTTGGTTGTGTCACAGTACAATCCTATGCAGAGTTACATCCTTCTAAGTCCATCAGAAAAGTTTAATGCTTCATAGGATTGCACTGCTAGGCTTCAGTGTTGTTGCTGCAGGGTTTGTTTTGCATGTTAGGTTCCTTGAGAATTGCAGTACAATCCTTTAAGAGCTTAGGTAAAGGGAGTCCCCTGGGCAAGCACCGGATTATTACTAACTGATGGAATGACATCACATTATGACGTTTTGAAGGCAGTCTTTGTTGAAGCGGTGGTTTGTCATTGCCTTTTCCAGTCTTCTACATTTGCCCCCAGTAAGCTGGGTATTCATTTTACCAACCTCAGAAGGATGGTAGGCTGAGTCAGCCTTGAGCTGGCTGCCTGAAACTGACTTATGTCAAGATCAAACCTAGGTCGTGGGCAGATCTTTTGACTGTAGAACTGCAGCTGACCACACTGAGCCACAGGGCTCCTATTGTAAATAAGTCCATTCTGTGCAGCACAAATTAAAATGTTTTAAGGCTGAAATATAAAATGTTTTCTGTTAAAATTCTACACAGCTTCCATTTTGAAAACAAGGGGGGGGGGGTTTGTTGTTTTTTTGCCCTTACAATGTTTTATTTTGAAAACTCATTCAAGTGTTTCTTTTTCCTTTAAATGTTTTCCAAATATTCCCTGCTTATCTGGGAGGAAAGCAGGAAATGTTTCATTTTCCCACCCATTTTTGCAGTCTTCTCTGCCCCTTTTCTTGGCCATTTCCGCAGGGGCATTTAATGGCGGCTCGGAGACGGCAAAAACGCCGCCTCCAGGCCGCCATTCGCACAGGGGGCACAGCTGCATCACGGCTGCGCCGCCCTCGCGCCGCCCTCGCGCTGCAAAGCCAGCATTTCCCCAGAGCGCTCGGAAGCGCTCTTGTTGGGGAAATGCTGCCTCGAAGCCGCTGCCAAGCGAATGGCAGCGGCTTCAAGGTGCCTCCCCCACCCGGCACTTACCTTGTCCCCGGGCCTCCGGCGCGTCGCCGAGGCCTGGGGACACGCTCTTCGCTCCTGCGCTGGAGCAGGCGAAGCGCAGGAGACAGGGGCATGTCCCCAGGCCTCGGCTAATAATCTTCCCTGAGGCCCGGGGATCTTTATCTGCCAGGTAATAGTCAGTGCCAGTGCTCCGCTGCGCCCGCTGCCCGGCTCTTTCCAGGACCATCTGTGCGGACGGTCCCAGCGTCGTCGGGTCGGCGTCGGAAACGAATGCGGAAACGACCCTTGTCTGAGACTGCTGATTCTTCTGCCGGCCGCAATTTTAGGGTGATTCTGTGGCTGCCCACCACTTTGTGATGTTTCTCAATGGTTGTTTCTCCCCTGGCAAGGCTGTTTGTGATTTTCCTCAAATAAACTCATTGTGGACTCCCCATGACAGGAAAGTCCCATTTTCCTTTTTAAGTTAATTTTTATTCGTAGAGGATTCGATGCCACGGAGACACAAGTATTCAAACCATTGAATCCTTGGTGTGCCTCTTTAAATGGGGATGGGGCAAAATCTCATGCTTATTAGTAATATATTCTTATACTAGTATATTGAAAAATCTTTGTGACTTTGAATTCACGCATGCATATTTTTAAAAAGAGAGCATTTTCAGTGCGGAGAAGTCAAAACATTTTACATAAGCTGAAACACTGTCAGAAGATTTTGATTTGGCACAATGTGGAACAAAAACCCTAAAATGATTCTTTTCAAAACGTTTTCCAAATGTTTTCCAAATGTTTTAAAGCCTTTGTGCAGAATGGATCATAGTCTACCAGGAATGTAAATTAACGGACTACAATAGAGGTTGCTTCTGAGCAAATGCAAATCTATGTTTATGTACTTATAAGTAAAGTTGCAATGCTAAGCATGCTTACTAGATAGTAAACTGTTGGGTTTGGGAAAAAACCTTTGAAACTCAGCTTTAGAAGAATCGTTTTAAAACATCAGCCATATAATATTTTATTGAAATGTGTGCATACATAAAATTGAGCACTAGCTAGCATTGCACGTAAGATTTTTTTTTTAAGGAGGGGCCATTTTAAAGTTGGACAGGTGACAGTAAGTTTCATCTGCCTTTGCAGTCCTTGGTCTTTGGTATGCCATTCCAGGAGCTCTTTGGAAAAATGAGCCTGGTTAGTTGACCTTTGAACTCTCCATAAAGTGATCCAATGGCCATGCATTTGTCTCTGTCTCCCATTATAGTCAAGGAAAGAACCAAAGGAGAGATACTTTCACAGCAAGGCTTTCAATCATTTTCAGCCTTCAAGGTAAGTTTGAATTTGTCTTTTGCTACTAATGCTTTCTTCTTTTAAAAGGCCACTTGTAGGTGCTGTACTTGCTGTGTCTTGCTCCAAGGTGTATGAGTTGTCTTTGTTCAAATCTCAGTGCACAAAGAGCCATAGAGAGAGCTTATGGGGTATTTGGCTCTGTTCCCATTTCTATTTCTTTGTACATGTGTGTATGCTGGGCTGACTGGGGAAGCAGTAGAACATTCAGTTTAAATTGTGTTTCAGGTGTTGGCAATCTGATCCCATGCATATTTACTTGAAAGTAAATCCCACTGGGTTCAAAGGATTTTTTCCTCAGTGTGTTTCTCAGCAAGACTTAATTCATGCTGGAGGGGGGCAGGGTGTCAGCCCTGCATCTGTTTTCAGTACACAGATCTAGCTCATCTTTTTAGTGCCTCTGAATTTCAGCATAATGTTGGAAACAAGGTTCCACCATTCCCCTTTGTGCTGGGGAAGGTAGTTGCTGGAATGGAATATATAGTTGACACTGCTGACCTGAGATCGTATTTGTAGATTCTTTCTTTGCTGTGCATCTCTAGTGAACAAGGATTTAGGACTGAGCTGATGTGTGTGGTGTAACAAAGCCATTTTGATTCTGCTGAGGGCTGTTTTCATTGCTCTGTCATTCCTGGTTCATCCGACGATAAGCTGTTGGCCTGACATACCCAGTAAGCTGTTACTTTTCCTCTGATCCTACCTTTTCCACCTCTACCCATATAATGCAGAGATATGGTTCTGAGGAGTATTCTGGGAAAACTGAAAATCCATGTGTTGAAAAAGAGAGAGGGTGCAAACAATATCCAGGCAGACATCTGTCAGAATTGGTTTAAAAGATCTTGTAAACTGAAACTGCAATTGTCATTAGATAAGTCTCAAACTGGATAGGTCCAGTTTTGTCTATAGAAGGTTAGGCAGTGTAGAGAAGAAGTAATAGACATTCTACTATGAGAACTGTTCAGCCCTGTGACATCACCCAACCTGCCTTTGCATAATTGTGCTTTGCAGGAATACTGGTTTGAATCATTGTTTATAACTTCAGCTTCAACATCCTATATTGCTCTGGGAAATTCATACATGTAGATAGCTCAGTTGAAGACATGGAGGAAATGTGCATGGAATGAACGTAAATGGCAGTGATAGTAATAAAAGCTGAGTTATTTTCAACTGCTATGGGCTACAAACCAAACTATTTTAATGCACCTGTTGATACAACCTGTGCCAGAAAATTACACAGTGGCTTCAACTGCACTGTTCTGTTGTTCAGAGGCCACTAATGAAAAAACTCAGGCTAATTACAAAATCTGTATGGCAGGCATTGATGCAATATGACATCAACAGATATGTATTATCCCAAATGCTGCACACTTTGTCCAATTAGATCTCAGGCTCATAGCCCCTTATCATGACAGCATGTAAACATGTATTTATCAATATGTGCCACACTGCCACTCAGCTGCACTACCAGTTGGGGGAGTTAGACCCAACATAGAAGAGCAGTTTAAGAGGACACAAAGATGGGCAGGCCGCAGTAGTGACATTATGCATCAGACAAAGCAAATATTGACATGAAAAGAGATTTTGGTCCAAAAGCCTTTCCGTAGATCCCAGGGAACGTTAAAATAAGAAAGTTTGATCCTAGCAAAACTTCTGCTGGTGATAGTGAGAGGAAGGGCCCCTCTGGGGAGCAGCAGTGCCGTAGGAGGTTAAGAGCAGGTGTACTCTAATCAGGAGGAACCGGGTTTGATTCCCTGCTCTGCCGCCTGAGCTGTGGAGGCTTATCTGGGGAATTCAGATTAGCCTGTACACTCCCACACACGCCAGCTGGGTGACCTTGGGCTAGTCACAGCTTCTCGGAGCTCTCTCAGTCCCACCTACCTCACAGGGTGTTTGTTGTGAGGGGGGAAGGGCAAGGAGATTGTAAGCCCCTTTGAGTCTCCTGCAGGAGAGAAAGGGGGGATATAAATCCAAACGCTTCTCTTCTTCTTCTTCAACCAACGCAAGGACTGTGCTGGGGACTGTGCAGCTCTTCTTGGGCTAGGGCAGCGGCCGGGAGGGCAACTTCCAGCAGGGCTCCAGTCTCCAGTCCAAGCCACCACCTTCCCTTGCCTCCCCCCTCCCCAACATGGAAAAGGGGGCACAGCAGTGAGGTAAGTGAGCAGCAGCAGTGGGGGTGGGGCATGGTAGGGGGTCACACGGCAGTGGGGCGAACCGGTTGTTAAAAAATTAGAATCCCACCACTGGCAAGGATGACAATCTGATCTAGAAAAGATTGTCACCAATTACTATTATTAACATTGATTCTTGGTTCACACTCACAAAAGAAATCTGGAAGCAATTTTTGCCATTACTTTTGAAAATAATTATATGGCAGGAGGTGGTATTTCATGCTTCAGTCTATTAGATGGCATACATGGATCTCCCCTCCGTCCTTTATTTTATCTTCACAACAACCTGTGAAGCAGGTCAGGCTGAGAGAATAACTAGCTGCCCATCATCCATGACAGTTTGCAGCTGAGTAAGGAGTTGAATCTGCATCTGCCCACTGCTACTCTGACCCTCTAGCTACTATCCTACGCTGTCTGCCATGTTTTAGTTAGGAATGTTTGGAACCCAGTGTGGCCCGACTCTTCTTTCACAGAAACACACACACACCCCAACAAAACCAGCCGGATCCCAGGCATATTTTGTCTGCCATATTTGTGAGCCCTCCTTGTTGCTGCCCTGTTGGTTTGATCTTGGGGAAGGCAGTAAGGCTTCCCATCCTTCAGCCTACAGAAGCTCACTTGTAAGAGCAGAGATTTTCCTTGTCTCTCTGGCAATCTCTGCACAGAGAGCATCGGACATCAAAGATCTTTACAGCAAAATGCCACTAGAAAACGAAGAAAGCAGCCAGCACAATTTCCTCCAGGCTACGTTTTTTGTTGTTGTTTCGAGTCAGCAAGGTTAACCAGAGAAATAGAGCAGAAAGTTGAGATTATTGGGAACAGCTGCAGCCAGATTTCAAAGCTTTCCCCAACACTTCAAAGAAGAACAACAAACTTTATTTACACAGTGCACATTGCCGCCTTGCCGACCCAGAAATGGCACTGCCAAGAAGAAGAGAAATGACATAATACAGAAAAACAAGCAAAAATATGCATTTTGCAGATGGAGAGAGGAGTTTCAGTTAAAAATGAAAATATTATACCTCTCTCCATCCCTCCTTCACTACCCCGTGGCAAATAAAAAAGAAAGTCATCCTGCAGGATGAAAAGAAGACTTACAGTGCAATCCTAAACAGACTAATTTTAATGGACTACAAGGGTGTAACTTTATCTGGGATTGCACTGTTTCCCTTGTGTGCATGTGGCTTTTGCCAATTGTACCCATTATGCATTCAGAAAATTTCTATGCTTTGTCTTCAGAAAGTCTGCTCAGGGCAACTTACAAAATAAAACATTAGGACACAACCCATCTTAAAATCAGCTTGGACTCTATGTGACTCATGGATTTTAATGGCCTATTTCATGAATTCTGAAAAAAGTCTCTAAGATGTTTAACTCCCCTTGAGAAAATATCTCCAATTAATACCAGCAATAATTTCCAATAGCTAGATTGGTGTATTACCTCAAACTGACTGACTGTATGAAAAAGGCTTCTTAGACCATTAGGAGATTATTATTTTTTCTTTAAATAAACAGGAAGTCTTTAAATGGGCAGTCCAATCCAGATGCCCCGGGGGAGGGGAGGCTGGACAGTGTGGGAGGGCAAATAGGGAGGTCTGCAGCAACCGACCCACCTCTGGCCACTGCTTCCACAGCTGCATCAGCTCCCACTGGTCTTTCGCCCCAGGAGTGCTGCTGGTAAGGAGGATGGACTTACGCCACCTTTTAGGTGGTGTGACTCTGTTTTTCCTTATGGAAGGCTCTTGGGAAGCTGAGGAGGCTTTTAGTTTTCTCTGCCTCCCACACCCCCTGAAAGTCCTCTGGAAATGCAGCACAGTGGCAGTGTCTCTGGCTGCCTCCGTGATCTGGATAGCACTCTAAGTCAATCACTTCTGCCCTGGTAGACCTTGCTTACAAAGTCAGATTGCCTCATCTTCTCTGCTTGTGAGAATCTGACAATTCATTCAGGAGAAGAAAGGAGAAAGAGTGAGTCAAAGGGAGGAGAAGGCCTCTTCATCTACCCAGAACTGGTTTAGTTCTTTTGGCTGACCCAAGAGCATGGCCCAGGAGCAGATTCCCCATACTCAGGCCCCTGCTGCCTGGCTGACAAAGGCACCCAGCAGCAACAATACACTTTGGAAGAGCAGGCATTCCTCCTTACATGCTGATGGTCTTTTGCAGCCTGCCTCGGAGACAACAAAAAAGAACAGGTTGTGCCTATTTCCTCCACCCAGATGGCACCGCCTGCCAGTTTATTCCCCCAAATTATTGCTTGGGTTAGTTGGACAGTGAATTAGCTCTGCATGTATATCTGAACCTCCTCCCCTCCCCTCACTCCCTCCCCATTCCATTCCATTCCATTCATTCATTCATTCATTCATTCATTCATTCATTCATTCATTCATTCATTCATTCATGTGGCTTCTATACAGCCCTTCCCCTTTTGGGCTCAGGGACAAATATAAATATAGTTTAAAATTTAAAGTTTAAAAGTTAACTCTGATCTATTCCAACTCCTAGCCCCTCTTCCTGGTAACAGCTATAGTCAGTTTCAGATGGAGGCAATAACAGAGGAAAAAAATAGGAAGGAGGGGGGAGGCACAAAAAGGTAGGGGGGAAAAAAGAAAAGTAGTGGAAGGAGGGGAGGGGAGGGGAGGGGTGGAGGGGGCCTACATTGAGTTGGCTAGGACTGGCTTCACTGTAGCTGGTCAGTTTGATTGAATTTCTTTCCCCCTTCGTAGCTGTTTCTTCAATTTTAAAATTATTGTTATTGGAATCTGTTATTTTTTGACAAATGTGCAAGTTGACCGTGGCAGCCTCACCCAAAGCACTAGAATACATCCTGTATCCAGTGGGCACCAGCCTTCAAAATCTGTCAGTGCCCAGTTCAGCAAGCATTCATGAATCATCAGCATTGATTTAGGAATGATTTTTTGCCATTTGATAAAGAGAAAGAATGGAGAAAGGATCGTCATCTCATTTTCCCAACGTATAACCCATTTCCAGACAGCATGATACAGTTATTTCTGCTTGTGACTGGAGTTCTTTGAAGGATATGGGGAAAGCAACAGGGAAGCTTAAGTCAAAGGTGGAAGAGTATGTTTGCTCACTTTGAACTCAGTGTGACACAAGTAGAAGAAGCAACTGGGTTCCTCCAGAGACTCCCAGGCAATACATGTGAATCTGACTCATCTCTCCTGGCACAGTCGGAGACCCTGCTGTCAGATGGGGGGAAAGCAGAGTAGCAGCAGTTATGGCAGCAGAGGACGCCGCAGCAGCAACAGCAGCCGAGAAATGTCCTGTGTCCTCTTTACACTCTGCCATCTGCTTCTTTCTAATCATGGTCCATAACTTGTTTATTTCTCTCATCCAATTTTTTTAAAAAAATGCCCTTGCTTTATTTGTAGCAGATATAAAACAAGTTCAACTGCAGCTTACAAAGACACCCCTTCCCTCCCGCATTTTGCTTCACTTCCCCTCCCAAGGCTGCTTTGTGCTTTAAAGAGCCATCCATATGTATGGCTGTTGGACTGCACAAATGAGAGTCAGAGAGCTGGTGCCATGAGAGGAAATGCTGATGTCCAGATGAAATTAGTGTGCGCAGCAAAGCGACACAGTCGTTTGGGGAGAGAGCAAGCCATGGAGGTTCAGCATGCTACTTCCTTTCGGTCAGTGATTGATAGTCTCGAAAGGTTTTTGGAGAGAGTGGGGGAAATTAGAATTCTATATTTTGATCCGATCTCAGCAAGTCCTATTCTTACGAAACAGCGTACTTGCTTGTAATATAAAATCAGGCCAAAGCAGGCTCCTCGAAAGAGCCATCTAGAATGCAATTTCAAAAACATATTACATTATTACCTATTAAAGGATAAATACAATTCACAGTGATACCTCCTGACCTCTTCTGATATTTTGCAGATTAGCACAGATTACTCATTGTGCAAACCTACCCTGGGGTATCACAGCTACATTTTATTGTACAGAAGAACTCTTTTGGCAGTATTTCATGCCAGCTGAAATATAACTCTTATGTGCATGTGTGTTATTACATAGCTCAAGAATGGTCTTAGAATTACACAATAAGAATAGTAGGACCTTGTGATGGAGTAAATCTTTGTCCCTGGGGAATTCCCCATTTTATGAACACTCATATAATTTGTTTTGCTGTAAACGTCAACGTTGGTAAACTGGTGCTGTACACTTAAAACCTGATTAGCAATAATGTATCCACATTTATTTTCATCTGCCCTTCCCATCGCTTTCCATATCGCCTTTTGGTAAGCTTGACATCTGCCTAACTGAATGATTTATCTCCTCCTCTCTCACAGGTTAAATAAATGAATATGTGACAAGGATTGATACTTACAAAACCAATGCCAGGGCATCTGTGACTGGGTAAGGAATTTTATGTGCTTTAATGTGACAGCCTTGTGCAGACACAGAAGAGAATAAAGATGTGCAATATCAGTCCATGTGATTGGTAGGCTGTATCAAGCCTCACTGGACTGGTTGTAGGAGCACGAGCTTCTGTTCTTGCTTGGTCAACACGTCAGACCCTTCAGTCAGCCTTACTCCCTAATTACATTGAACCAGAGATAGAAAGTATCCATTCTACAATGGATTCCAGGTACTCCGCTCTTAGTCTAGCTCAACAAGATTGCCCTTATCAGTTTCAGTTGCTCAGATTCAGAGGGGATCGGTAGAACAGTGAGATCCAATTCTGCTAGCATTTTAGAGACCAACAAGAGCTTCAGGGTATCAGCTTTCATGAGTCAAAGCTCTGCTCGCTGTACCTTTACATCCTTTCCAAACACTCTTCACAACTCCCCTTCCAACTTCTGACTGGGATAAAAAGACTCAGAGATCTCAATTCCTTCTTGTGTCTGCAGAAGGGAGCTTGGCCTCTCCAAAAATCTTTTACCCTAAAAATCTTGTTGTTCTCTAAGGTGCTGTGGAACTCCAATCTAACTGTTAATCTTGTTTAGGCAATTGTTTAAGGCAGCTCTTTTTTTGGAAGAATATCGCTGCTAGAAGGGCAATGAAACTTTCGTGAATAGAATAGGTCAGAAGGAAGAATGGAAGACTCAGAGCTGGGAGACAGCAGACAAAATCAGGAGGCAGGCAGGATATCTGACTTTGAGCTGAAGTTAGAGTAAAGGTTCTGTTTAAGCTACCAAAGTGCATAAATGCCAGAAAAACATCTCCAGAAATGCATTCAACATAGCTGATGGGTGATTTATCATCACAAATACTTTGTTACAGGTTAACATGGTTACAGGTTAACATGGGATGTCCCTTTTAAAAGCAACTTACCGGTAGTTAAATGGCTACTTCCATGCTGCTTTTGCACTTGTACAGTTTGCAACAACTTTTCTTCTCTTCATCCCTTGCTCTTTACAGTTAGGATGCCTTTCCTTTCTGTGCCATTGAAACCCTTCATCAATTTCATACCTTCAATACTCTGGGTAGGGTAGAGGCTCCTGGTGCAGAGTGGTTAGCTGCAGTACTGCAGTCAAAGCTCTGTTCATGACCAGAGTTTGATCCTGACAGAAGTCAGTTTCAGGTAGCCAGCTCAAGGCTGACTTAGCCTTCCATCCTTCCAAGGTTGGTAAAATGAGTACCCAGCTTACTCAGGATAAAGCAACTGGGGAAGGCAATAACAATCCACCCCATTAACAAAATCTGGTGAGTAAATGTTGTGATATGACATGTGATATTGTTACCGCGCTGCTCAGGATAACACTTTCCGTCCTAGAGGTATCCCGCTCTCGGCAGCGCCCAGGAACCCAAGCAAGACCCGACAAGGCTCGGATAAATAAAAGAGATTTATTGAGATGCTGACCTAAGTGTCAGCACCTCCCTTCCGCACAAACACTGCGCTGCCTAGCAGCCTTACAATCCCTTAAGTACCCTTTCTCCCGTCGGGAGCCCGGGAGAATCAGAGACAACCCACCACCATTCATTAACAGAATTCAAAACAACCAATCATTCATTTGCAACATGCAGGAACCAATCAGTGTCTGATAGGCATCCCTTCTCAAGTTTAGCGTAGAGCAAGGTGAGGGTGATGGCGTGTCCACTGGCAGGGGACACACAAGGTTTTCTCCAGGTGTCGAGGTCAGGAAGCCAAAGGCTGATGACATGCGAGTCGCCCTTATCTGCCTGCTGAGCGAGATTGAGGCAGGGCAAGGCCGGCTGAGGTCCCTTTGTCGCGTGCATCAGGAGACTTTACCGCGTGAATGGGATGAAGTCCGGGTGGAGGCAGAGATGGCTCTCTGCCCTGGGCCAAGGAGGTTCCATACAAGCACAAATACAGGGAAACTTACAAATCCTATTTCTACCTAATACAAATCAGTTTCTACCTAGACAAATACAAGACAGAATAAATTTTCCAATCGTTTTTAGTTCAGACATATTCCAGGAGCGGGATTCTCTCCTGGCTCCGCTATCAATATGAGTAAATGTTGTGATATGACATTACTGACCTGTAGGTCAGTAATGCACAGGGGACTGCCTTTACCTTTAATCCACCAGGTAAGCCGGATTACACTGCAGTCAGAACATTTTCCTGGAAATAAGCCCCATTGGTTAGACCTGAGAAAGTTTCAGATGCAATTAGGAGAGTTTGTAAAATTGATTCTGGAAGTCAAGGGCCCTTTCCCCACTCACCTTTGCCCGAGGGTTGCTGCGGGCAATTCCCAGCGCGCGCAATTCCTGGCGTGCGCCCTGGCTTCCCCACGACCCCGCGCCATTTCAAAAGGCGCCAGGAATTACACGCGTCGAGGGGGCGCGAGAGAGGCAGCGTCGGGGCAGCTGCGTTCTCGCCGCCCCTGAAGTGGGGAGGGCAGTTGGACCCTGCGCTACTTGAGGAGAGTAGCGCGGGGCTTAAGGTAAGTGGGGAAAGGGCCAAGGATGCCACAGATTTCAGTGGATGATAGTTTCTGAGAATAAATTTTGTAGATGAGAATTTCAGAAGCACCCTTTCTTCGAAGAATTTCACCATTAACGTAAACCAATGGCAACTGTTTATTTTCCCGAGAGGGGGAGAGTCAGAGAAAAAAACAAACTTGAGTTAATCCAGAAAACCAGACCGTTTGGATCTACCCGCCAAAGGGATCTGATGAACAGATATCATTGGCAAGCAAGGTATCATAAAGCTCAATTGCCAGAGAGCCAAAGTGTTGACAGAGATTTGAGCATCTTCCATGTGGGGCAGGATTCTTAACTCTGGATTGTGGGGAGGTTTTCACACAAGCAGAAAGTTTTAAAAGATGAAATCTTCTTTTGTTCAAACACTGTGCTCAGGTGTGGTGGCCAATAAGTCTCACCTCCCACTATAACTTTGTTCCATCTAAAGTAGCTGATTTGTAATGCGACATAGTTTTCCTTTAATTTCCTTAGAACTATATTTTCCTACTATGATCGTTATTTCCATATATATGCTCTAGTTTAATCTTTAGAAATAAAACTTCTTTCCTGTTTAAGAAAGCAGACTGTGTCTGAAATCCCACCCGCACACTGAAGACCACTTTCATGTTAAGGGCACACAAACATGGGGCAGCTGTTGGAGTAAAGGCAACCTTACAGAGGTACTCCAAAGCACTGGTTACTTGAGAGACTGCTTTTTATGTCTTGGAGGATGATGCAAAGAGGAAAAACACACACACACACACACACACACACACACACATATTTACTGCTCAGGTTTAAAAGAAAAACTCTTCCTGTTTAAAATTCTGTCTAGTGTTTCTTTGAGCCCATCGAGCACATAAACATTTTGCTTGCTGAATCTCATTGACAATAGCACATTTTCTGACATTTTTGCATAAACTGCGTAGGCATGTTTTGAAATTAAAATAATTTTAATGGTCTCCTTTTCAAAATGTTAGCAAAGGTGTCTGTTTTTTTGTGTCTTCCTATTTCTTTGTGTCTTCCATATACATAATCTGGATCATTTGTGGACTGTTTGTTAGTATTGGATATATAAAAACAGACATGAACAATATCACTGAAGACTTTGGTTATGTTCCCTATTCTCTCAAAAAAAGTGTGTGTGGCATTATTGGGTTTCTCTATAATTAAAGTAGTTTGTATCGTATATATCCCCTGGGCAATATTGTCTTCCCTGGGAATCCTACTGCTCAGCTGGCACTACGGCCAGTCATTCTGAGTTTTAACTGCATGTTTATAATCTACTGGGAATCATATGGCAAGCTTTTTGTTGTTTGGTTCCAGATTTTCTGAATTCACCATGAGCCAGTAATATTGTCCATAATGAACCATATTTCAAACCCAGCATTGCCAAATATGCATTTCCACTGGGGTTATGACAGCTGTACAGGGCATTAGCATACATGACCTTTGGGCAAAAAAGGAAGCTGAGACCAAAGGATATAGAAATTGTTTATTCACTGTTTTTAGACTGTTGGAAAACAAAGACTGGGGCCAATATTAGTTAACTCATCCATTAATTATGTGGAGTCACAGTCAATAGCTAGAGAGTGGAGGGGGAACTCCAAATTATTCAGCTTCGTAAAATCCTAAACAGCCTAGGGCATAGGTTATATTTCGGCTAGTTAGTTACCATGAGGTAAATTAGTTTTAGATTAATTAAACTTAGTGTGGTTAAGTATGGATTAGTTGAAGTATTATATTTATAGAAATTTTAGTCCATACCTCTATTTATTTATTGATCAGCTAAGCTTAAACTGTTGTAAACATATTAGCATATGTGGTTTAATTCCAGGTAAGAATGCCCCCCTTTGAAGATACCCACGAGGAGGCCCTACATGGGTCAGGGATTCCAGTGATATTGGGGCGAGGGAGGTATGACGGTAGGCCTAGGCCGAATACTAGACGCATGAAGTGAGAAGGATATGGTGAAGCTTCGCTCTCTGTCCCTGACCCTACAGCCTATCCCAAAGAAGAATGCAGGTAAGTGGGACAGGGGATTAATTACTCTGCTCCCTAGGCTGCTGATGATTAGCGCAAGGATTCGATTAATAACAAATATGCTACTCTCCGAGGAATATCTGGGAGATCAAGCCTACTGACCTCGTGTGTGTCACGGAGACCTGGGTGAGAAGAGTACAGCTTGAAACAGTTTGCCCTCCAACAATCTCACTCAGGGGGGTACCGTGGCAGTCCAGCAGCCTCAGGACACCAGGAGCCTGGGGGGGTGGCCACTGTGTCCGAGATGCTATGCTCATATCAGGGCGTCCCCTGTCCCGGTGATTGATGGCATGGAGTGTCTAGGCCTTCTATTTGGGACTGGCTACCAAGAGAAGCTGGCTATCCTGCTAGTGTTGTACTGCCGGTCACCCCTAGCCGAACTGGGGCGGATAGCCTGTCCGCAGCTTCTGGAGGTGGAGTCTCTGGGAGGTGGAAGCTGGCTAGGGCACCCCTGCAGCTTAATTGTGTTGGGTGACTTCAAGCGTCCATGTTGATTCGGCCTCACTCGTCAGTGGCCGCTGATCTAGTGTCATCCATGGCGACACTAGGCCTCTCTCTTATAAATACTGGTGTCCCTACTCACTCAGGGAGGCCACACTCTGGACCCTAGTCTTGGCGGCGAGGTGTGCATGTGGTCTTATCCCTCTGTAGAAAGAGTGCAGTGGTCTGACCACTGTAATGTCCTGAAGGCTCGGTTGATGCTCCTATGCCCCTGTCTAGGTGGTGGGCATAGATTTAGCTAGATGTACGGTCACCCTAGCGAACTGGCGGATAATACCTGTCACGCGGCTTCTGGAGAATTGGAGATCTCTGAGTGAAGCTGGAGCACCCTGCGGCTTAATGTGTGTTGGGTGACTTCATCATCCATGTTGATTGACCTCCCTGGAGTCCAGTGGCAGCTGATCTGAGTGTCATCCATGGCGACTACTAGGCCTCTCTCTTATAAATACTGGTGTCCCTACTCATCCAAGGAGGCTACACCTCTGGACCTAGTCTTGGCTGGCGAGGTGTGCATGTGGTCTTATCCTCTGTAGAAAGAGTGCCGTGGTCCTGACCACTATGTGTCCTGAAACAGGATTGATGCTCTATGCCCCTCTGTCTAGGTGGCCGGGCATATTTTAGCCCGCCCGCAGAGACTAATGGAACCAGAGCGGTTCCAAAATGCTCTGGGGAACTCCGCCCGCTGGCAAGCTACCTCTAGATGAGCTGGTAGAGAGCTGGGACACCAGGCTCTCTGAAGCCGTCCCGACGGTATCGCTCCCAAGCGTCCTATCCGTACCCGCATCAACCCGGCTCCTTGGGTACACCCGAGGAGCTGAGGAAGATGAAAAGGGAACTGAGACGGCTTGAAGGCGAGGGGAATGGCCGGATACTTGACGAAGTCAAGACACTCAAATGCAGATCGTTTATGAGAGTCCTATGAGAGTGCTGTGAAGGAGACAAAGCGGGCATATTTTGCTTCCGCTATTGAATCTGCTGGTTAGCAGCCCAGCACAATTGTTTCGATGTAATTAGGACGTTAGCTGACCTCTTCGATAGGTCCAAAGAAAGAGACTGATTTGGCATTAGGCTGTGAGGCTTTTAGCGAACTACTTCACACACAAAGTCCTGACCCTCCCCAATCCCTCCCTGCACACTATTGAAGTCACGGTACATGTGAGACGCTAAGAGGCCCCTGGAGCCCGTCTTTGGAGTCAGCTTTTCTTGGACCAGCTTCGAAGCTTACTTGACCCATGAAGAATGTTGACAGGATCCTGGATGCTGTCACGATCTACCACTTGGCTCCTTTTGACCCGTGCCCTTCCTGGTTGGTGAAAGCTGGCAGGGAGGAGCTTCGAAGCCACCTGTTGGATATAGTCAACTGCTCCCTTGAGGCAAGGAGTTTTCCCTGGTTGGCTTAAAAGGGGCAGTGGTCCACCCGCCTCTAAAAGGAGCCGCACTTAGATCCTGGAGATCCGTGAGTGCAGCCCAGTTTCCAATTTTACCATTCTTGGGCAAGATGGTGAAGTGACGAGCGGTAGCTTCTCAGCTCCAGCGATTCCTGGATGACACAAAGCGTACTGGATCCCTTCCAGTCTGAAGCTTCCGCACTGGTCATGGGACGAGGAGCGGTGCTGAAGTCACTCTTGTGGGACGACCTCCGACTACCCCACTTGGACAGAAGCGGTTAGGCGCTGTTGGTGTTGTTAGAATCTCACGCGAAAGCGTTCAATATGGTAGAACCCGCGACCTTTTTACGGTCCACCGCCTACCAAGCTGGTATCGGGGTTTGAGATTCAGCCTAGCAAAGTGGCTGATCTGCGTTCCTCTGAGATGTCGGGGGACATCAGGTGGCATTAGGGGGTGAGATCTCAAAGCGTTAAGCCCATTATGTTATTGGCAGAGATTGCCGCCAAGGAGCTGATACTCTCTCCCGATGCTTTTTAATATCTACATGCACCCCCCCCTGGCGAGTCCTAGATTCGGAGTTTTGGGCTCTTGCGGTGTCTAATCAATGCAGCTGATGACACCCAGCTCTTGTTCACAATGGAGGGCAGCCGACCTCGGCCGGCCTCGATGCTTTCCTCCAGTGTTGTCTTGATGCTGTGGCTGGTTGGTTGAGTGCAAGTCGGCTGAAGTTGAATCCCACTAAGACAGAGGTCCTGTGGCTGGGCGGGGAGTGTCCGGTGGCCTTTGGCCTGCACTACCCTTCTTGGCGAGACGTTAAAATTAACTTTGTCCGCCAAGAGCCTGGGGATGACTCTGGATCCATCTTTATCATTGGTGGTCCAGGTCCACACACGACTTAAACCCAGGCAGCTTTTACCATCTGCGGCGAGGCACGGCAACTGGCCCGGTATCTCTCCCGTTCTGATCTGGCCACTGTGATCCATGCCCGGTCACCTCTAGATTAGAGCTACTGTAACTTCGCTCTGGCATGGGCTTACCTTTGGCCATGATCCGGAGCTGAAACTTCGGTACAGATAATGTGGCAGCCAGACTCCTTTCGAACAACAGCAAGGGACTGGATTACTCGGTCCCTATACCAACTGCACTGGCTGCCCGATCGAGTACCCGGGGTCATGTTTAAAGTTTTGGTTTTGACCTTCAAAAAAGCCATTGTGATTGCTTGGCCCTGCATATCCTGAGGGACCATCTCTCCCTATATCGCCCTTCTAGGCCCCTCCGTTCATCGGAGGCGGACCTACTGGTGATCCCTGGCCCCAAAGGCGATCCGGCCAGCCCTACAAAGAATATCAGCCAGGGCTTTCTCTGACTCCTGGCCCCTACCTGTAGTGGAACAGGCTTCCAGGTGAGATCAAGGGCCCTCGCGGGATTTACAAAGTTTCCTTGGAGGCCTGTAAAAAAATGGACCTGTTCATGGCGTTTGGCCAGCCGGGATGATATCAACTGCAACAAAAAGCAAACATCTGGCCTCCCGTGGGTTCATAAAAGAATAGAATAGCTGAAGCCATCTCTAGTCTAATATTTTATGTATTTTAATTAACTTATATATATGATGTTTTAACTTTTTATTTTGTTGGAAACCGTCCTGAGCCTTCGGGGAGGGCGGTATACAAATACAATCAATCAATCAATCACTCACTAACTAACTAACTAACTAACTAACTAACTAACTAACTAAATAAATAAATAAATAAATAAATAAATAAATAAATAAATAAATAAATAAATAAATACTCCAAAAGGATTTCTTCAAACTCACTGATAGCAAAGCAATCCTTTGCTGAGTTACTTCTGCTTAAACCTACATCCATTGATTGCAGTTGGCTTGGGAAAATATACCTCTATCTAGATTCATATTTTTATCCTGATCTTTCTCCAACGAGCACAGTATGATGCTTGTATTTCTCCCTTCCTCCTCATTTTCCTCACAGGAACCTGTGAGATAGGATGGGCTGACAAAATGACTGACCCAAGGTCACCCAGTAAGTTTCATGGTTGAGCGGTAATGCTAAATCCTAAACCAATACTCAGGGTATCCATAGAATCACATAGAATTGCACTGCAATCTTATGTACACTTACTTGACCGTAAGTCTACTAAAGTTAGTAGAATTTACTTCTGAGTGAGCAAGCAGAGGATTGGGCCCTTTGTGACAGAATGTTAGATGAAACTCACAATAAGTGATGTACACTAGGGTAAAAAGAATCCTGACTTCTCATGCATACCAATGGAGGTTAAATTAGATATCATTCCTCAAGAAACAGATATTGGGTTTTAATAGAAAACTCACTGAAAATGTCAGTTCAGTGTGCTGTGGCAGAAAAAGAGGAATTGCTAAGGAAAGAAAAAGTTAGGAATTGCTAGGAAGGGGATTGAAAATAGGTACCATAATGTCATTATATAAATCTGTCATTTTCTTGCATTTAGAATATTCTGCATTTGTTGTACAATCTTGAAGAGAATATTTTTGCACTGAAGAAGGTGTGGAAAAGGAAAACCAAAATGATAAAGAGATTCAGGCATCTTAGTAAATGTTTTAAAAGTTATTGCATTTTTATTTAGAAACTATGTGAACACAACAGACATTTGTAAAATCATGAACATGTGAAGGAAGGAAATAGAGAAATTCTTACTCTCTGAAACGTTAGAATTTAAGTCTGCCCAGGGAAATTTGCTGGTGATGTTATAACTTTGCACCTGAGAAATTATCCTTGAGGATCTCATATCAGATTCATAAAGAGGTTAAGGTTCTTTTCTCCTACCCAATTCACAGCTTTCTCCCACTTTCTGGGCCACACTAGACATGATTTGTGTTAGTGTGTATTTTCTGTATACGTGCTAGGAAAAGGAAGAATATCATCCAGAAGAAACTGCACCTTATAGTGAAGAAATGGCTGGGAGGGTCTGCTGATCCTTTTCTCTTCCAGGCGTTCCCTCCCCCACACACTCAACATCCCCATTTCACAACTACTTTTCCAACCTGGGGTGGGGGAGGGTAAAAGATCATAGGAAGAAAATGACCATATGAGACTGGCTTAAAAATATTTATCTGAAGAAGCGTGTGTGTGTAACCCCTACATTCAGAATGGGTTGACCCAGAAAGGGGTGGAAACTCAAAGCAGCAGGAGGCTGCAAAAACTCATGAAGTTGGAGGAAGCAAGGCTACCAGGCTGGGACCTTGATTTATTTCTTTATGAGCTCTTAACACCTTGTTAACAGCAACTTGTTAACTGCAAAGTTGTTGGGAACTAGTGGGAAGGGAGTTGTTTATTTTTGCTGTATTGTAAATGTTAGAATCTATTGTTTCAGGGCTTTCTGTGTATGTAGTTTGATGGGAGTTTTTTTGGGGACCTTCATCATTTTGAATCCCATTCACCAAGCCTCTGAAGTCTTCAAAAGCCAACCACCAGCAAAGAAGAATTGGACTTGGCATTATCAGTAGACTGTAAATATAAGGACTTGAAATGCAACTTAACAGGATTGTAAAATGTTAATGTTTAAAAAGTGTTGTCTGTTAAGAGAAGTAAACCATTTCATTTTAAATTTAGTTCTTTGCAACTCCTTTCAAGTTCTGCCCCACAGAACCCACAGATAGAGGTTACATGTGCACATGAAGGCTTATACCAAAAATCCTCCACAAATCTGCCTAATTCCCTTTTAAAGCCACTTATGCTTCTTGTCATCCTCTGGCAGTGAATTCCACATTTTAATCAATCAGTGCGTAAAGTCATATTTTATTTTCTTTCTTATCTTTTTTGGGTGTCTTTAATCTACTGTTTAGTGAATTCATTGGATGTCTTCGAGTTCTAGTGTTTTGGGAGCAGAAGAAAAAGTTCTCTGTCCAGTCTTTCTACCCTCTGCATAATTTTATAAACCTCAACCAACCTTGGTTGTCCCTTTGTGTAAGCTGAGAAGTCCCAGACTCTTCAGCCGTTCCTCCCAGAAAGTGTGATCCAACTCCTTATTTAATTTGGTAGCCTTCTTCTGTGCTTTTGCCAGCTTTGCAATATACTTTTTGAGATGTGGTGCTGAAAACTGCACCCAGTATTCCAAATAAGGCTGCACTACAGATATATTATAATATTTTCTGTTTTACTCACAATCCATTCCTGGGTTGATATTTTCACTGAGCTATCCAATATGACAATAAGGTTTCTTTCCCTCTCAGTCTTGGCAAGTTCAGATCCCACTAGAGTGTACGTAAAGCTGGGATATTTTCTTTTCAATATGCATCACCTAACACTTGCTACCTTGAACTTCATTTGTTGCATTGTTGCCTACCCACTCAATTTGTGGAGATTCACCTGGAGCTCGTGACTCGCCACATTTGGCCTTGGTTTCTATTAGTCTGTATAATTTTGTGAAATCTGCAAATTTAACCACTACACTGCTCACCCTCAGTTCTAGATCATTTAGGGACAAATTAAAGAGCACCAGCTCCATACCTATGCTTGTGAGACGCCCATCTCTTACTTCCCTAGAATTGTCCATTTACTCTTACTCTCTGCTTCCCATTATTTAACCATTCTTTAATCTTCTTAACCCAGGACTGGTAAGCTTACTCGGCAGTCTTTGATGAGGTAGCTTGTCAAAAGTCTTTGGAAAAGCTAAGGCCGTTTCCGCACGGGCTAAAAACGGCGGCCTGGGGACGGTAAAAACGCCGCCCCCAGGCCGCCATTCGCACAGGTGGCGCTGCTGAAACACAGCAGTGCTGACCTGGCTCCCCTTCCCCTCCCTCAGGGCGGCGTCAGGCCGTCCTCAAAAACACCCCTTTAAAGGGGTGTTTTTGAGAAAACAGCGTGTTTCCGGTGGTGCCACCTCTCCTGCGCCGGCCTCTGCTGGGGCCGCTCGCACGCTTGCATGCGAACGGCCTCCACCCCCACGCCGGCAGAATTCTTGCCGGCGTGAGGGCGCCCGGAGGCCTGTGCGGAAAGGGCCTCAGTTTATAATGTCTGCAAGGTCACCATTATCTACATGTACTTTCATTTTCTCAAACTCCAAAAGGTTTGTGAGGCAGGACTTTCCTTTGCAGAAGCCATGATGATATTCCCTCAGCAAGCTTCATTGCCCTATGTACCTAATAATTCTATCTTTGATTACAGTTTCTACTAACATGTCTGGGACAGGCCTTAGGCTAACTGGCTTGTAATTTACTGGTTCACTTCTGGATCTCTTTTTTTAAAAAAATCTGATGTTTGCTACTCTCCAGGCTTCTGATACATTGGCTGGTACAGTGGCTGTACATATTCTGGTTGATAGAACAACACTCTCACATTTTAGTTGCCTAAGAACCCTTTAGTGTATCCCTTCAGAATCTAGAGACATTGATTTTTAAGTTTCCCAATCAGTCTACAACTTCAGTTCTGACCTCTACCAATTCATATTATTCTTTCAGAATTCAGGATTTTGTCTTGACGGAGTCAGTGTGGTGTAGTGATTAAGATCAGGTGCACTCTAATCTGGGGAACCGGGTTTGACTCCCTGCTCTGCCACTTGATCTGTGGAGGCTTATCTGGAGAACCTGATTAGCTTGTGTACTCCAACACATGCCAGCTGGGTGACCTTGGGCTAGTCACAGTTCTTCAGAGCTCTATCAGTCCCACCTATCTCACAGCGTGTTTGGGGGGGGGGAGGGAAAGGAGATTGTAATCCCCTTTGAGTCTCCTTACAGGAGAGAAAGGGAGGATATAAATCCAAACTCTTCTTGTTGTTGTTATGAAATATGCATTTCTTTTAAATTTACTCAGAATAATTTGGATCATACATAGGTAGCATGGCATTTGCCATATCCTTAACTATTAATGTATGTTCATTAACAAACTTAAAATTTACTTAGGGCCTGACAAATTGTTCTTCTAATCATCAAACTAATTTTTGAAAATGAAAGATGGGGTTGGGTTGAGTTTCTATTATTTTGTAATAGGTCTTTTATTTGCTTCCCAAGATTTTGGTTCCCTTTAGGGTCAATAGTGTAACTTAAAAATATGCTAGAAGGAACCTTAAAGGTTTAGTGTGAATGAAAAAAGACTTTAGTCACTACTAATTCCGGGGAAGAACATGGATTGACTGTGGTCATTCCGATAGGAAAAATGAAATATGTAGGCTGGGATTATCGCACCTATTGTACCTCTTTGCTCCCATTGGGAGAATGTATATTGAAAACTTATCCCTATTATGAAAACACTATAAATATTGTTAAGTAGCTTGTTACAGTGTCTCACAGGACTACCACCCAGGGAGACAGTTCCATTGTATTAAAAAAGCAATTACTTAACTAAGAAAACATGTCTTTGATATGTGAACAATAGACCCTCAAGAGAGATTGAAACAGAGGGCAAAATGCATATTTATGCTTCGAGGGAGAGGAAGCCTCAGATGCAACAGCTATGGGGAATTAAGAGTGGCCACTATTGTTATCAGGAACTATTTGTCCAATAGACTGATCCTTTGCACTGATGTACGGTCACACAAGTGTGCAGGCTTGGGTACAAAGACTGCTATTCAGTTGTTATAATATGTAGTATTGTGGTTGTACAACAGCAGGCTTAAACACTAGTGACCATCAAATGAGGCACATTATACAAATATTAGCGCTGAAGCAAGAAAAAAAGCACTAGAGGAAACAAGACTCTTCATCATAATCCTAAAAGCCTTTAATATCTACCTTCATAGAGTCATCTACATCAGCATTAAGCTATGCGTGGTTCATGTGATAGATTGTAGCCAGCTCACATAACTGGATTGAAGGTGCAAAAGGATAACAGAATGGATTTGCAGGGAGAGGGCAGGCTGAGTAGTTTCTGATCCAGTGTTCTCTACTCTGTAAGCACCAGTCTAGGCAGCAGGAAAAAAAAGACAAATCCAACAACACAAGCACTTGCTAAGGAAAGTAATTTAAAATCTATAGGATGGACAGTTCAAAGCTGTGCAAACAGAAGTCTCTATTGTTTTGATAGTGTGGAGCTTACTCTCAAGAAGCATCTTCTCCTCCTGCTATAGGATCAAACCCAGGCTTGACCTGACACAGAAAGCAGAATGAAACTACATGACAATTGGTGGGCAACTATTCGCTGGGAGAAGGGTACACATTTTAGCCACTGGCCTTTTGTTGTTGTTTTTTGTGGCCATCAAGTTGACTTATGGTGATCCCTGATGAGGTTTTCAAGGCAAGAGACATTCAGACAGGGTTTCCCAATGCTTGCTTCTACATCACAACTTTACCTACCACAAAATAAATACCTTATCACTAGTTTTATACAAAAGAAAATAATCCTGGGAGTCCCCGCAAATGTCGATAACCTGGATCCTGCTTTGTAAAAGATGCAAAAGTATTTCAAGGCAGCAATCATGTATTAGACTTCCTTTGAATCTCCTATACTGCAGCATTACCCCCCAGCCTAGCATCCTTTTTTCCTGGTTGCCTTTTTTTTCCTTCGCAAGGAGACTGAAGCTGCTGCTCAGTTCATCTTGCCTCTTGTTTATTTTCTCAGATGGACAGCTGTACTTCTGTGCATTGGCTATTCTACGTGTTTCTCATGGAAGCTTACGAATGAGCCATGCTGCATCAGATCCAACTAGTTCCCTTTTTAGTGGCAGACAGTTGTCTTGGTAAATTCAGGCAAATACACCACCTCTTTTCATATTTGTTAGGGTTATGACCATTTTTAAAAAATTTTCATTTAATTTTCCTTAAAAATAACAACATTATATTTTGTTTGTAATTTAACTACACAGTTCTATTTTCATTGGGAATGGCAATCCAATCTTCTGTCTCCTTTTACAGTTTGAATCTTAAGGGGCTCTCTGGTCAACTCAGCGCAGATCTCCACAAGGGATATATTTTGCGCTGACATGAACCAGCCTGCTTGCTGTCATTTGCTGGATTTCTTACCAAAAGTAACTCAGACTGTGCTGTTTTCTAACAGTGACACTTGTACTGGAGCATCTACCTTTGGCTGAAGCCATCTGTTTCAGGAAGGAGGCAGCAAGGCAGAGAGCTTGAGCCTCCAATCATCCAGAAGCACTGAAGAGCATCACAGCCAATGTGCCATCTGCTGATCATAGCAGGGTTGGGTTCATAGCAAAGAATCACAGTCTGCCTAGAACAGGAACAGCAATCTATAAGGCTTATTTTCCAGTGCCAAGATCACTATGAAAATATCCCTACCAATTGCAAACTAGTGTTATCTGCTGTCAGGAAAGCATCAAGAACAAATAAAAAGAAGGCATCTAAACTGAGATTTGACTTTTGATGTAAAATTTATTGAGCTGGGTTGGTGGGATGGTCAAAAAGCCCACTTAAAATTGCTATCTTCTGATCTTCCATGCAACATTTGGACTTTGGAACCAGCTGCCATTTGACAACTCTTTGGCAGCAGGCATTTCAAAGACAGGCCATTCATTTTATAAATTATCTTAGAGGTTTTCACCTGAGGGTTTCCTCTGCCCTTTTCTTTTTGTGCTGCAGGCACTTTGTTGTGGGTAATTGTTCTGAATAGTCAACAGCATTGAACATGATGAGAGAAAGGTGGGATATAAACATATCAAATAAAAAAAATAAAATCTGCTACTGCTCATTGAATCTTTCCAGCCAGTTGGAGATCATACAGTGAAAATCGTGACTCTGCACCAGTCAGATCTGGTTACATGGCACTAAGGGTAAACAATGCCTCCCCTTGCCCTCACTCAGAAAGGGGAGGGGAGGGAATTCATCCCCGTTGTCCAGGCAACTGGGTCAGTATTTCATGTTGTACTGACAATTTCACATTCATTGCCTCAGTAAGGAAGTTGTGTTCCCCCATTTTCCCAACATTATCCCTCTTTGTGAACAACTCTGCACCATTTTGGAAAATGGTGAAAGAAAAATGACTGGAAAGGGGGGCCAGTTTCATAGAGGAGCAAAAAAGTTTAAACACCTGTTGTTTTTCTCATTGAGCAAAACCTGTAATAGTTTCCCTTGAAAGAACCCTAAGACCTGGTATTTGGTGAGAGTGCTGAGAATTACGTTAGAAATCTGTGAACCTCCACATAACGATGGTTCCCAGAGGATTCTGACGTATTATTTGAGGCAGAGATAAGATAAAAACAGAAGGGTATTATACACATGAAAAAAAAAACCTTGGAAGAACACAGAAAAAGAATAAGTCATAGAGGTACAGTAATAGTAAAATAATGTATTCTGTTGAACTAAGCAGTAACTTGTGTGTCAAGTTTGAGTTATTGCTATAAAAAAACTGGTTGCAAATGAGATGGACTTTTTTTTCCTTTCAAACAGTCCAGATTAAAGCCTAAATAGATCCCTTAACACCATATCACACCTTTTCCAAGGGCTTGTTTTTTATAAAATATTCTGTACATTTCAAACTCTTTTAACAGCTCTCCATCTAATAACCTTCATAAAGTTTTAAAGAACTTTTACTTGGAATTCCCCCCCCCCCTTTCTTTAATGGCTATGTGCTATCCTTCAGCAAAGCATTAGGAAAACTAGAGAAGCACTAATTATACTGATACATAGCTTTCTCCTTCCCAGAGAAACTACACGTGCCCATGTTAATGCACATGGACTCTCGCCTAGCCAAAGTTAGGTATGACTGGATACCATTGAGACCAATGGGACCAGTTACTTTGACAAATCTCTCATTTCTTTGAGTGGGACGTATCTCATCACAACTCACTTTTGATTGGTCCAAGTCATTATTACACAAGGATGGGATATAACACTACACCTACTAGATTGGGATTAGTACAAACAAGTGCAGATAAAGTCCAGTGGATCATCTGGAAAGACTCATAGCTAGCAATGAATATGAAGAGAGTGGTAAGTACTTCAGGCAGGAAGTCTGGGAGTTTTTTCTCTGTTGCAAATATTCTATGGAAATTGTAACTCAAATGAGCACGAAATTAATGGCAGAGTTACAGAACCATCTTACAATCCCTCTAACCAGGCAGCCCTCTAATGTTGGGGTAATGTGGGTATGACTTAAAATGGTATTCTACTTTCTCCCAACACAGAAACAAATTTGTTTCAAGGCGCCCTTATGGGAGCAAAACTAGCCAGATGGTAAAGGATCCTCTGGACTCCCTTCAGGGAGAGAGTCCTATCCTAAAGAGAGTTGGAAGAACAGGCAGAAAGTGGGGACAGATGATCTGCCAGCCCCCACTAATACAGAGACACATCTGTGAAACAATTCAAATGTCCATTGAACAACATCAGCAATGGAGTTCTGAAAGCAATTCATATGAATGAGGCTACCAACTCTCTTGTTCCAGCAGGCTCCAGTGCCTTTGAAAGTTTCGTTTCAGTTGGGTAGGAAGACCTTTCCCAGCTACCATATGCCTATGGTAGCTAATTAGACACATTAATCAAACAGTGTCTTATGCAGCTTACAGAGTTGCAAGAGACTTGTTAGAACAAGAGACTTGGCAGCTCTACAGCAAAACTGAAATAGCCAAGACACCAAGACAATTCTTATCAATATGACCGTACATAGGTTCAGACACACAGCAGGAGGAAGCAGGCCACTGAAATACTGGCATCATCTAACTTTCTTCCCATCTTCATGCCCTTTTCTCCCTTTTGGTATCATGCAGGCTTTGAGACTCATTGGGAGTGGGCGTGGGGGTATGCCATAGTTATATAGATAATATCCAATCCCTGTATTAGATGCAGTGGAACTCTGCCTCCTGCTTCTCTATATGCTGATTTGTGTGGTCAAGCTTTGATCCTATAAAGCAAAAGGGATGAAGAGTGGTTTGACAAGCTATTTGAGGCTTGGACTCATGCAGTAGCATGGCTGCTGCCTAGTGGAAGCATACCTGCACTGGGGGTTTCATGTCCCTCTCCCATTTTTTACATAATACACATATATTCTTCACCCCATTTGTGGAAGACATGTTTATCTGTCATTGAGGAGGGAAGGATTATTAAATCAATACCCAGTAACCATTTGTTGCAGTGAGTAGTGGCACCAATGCAAATATTTTGATTTATGCTACCCCCCCCCCCCCCAGCATGATGGTATGCCAGAGCTGGAATGTGAGCCTAGAAAGGCTGTTAGGATCTCTACCATAAAGAATTTATAAATCAGAGACATGTTCAACAGGGTTTAAAAAACTGGCAATTTGATGACTTGGCCTTAAATCAGTCTGTTCTAAGAAAAAGACTTATTAACTACTATACGTTATACTTAGCTATTCTTCATATAACCTTTGTTCCAAGCCATTTCCCATTCTCCTAGTCTTTTCCTGTGGATCCACAAGGTCCATATCCTCCCCTGGCCATTACCCAGCTCAAGAGTGTGCAAGTAAACAATTTTAGCATTTCAGTGTCACTTCTTGAAAAGTATGAGAAAGCTAGCTGGATTTATATATTTACTTTGCAAACACTGCTGATTCTAGCACTTTGGAATGGTACACTACTATCGGGTTATTATTGTCTGTTTTTCACTGGAAGAAATATGAAATAGACAGTTAAAGGACAGGAAGCAAGCTGTGACAGGGCTCCTGTTTATTAGTCCCGGGCTCCAAGTTTTCATAAATGAACCTCTAGCTTCCCAGTTCATTTTTTTCTTCTGTGATTCTTCTAGTTACTTAAGTGTCTTTTCTTTTCTTGGACTGTTGCACAATCTTTTGGAATTCTCACATCTTTATGTCACTTTAGCTTGTGTCACGCCTGTCGACCTCCACCCAGTAACCACACTCAAGTTTAACAAAATCAGTTTATTGCATCAGAAAAAATTAACAGGTACACTCCAGAGGATTTTGCTGGATCTAAATTTCTCACACCAAGCAGCAGCCTATATCCCCCTCCTCCTAACAGTTTCCCCAAAAGCAAAAGTTTTCACAGGCCATACAGTTCCTCCAAGGTTGGAACCCTGTTAAGGGCCTAGATGTCTGGCTAGGGAGGGACAACCATTATTTAAAACTTCTAAATAAGACAAGCTCTATCACAAGTAGGAATTCTTTGGTGCCACTGTCTCCCTGACTTCCCTGGGCGAGCATGGCAAAACTCTAGGGATAGGATCTTGACACTCTGCCCTCCCCCCAAGATAGCTTCCTTTCACCTGGGTCCTAGCTTGGTTGGGTAATAGTAGTGAAACTCCTGCAGCGGAGGAGAAGCAGCAACATGTTGTGCATCTACCCATTTACTGTCCCCTGAAGAGAAGGGTTTTCAATGAATAAAATACTGAATATAGCCTCGGTACTACCAAGAATGCAGGATCTGAGACACCTCATAATGCATATTCTTGTATACCATGATGGGTACAATGCCTTCTGCAGGGGGATTCCACTTGTCTAGGAGAGGCACTTTTTCCAGCAAGCTGCAATGAAACACAGGATGGACATGTTTATAAGTCTTTGGCAGTTTCACTTCAACCACCAACTCATTTATGAGTCTTACCACCTTGAACAGCCCAACAAACTTTTATCCCAGTTTACTAATGGGCTGTAAGTAAGTTTCACTGAAATGTACACAAAGTCCCCATGCTTTAATTGTGGGGCTGGGCCTCGCTTTAAGATGGCCTGTTTTAAATACGTTTCCTTTGCCTTAGAGTCTTAACCTGTCCTAGCCACAGCCCCTGGATTTTTTCAAATCAGATCAAATCAAATCAGGGAGCGCCTTCTTGGCATCTGAGTCCTGGGATTGGCTTGCAATCCAGCAATATGTCATGCCTCTTCCCAATAACCAGACTCAGGTTTACCAAAATCAGTTTACTGCATCAGAGTAAACAAACAGGTACACTCCGAAGTGTTTTGCTGGATCTACAGTTCTCCCCCTGCTATGCATCCCCTCCCCATAACAGTTTTCCCAAAAGCAGAAATGTTCACAGGCCATGCAGTTCCTCCAGTGTCAGAACCCTGGAAAGGGCCAGGTGCTGTCTGGCTAGGGAGGGACAACTGTTACTTAAAAGCTTCTAAACAAGCCAAGCTCTTTCACAAGCAGGGATTCTTTAGTGCCACTGTCTCCCTAACTCCCCTGGGGTGAGCATGGCAAAACCCTAGGGATGGGGTCTTTGACAGCTTCGACCCTAGCTGCAGCCTTCTTGGAACACTTTACACACACACACACACACACACACACACACACACACACACACACACACACACACACACACACACACACACACACACACACACACACACACACACACACACACACACACACACACACACACCATACGCATATATCTTCTATTGCTCAGCAAGCGCTTCTTCTGATTGTTTTGAGCTGTGTTCTGCTCCACATATAGAATGCAAACAAAGAAAAAGAAATAGCTGTAAGAGTCACTTGATAGAACCTTAGGAATTATGCGGAAAGAGGAAATATGCTACAGACAAGTGATAGAAATTCCGGATAGGAAGATGGCTGCTGGGGCACAGAGATAGCAGCTTCATCCAACTGCCACTGAGAAAGGAAGAGTGATGGAGTGCCCTCGGTTATAGCACAGAAATACCAACATAAGAAAATTAATAGTGTAGTAACTGGACCTTGGCATCCCCCAGTTCATTGGCAGTCTACTGTGCAGTGACACTGTCAAGTATGTATGAATGATTTTCTCCCTTTTAACATCATATCTGTTGCAGAGTCTGTGACTGTAGCATGTTAAAAATGTGATGGAAAGAATTTATCATTATTTTAAAATAAATGTGATGAGAAACTGATAAGTACGAATTTAAAATCAATGAAATGTAAGCAGTTTTTCCAAGCTGGGAGGCTGACTAGATTGTACACAAATGAGTGACAGAAGATAAAACTTTTATAATGTATAATATGGGAAATTGGCAGGATAATAGTTTTCTTCTAAATGTGCAAGAGAAATGATGTGACAATTTATAAGATATCTTACTTCGCAATGGGAACAGTGGAGATAATAGTTAACAAGTATTACAAAGTGATAGATCAGAGCGATAATTCATAACTTAGCAGCAAATGCAGTCATTTTACACCTCCCGGAATAAGTGCAAATGGACCAGTATCTTTTTATTGTTCTATTAAATTTTGGAAGTAGATTATGAACAGTTAATTCCAGTATACTATGTGGAAAAAAACTCCACATAATGAAGTAAAGTCTGTATGTTTTTTCTTTTACTCTTACTTGGGTGAGTTCACAAATACCTCTGCCACAAATACTCACATAATAGAATACAGACATTTGGTTGCTGTATGTGTTCATAGCTTTAAATTCCACTGTCATTTTTGTCCTTGAAACCTCAATAAAGTAGCATACAATTGCTGTCAAAGGAAATTGATGCTGGTCCAGGTCATTCTTTTAGCATTATTCACCCAGATCAGTAACTTATTTTTAGCACCTGGACCATCCTTAAGATTTTAAAAAGAGATGGATATGGCAAAACCATTACAATCCAACTTATAATAACTAGATCTTCAAAACAACAGACCCATAAACTACTTTGAATGCTCCATTTAAATTGAAAGGTTTCAGAGTTTTCAAATAATCAACTTCCTGAAACTTGGTTCATGTTCCCTTGGTCCATATTCCCTTGATGCACTTCAGTGTGATTTGCCCATGGCATGATTTTAAGGTTTAATTCTACACATTCTACCGTATACAGCAAGGATGTGGAGTGCCTGATGCTCTACTAGTATGTCTCAAACCATGTTACACAGCAGGTGAACACACAGTCTAGTAGCAACTGTCCCAATAAACTTGCAATTATAAGTATCCCCCATTAATATCTATGGAGCTTAAATGTGTGCTAACAGTGTTCAGTCAGGTTGTTTTTTATATCAAGTTACTGTTGCACAAAGATGCTAAGGCAGGAATAACATGAAAGCAGATTGCATTGTATAACCATGCACAGCCGTCCTAGTCAAATTGTTATCTTTTATTAAAAAGAAACCACTAAACATGGAAGATTAACAGTGTAGTCCTAAACAGGGTTATGCCCTTCTATGTCCACAGAAATCAATTGGTTTAGAAGGGCACAACTCTGTTTAGGATTGTTTTGATAGTAACAAGAAGTGGCGTTTTGCTAATGATTTTAGCCTTTTCCAGCTTTGTTTGTGGAAGAAAAAGGTCCCCTTATGCGTTCTGCCTCCCACACTGAAGGAAAAATTGGTCATTTTGTCAGAGCTAGTCTGTCAGCTCTGGCTCACTTTGTCACTGATGGTGCTAGCTGCTCCTTTCAACAGCTAATTTGTAATAGAAATAACTGCTTACTGATTAACAGCTATACCTGTTAACTGCTTATTTGTTAGAATGTAAAATAGGACCAGTTATAGCCTTTGGGCTGTAAACCCTCCATAACTCAGGGAATGATTCTTGTTCATATAGCAAATCAATACCTGCCCGCCTCTCCCTTTACAAATACATCCCCCCATCAGGATATCACATCTTCTTTGCAGTGTGCTCTCTCATTCCAGTGGGACGAAGCGAACTGATGGTGGTGACACTTCATAGCGGGTGGTCCATTGTATGCAGTGATGTATTAATGGGTGTGAGTGTTGAGACAGCTACATTCTTTAATGATACATTGCAAAGTCTTTTATAAAACTGCTGATAACTACATAACAGATGCTGCCTCTATAAAAGCAAGTGACTAAGGAAAAGGCCGTAGAATAATTATCCAGTGAGCAGTAAGCAATGTCTTGGAGTAAAACAGATTCCAAAAATACCTCTCTTGATTTCTTCCAGCTACATTTAATGGCTGTATTTCACTGAACCATGTGCGGAGATTGAAACTGGGTGCAAATCACAGTTTAGCCACTATGCCGTAATCTGCCTCGAGTCTCAGTGAGAAAGATGGGCTGTAAATAAGCTAAACAAATAAATAAGTCACCCCTGCAAAGGACAGCTCTCTTTCTTCCCTGTAAAATAGATATAAATGAGCTACTGGCACATAAATGGACCTGGCACATTTCAAGAGCTTATAAATGACTAATTCTGAATATTGTACATCTCCAGTTTCCTGCAAAGAAATTGTTCCGCTCTCTCCTTAACAGAGACTCGTGTTCTCGAAATGTTCAGTCATTTCAAGGGGGATGTATTTTAATTAGACTTTGTTAGAGAGTTATGCCAAATGTCACCCTGCAGCCATTTGGCACCCTTTAATAGTGCCCAAGACCTGCTGCAGGAGGCCACTGCTTCACTATGCCTAGTTGTAAGGATGATGTATTTGATAAGGACAGTGTATCTGTGGAAAAGCCAGGTTGGTTCTGCCAGGAAAACACATTCTGCTCTTGTTGGTTCTACCCACTCTGCTCTTGTTGGTCTTTGTCTCTTTACTATTTGAAGCCTGGTGGCTGCAGCCCTATTCATATAAGGCAAAAGTGCAGTAATGACAGTAAACAGTCAGTAGTCAAGGGTCACAGAAAAGATGGTGTTCTGGCGCCAGCCAAGGGCTGCTTGCTTGCAAAGGGTCATAGGGTCCCTTTGTCTCCCCAAGAACCCTCTGCTGAAGACAAAGAGACAGAAAGGTGAGAAGAAATCCTAGAGAGTCAATACTTTTATATGATACTCAGCTGTATAATGATCAAAGCAGCAATCAATTTCTTCACTGTCAAGAGTTCAGGAGGAAGAATAAACATTTACAATAGCAGCCACATTTCCCATCACCACCAAGGTTTCAGGCTGAGATAGACATTCCCCATTTCTTGCAGGTAGCTCAAATCCATTTAATGTACTGGGATAAAATAATATTTTACAAGCGCTATTTTAAGACTGGGATGGGAGCACGATTATTTCAGGAAATGTATTTGAGCTGAGCAGAAAGTAAAACTTAACTGATCTATTCTGCAGCATCATTTTCTTTAAAGCAAGGTGCTTCTCGATTAATATTTTAACAGCCCAGGTAATGTTCGTTTCACAATTTAGCCCAATCTGGTTCAAAAGAGAAAATCTGTAAGAAAAGAAAATCTTGAGGCAAGATGAAAATTAAGGGTTTGTTCCTCAAGGGAATTTTGATTTAACACCTTTCCACCTCCACCCCCTCATCTCCTATAATGTTTGGGAATGCATATAGAAAGCTTATAATAGAGTTTTGGAAGGAAGAAGAGTCCTCCTGACCTGTAGAGCGAAAATAGAGAGGATCATAGGGAGACCTCCTCATTCAAACAGACAAATGCTAAGAAAAAGTATGATTTGGGCCCCAGGGCTGCAGGAGGAGTAAAAAAAGGGGCAGACAAAATCCTATGATAACAGGAAGGGTGAAAAATAAGCCAGGTAACTGTTAGCTTCTGAAAGGAGGGTCATGTTGAATGCATGCAACTGCTCTCATTTGAAATGAGGCCTGTGACGCTTTGAAATTCGAGCACAGATCCACCACCTACCAAGAACTGGCTGCCTGTTAGGGTAGGTCTAGGACCTCCTCGTGTGGTTCGTTCCTTGAAGCTTCACAATCTGCTCTCTGGACTGTCGGGTGAGGGAAGGCACACACGCGCTCGGCATTGATCTCCCCTTGAACTAGGACTGACGGCAAAGTGGCAACAAGAAGACTTTGTCGCCGCTTCGGAGCACTCAGCAAACTGCGCCGGCTCACCCGGCTGAGGTGCAAAACCCGACGCATGAACAACTCGCACCGTGCGGGGGGGGGGGGGGGGGGGGGGGGGGCGGAGGTATAGGAAGGTTCCGCAAGGCTGAACGTGTAAACACACGTACTGAACTGAGCGCATGCCCACCCACCCCGCCACCCCCTCATCTTGCGTTACTACCAGTCACGGAGACATACTTGCCTCCTGGCACATCGCATATAGATGGCCAACAGGTGCAAGCAACATTTCACGTCCTTACACACCACCGTATGCACAGGGCAGGCTTCTTACAGACCGGCCCCTCCACGGGGTCCACGTGCCCCGAACGATCCCCTGCAAACCTCCAGCTGGGGTCGGCGGCCCCAGAGCCCTCGCGCAGCCCGGGGACGGCGGGTCTATGCCTTGCCTCGCCGTCCTCCCAGCTCTGCGGCCGACTTCTCCCCGCCAGCTCGGCTTGGCGCCTTAGAAGAAGACGGGGTCCCGCAGCGGTGGAGCCGATCACGTTCTTCGGCTTTCTAGGACGGATGAAACCTCGACTGGTTTCTGACGCGGCTTTGCCGGGGAAAGCGAGGAAAAAAAGAAGAAAGGCATGCCGAAGAAAAGGAGGCGGCGGAAAAAATAGCCAAAGCGCTCCGTCTTTCCTAAGCCTCGCTTTGTTTTCTCTAATTGGTCCTGGGGGAGGCAGGGGGATTGGGCGGGGGGCAGGACTCCGCTCCAGCACGGTGGATTTAATTGGCTCCCCCTCTTTTTTAACTAGAGAGGAATCGAACTGCAGAGAGCGGGGGGCGGGGGACGTAAACAGAAGGCGCAGACAGATCTGGAAAGATTATAGATTAAATTCAGTGCACAGGCAAGCAATTAGAAGAGGATCTGTTCGTTGTGCCGAGGATCAAGAGATCTAACTCTCCAAAGGACTGGGCGGGTGTGTGTGTGTGTGCGTGCTGTGTGAACGACAGTCAACCGGTAGAAAGGCGGGCTGGGCTCTCAGCGCTGAAGGGTGAAGTTTGCGGGCGCCTGAATTACCTCCAGAAGGACATCCAAGCGAGAGGCTCTGACCCACATATTGAACTGCTCTCCACTGAACGCTTCTACAAGTGCCATCAGATTGCCAATATATTACTTGTGTGTCCGCTTTTTTAAAGAAAAAAAATTAAAGCGACATCCTTCTAGGAAGGGGCGGAGCGAGGAGTTACCAAGCCCTTTCCCCACCGAGCATCTTGCTGGCTTTCCTTTGCAACACCAAGTTCATCCCCTTCCCAACTTCTTAGCAAAGCTAGATAATTTCTCTCCCCGTCCGGGTGTGTGTGTTTCTAAAATCCCGGAGAACGAGAGAGAGAGAGAAAACTTCTTAACTGCTAAAGCGTCAGTCGACAACCACACCGGGGGTGGTGGTGGTGTGTGTGGCTGTGGAAGGGCGAGAGAGACCGCGAGAGATCTGACCTGCTGGTCGGTCAAAGGAGAGAGAAAGCCCAAACAAGGCGAGGAGCTGTTGTGTCTGGTCCGGGATGGTGTGTTTCACCTGCGGGCAGGATGGGATGCTTTGCAGCCGCTGCTGGCTAACTCTGGGCTGGAAAGACCGAAGCTGAGCCGCAGAGTTGCTTTGCAGAAAAAGAAAAAGGCACCCCGAAGTCACCCTCCCTGCCCAGCCACGACCGAGAGCGCGGGCGGAGAAGAAGAGCTACAGACGAGAGGAGGAGAGCATTACCTAGCGGGCCAGCAGCAGCTGCATCTCGGTCCCTTTCTCTCTCCCCCCTCCCCTTCCCCTTTGCCCACACGCTCACACACACACCCCCCTCCTCCTCCTCCTCCTCGCTTCCCCTCGCTCGTTCCTGGGGTTGCAGCCAGAGGCTCATTAGCAAGAGGGAGGGCGAGGACTCTCTCGCGTCTCTTCTCGACATCGTCTGGTTCTTCGTCGCTCCCAAGTTGGCCGGCAGTTTGGGAAGCAGCCGGGGAGTTCCGCAAGCCCTTGACGCTTCCAGCCGGCCCAAGCCCATCTCTGCCGGCTGGAAAGGATCGCGAGTCAGCCGGAGCGGAGAAAGAAGCCGCTGAAGTTTCTGGATTTCGGGCGTCTCTGGCTCGCCCGGCTCGGGGCTGCGGCGTCCGGGCTGCAAGCGGCGTGGGTTTTCTTTCGGGCAAAGCTCCGGAGCCGAGAAGCCGCCGGGCGGGGCGGGGTTGCCCTGGCTCGCTTCGCGTTGCCCGCCCGGCCCCCGACTCCCTCCTCGCCCCTTTTATCTTGGCAATGACGGCTCTCCGTTGGGGGGCTCTTTCTGTGGCTGCAAACTGACTGGGCGCGCAGCAGCTCGCCAGCAGCTCCCCGGAAGGCGCGGGCAGAGTTGACTTGGCCAAGCGGGGCCGAGGGCGGCTCACCCGGGGTCGTCCGTTCCTGCCGGGCCGAGCGGGGCCCCGGAGGAGAGCATTTCGGGGCAAAGCATCCTCGCCCGCTCCTCCTCGGACTAACCGCCCGATGCTGCCGTGGATTTTTGGGGTCTGGCTGCTCTTTTTCGCTGGCTATGAAGCTTCTGCCTTGAAGATGGAGACGATCTGGGTGTTCTTCCTCTCTCTGGTCCCGGTATACACCAGGGGACAAGGGGCCTATGGTAAGCGGCGCCGGGGCCGGGATTTCCTGCTTCAGGCGGAGGCGGGGGGCGGGAGCTGCGGTCGGATCAAAGTTGTGATTTTGTTTTTTAATACCTGCTGCGGAAGAAAGTGAATGATGTTGGCAGGGCGCTTTTTTGGGGTGGGGGGATTGGTTGCAACAAGCTGGTTTCCACCGGCTCCTCGAGCTTCTTCTTAATTCCTCGCCTGGGTACCCGCTGTTGCCGCCCCCCCTCTAGATTTACGCGTCCGAAGAGATGACGCCGATTAACCCTCTCAGAGAAGGAAGAGAGGGGGGCGGGTGTGCTTCAGGGGCTCATCAGCTCCGGGAAAAGAACCCAACTATGGGTCGCCCACTCCAGAAAGCTGGTGTACGGGGTGTGTGTGTGTGTGTGTGTGTGTGAATTGGACTTTGGCTGGGGCTGGAGGTGGGCTTGCAGTTTGAATGCGGCTCTTTTCCGATCCGCCCCCAACCCAGTGGTCTGTTTGGGGGGGGGGGGTTACTCTTCAGCGGAGCCTCTTGGCCTTGGCCGAGCTGACTGCTGCTTTTGCTCTGCCTTGATGACCTGTTGAAGCGAGTCCCGGGACTGGAGGGGGGGGGGGGGGTGCGTTTATGTGGTGGTGCTGGTGCTGCTTCCACTAGTGGTGGCCAGGGTGTGCTGGGAGGAGGATCCGCTAGATTTCCTTAATGGTTAGTTATTTCAAAGCAAACAGAAATCACCCCTCACCGGTTCCGACAGCTGTTTTAACCAAGCTGAGCTTGCAGGCGGTAGGTCCGGGGAAGGAACCTACTCTTTTTCTGCACCAAGAAGGTTGAAAGGGCCTGATCTATCTATACATCGATATATACCTATCTATAGCTATACCTATGTATTTGAAGGGAGGCAAAAGTACAAATTGACGGTAATAATAAACACACATTTTGTTTTTTCTACACACACACACACCTATACAGTCTTTTAAATGATAGAATAGCTTATGTTGATCTGTACGAGCTGTTATTGAGTACTTACACTTTTACATTATTTTATCTGCTTGTAATGTTTGAATATTTTCTCAGCCCTTCTGCACACATGAAAATCCAACCCAAGAAGAAAGGGTTTTTTTTTAAAAAAAAATACAGCACACATAATTTTGACATGGGAAATACCAAACACACCTCATGCTCCTTTGCAACCTCATAAAATAAAGCCCAAGAAAAGCTTTATCCGGTCGTTATACTGGTAGAGGCTAAAATGATTAAACTGAAGTTACCATACTTCAGTCACTGGAAAAGACAATAATGCTATGAAACATTGAAGACAGTAGGAAAATAGGAAAACCCACCATGGCATGGATTTTGTAAAGGAAGTCACAGCCGTCAGCTTGCATGACCTGAACAAGGCTGTTATCAAAAATACATTTTGGAGGTCACTGGTTCATAAGTCAGAAGCAACTGGATGACACATAATTCAGGTGAACTGGCTTGTCCCCCTGCCTTTCCCAAGCAGCAAAGTTTGCAGATGGCCAAGCCTATCAGATTGGGAGGGGGGAGGTCTGTTTATGGCATCTGGCAAAGTCAAGGATAACAGAGCTCCCAGTTCTAAGGGGGGGGGGCAAGGAGAAGGTAAGAGAAGATCTGATCCTTTCCCCCTCCAGGCTGCTCCAAGGCTTGCAACCAGTGGCAAAACTGCAAGGGGGGCTCCGCGTCCCGGGCGCATGCCATTAGCATTACGTGGGGGCAGAAAATCACCCCCAGACTCCTTCCCAGGGGCAGGGCATGGGCAGAATGGAATGTGGGTGGATCGGGGTGTGGGCGGGGCATAGGTGGGGCGGGGGGGCACACAGGGGCAGGTCATGCCCCAGATGCAGTTCCCTCTCCCTCCGTCACTGCTTGCAACCCCAGCAGAGCACAAGGCAGGAAAGAGAACACATCAGGTATTCTTAATTGTTAACATTCACCAGCCCCCATAACTTTTTTCCCCAGCGTGTGTTTAGAATGCACCCCATGCACCCCTCCCAGAAGTCTCACATGTCCAATGCTTATGTAAGAGCCAGTGTTGTGTAGTGGTTAAGAGCAATTGGACCAGGTTTGATTCCCCACTCCTCCACAAGAAGGCTGCTGGTTCACCTTGGGCTAGTCACAGTTCTCTCAGAAATCTCTCAGCTTCACCTACTTCAAAAGATGTCTGTTGCAGGGAGAGAAAGGGAAGAAGTTTGTAAGTCACTTCAAGACTCTTTACAGCAGGGATAAAATTCCAAATTCTTCTTTTAGGACAGCTACTGTCAACATGCAGACCCTGAATGCTTGAAGTGGGAGTAGATAAGGAATTGGAAGGTCCTGCAGTTGGAAGAGCAGAGGGCACCTCGGCTGGAGGAAGAAGGGAGATTAGCAAGGCCAAGGAAACTTACCTGGGGGTCTGTGTCTCCCACTGCATAGAACCTGACATCTTTGAATATTTTCTCCGGAACTTTTAACTCCCCCTCCTCTTTGTTTGCCATAGTTTCACTAGACTAACAGCTGCAGGTTCAGCATTATCAAGGGCTACAAGTTGCCTCAGAGGCCCAGGATCTCCCTTCTCTTCCACCTTCTAGCAGCAGCCTAATTGGGGAACAGGGCATGCGCGCTGCAGAGCAAAGCAGCTCTTCAGTTGAGCTTCCCTCACCTCCTACCATAGCAGCAGCCCAATCCAGGGAATGGGGCACACAGGCTGTAGAGTGAGCCATCTCTGCTGTGCAGTTCAGATTCTTCCACCTCCTAGCAGTAGCCTAACAGGCTGCTGGGCAATTGAGCATCCCCCACTTCCTAGCAGCAGTCTATCAGGTGAACAGGGCACACACTGAAGAATTAGCTGTCTCTTCCAAGCAATTGAGCCTCCCCTCCTTCTCCCACTGTCCCCTCTCTGCCTGCCGCAAGGGGAGCTCTGCCTCCTTCACCCCTTGGGGCTGAATGTGAAGAACAGAACATGTTCAAACACCTCACCATAAAAGTTGCCATCAAGCTCCTGTGATTTTGAAACAAAGCTGGATGCGAGTAAGGTCTGCAAAGTGGCACCATGAATGCATGACTGCCGCCAAGGACTCCCCTCAAAAGCAGGTGGTGGTGGGGGACCAGAAATCACTGTGGGGCAAACTGAGAGCAAAAGGGGGTAAGAAAGCATTCCCAGCCCTGCCTTGTAGAGTTTTTGAGATGCAACCAGGAAAGACATCAGTGGGAGATGGAGGGGAGCATCCATTTGGTACTTAGCACTTGTCTGCCTTTTTTAAAAACTACAGTTTCAAATGCTCATATTTTAGTGCGGGTTTTGTGTTGGGAAAGATTTGCTCCCAGGGATCCCAGAGCAAAATGTTAGTTGGTCTGTTTACAATTGACAGGGACGAAGACTTGCAGAACACCACTGACACACCTTGCGGTGTCCTCAGAAGAAACTCAGACAATTGTGCAGTCAACAGGATGAAGGAAGGGCAGAGAAACAATAGACTTCCAGTGAGTTTTAGAATCTGCCTGCATTTAGCTTATGCTATGTACAGTATTTGTGATCCATGCAGACTCTAAGTTCCGCTCACTGTTGGCCCAGCTACAAGTGATGGCTTTACAGGTCACTTTAATGATGTATACTTTTTCAAATGGGAACTGATTTGCCTTTCGCTCCCTTAGGACCTGGATGTTAATTCAACTTTAGGTGTATTTTGTGAAACAACTGGCTTAAACAGATGCAATTTTGCTTCTGCTCCCTCCTCCCAATTCACGTGCCTGGCAAGAGGAATGGAGGATGAAGGGATTTAAGGTCTAGAGGGAAATTAGAAGGAGCACCCAAGAGCAGTGAGATGGGGTGTGTAATGTCTTTGTGGCAAGAGAAACAGTGTGTGTGCAGGTTTTTACATCCCTTGGGTGTTTTATATGCTCCCAGGCAAACTTTTTATTTTTAATTAGCCGACAGCTGCAGTCCAGGTAGAACTACTGGTAGTTTTGTTTTCAAAGACCTCTTCAGACCATTATATATAAAAATATGTGCCCCTTTAAATACACGCACCCTTTTAATATACATGTATGCACTTTTTAAATACTCGCACAACATAACCTAGCTCCTTTTCTAGTGTTCTTTCTTTCAGACCTTGAGATTAGAATAAAAATCTGATGATATCTCTGGAAAAATAATAGGAAAAAAGCAGTTCATAGAAGAAAGAACACTGAAATGAAGCCATTGTTTAAAGCTAGCATAGCGCACAGCTCCTGTGTATTCTGTTTGCTGCCCCCTTTTATCAGCACCATCTAGCTGCCTTCTCTCCTCCTCTTTGAGAGAATAATGGTTTTAATATAAAAATTGTTTCTCTGCATGTGGCTGAGACCACTGACACTGGCACGCCACAAACTTTCCCTCTCCCTCCCCTTGGCAATCCTTCCTTGAGCTTCTTCTCCAGAGCTGTCTCCAATCACAGCTGTTTGTTTAGATGGTGAAATTGCAGCTATTGATGGCTTGTGTGGTGCTCAAGCAAAGCTGTTATTCTTGCAAGAAAATTTAAACTAGAATTACGGAGGAGCTCCCCATTTCCCCCTCCTTTTCTTCTGCCCTGAATGTTGGTCTTGAATTATAGCCCCAAGCTATATATAGTAGGACTATTTCATGTTCTCCGTGTTTGCCTCTGTGGCATTTAATGTGGAAATGCTGGGAATTCAGATGCTGTGTTTCAGTTCACTTTTATTTTTGCTTCCTTTTAGCATTAGAGTGCGGAGGAGACAGGAAGGGTGGGAGGGGACACCTGCGCACTTGTATGAAGGCTATAAATACATTTTTTTACAACGATAAATCTAGTGAGATTAACTCAGATTAAACCAGATGAAATATCCATGTGATGTACCCTTTAAATAATAACCCACACAGACATTCATAAGAGGCCTTGGCCTGGGTTTATTGAGATGGATGAACTAAATAAGGCATGTGTTAAAGGAAAATACTTGGAGTAGAGACTTGCTTTAATTAGGAGTCAAAGTACTTCTCCTTGTTACCTGAAGAGGCTTGTTACACAAATTGGTGTTTGATATAATGACTGAAGAGTGTCTGAAGCCCAATAATCTTCCTTCCCTTCATTATCTGATTCGGTCCTTTTAGCCCTATTTACTAAAAAAGGACATCTTGAGCTGATCACGGTATACCCCCCCCAGTACAGCTGTTAAGAGAGCTGTCAAAAGTCAAGTTTTACTAGGCTGTTCATAAAGTCATAGAATCCTCTTGACTTACGAAGTCATGTTTACAGATTTGCCTTGCTTTTTACAAACCTGAAATACAATTTAGATCATGTATTTTTATCACTACAGGCTGATTTACATTTGTTGGAGGAAACTTGACATTGTTCCATGTGGGGTGGTGGTGGGGAAGATGATCCCATATCCCAAAGAGTGATTTGTGGATTTCCATGTGATAACAGCTTCATGTGGTATGCCTTGAATTACATTTATGGGGTGGCTGTAACATATAAATGGATCCTGGGAGAAGCACTGAAATTAGACAACATAGATTCAAGTCCTGTGGCACCTTAGAGACTGACAGGATTTTTAGGGTATAAACATTTGAGAGTCAAAGTCCCTGTCCTCAGATGTCAGTCAGAAATTAGATGTTTGTTTATGTGAATGTTACCAGGAACTGTATTTTGGTATTCTGATGTTTCTCCCCACTGATGTTTTTCATTTTTCTCCCCAGTGGAAACTCACAATGGCTTGCAGCATCGTTGTTCTCTCGATCTTGTCCTTACAGTAACCACCCTGGAAGGTAGATGAGGTTGAGACTGAGGTTACCAAGCAAGCTTTCTTGGCAAAGTGGGGATTTGAATCTGGGTCTGCTAAATCTTAGTCCAACACTCTAAATATTATATCACAATGGTTGATTCGCCACTGTCAAGTAATCATGTGATACTCACGCGAAATATCAAGGTTTCAGCAAGAACACCCTACTGCTTAACTGCCGAAAACGGATTCATCCTGGTTCTGGCGCTCCCTCTCTCCCTTATCATGTGTTTTTAAAGAACCTGTATGGAAGTGCACCTTTTAAAAAAAACACGCGCCAAAGCCAGATTGGTGGGGAGGATCAGGGGACAGAATCTAGGTTTATTTTCCCACTGTAGGGAGTGACGTGGAGCCTTCCAGCCAATCTGAGTGCAGTGGGCTGTGCGCGATGTGCTCGCAGCCCTTTTTTTTGTTTTGCCCTAGTGGGGGCTACATTGAAACGTGGCTGCGTGGAACATGATTTCTGTGCCAACTGAAAACTAAAATTAGACTTTTGTGCCAGCGCAGCTGCGTGGGTAAAGAGTGCCGAAAAAGTCGAAGCCACGCATATACGTAGTTTAGTTCAAAAAACAGCTACTGTTCCCGCTCCAACACAGTAGCCAATCAGAAGAAAGCTGCTCCCTGCATAGGCGGGGAAATTCTATCTACACATGTGCGTGGTGACGTAGCTGCGCAAAAAAAAGTTTTTAAAAATTCCCACCTCCAACACAGCGCAACAACCAATCAGGATGAGGAAGAACAGCCGCTGAGCAGATTGTGCATTCGATTGCGCAATTGTGGGAAGTGTTGCATTGCTCAAAACTGCAATAGACATAGAGGTCTTCACTAGACACACACTGCAGTGGGGAGAGAGAAACTGTGATGAAAAGGTGCTGTTTCTTCTGAAACCTGGTTGTATCCAGCTTTAATTTCTCAGTGGGTAAATGGCCAATGACTGCTTTCCACCCTTGTTCCACCACAATGTCCTGTTGAGAAAGCAGAACAGATGAGAATTCTGGAATATTGTCAATTATCACAATTGCCTGGCATTGTTAAATCTTTAGAAACAATATCCTCCAAGAAGGCTTGGTTTAGCCAGGGGGGTTGGGGTAGGTGCAAAGTCAGTAGAAAGTGGTTTTTTTTTAATCAGCCTACCTCTGAAGTGTGCTGGTTTTTCATACACTGATAGTAGTTACCATCCATAACAAGTATTGATGTTCAACTCACTACATCCTTCAACTGCTTCATGAAAAGCAATGTAGTGGGGTGTGTTGAGTGCTTTTTCTTGTGCTGTTCATCTTTTTTTGAAAACTAGGAACAGGTCACTATGATGACATGAAAAATGTGAGTAGTAAGTATGTTAGAACACCTACCAGTTCAGCTCATCTCCTATTCAAGGGTTGTGAGCAGGAAATCAATTGTTTGATGAGCTGTTTGGTTGTGTCCAGTTTCAATGTGTCCATCTCACATGATTAGACCTTCTCACTACCTTCTTTCCCTCCAGGCTGCTCGGCAGTGCTTACTCTGAGCACCATCTTTGGCAGATATGCCCCTGCTCATGTACAGGTGAAAAGCTGTTATGCGTAGTGCTATATTTGAGGCAAACTGTGCCCAGGAACATGGAGATAATCTGGTCAGGAGCTTGCCTATGTGTAATCAAAGGAATATGAACAAACTGTGCTTGCCTAGTGAGCATATTTGCTGCAAGGTCTATTGGCTATCTGATGAATAAATCACATTAATATGAACAAATCTTCACCAGGGATTGCATTCTTGTTCTATAAGCCTTGTTGTGCTAGAAAATATGCATGGTAGTAAAAGTTTCCATAGCAATTTCAGTATTGCCAATAATGAAGACCAGGACACTAATATTTGTATAGAAATGGTGAGGTGAGCTAGCAATTTGGTCTGGCAGGTAGCAGTTTTCCTGGTAAGTGGAGAGGCTATAACTCAGCAGCAGAGCACATTATTTGGGTGCAAAAATTCCCAGGTAAATCTATAACATCTTCAGTTAAAGGATCTCCAGTAGCAGCTGCTTAAGAAGACTTTTCCTTGTCTAAAGTCTTGGAAAGCTGCTTGGACAGTACTCAGCTAGATGGACCAATAGTCTGACATGATATATAAGGCAGCTTCATATTTTCATCTAAGTGTGTGAAAAGAATGAAGTAAGGAATGATTTTTTGAATAGCCCCATAGAAATATGTTTTCCATGTTTGTTCATATGAATGCAACCACCCTTACTTAGTCCTTGAAAGAGTCTATGACAAAATGTTGTAGCTAAAGGCTGAGGTAAATAGTGTTTTAATACAACATTTAGCAAAGAACATAACAAAATGGAGAGAAAATATTTTGGAGACATTATGTATTGAGAGAAACTCTATTGAGAGAAACTATTGAGAGAGAATGTGTGCAGTTTTCCTTTGATCAAATAGTTGGTTACAAATAATTCATTCTCATTCTCTGTTGCGCTCTCTCTCTCTCTCTCTCTCTCTGTGTGTGTGTGTGTGTGTGTGTGTGCGCGTGTGTCTTTATCTTGGACTATGGAAGGTGGGCTGCTGCTTTATTTACTTTACAAACAGGATTTAACAAGCCTTGATAGGAGTGCTTGATTGCTAACATGGAGCTGCTGACAGCCTAACTTTCTCTTCTCATGCTGAGAAAAAGGCTGTGAGTTGGCAGTCCCTCATAATTGTCTGCTTGCAGAAAACAAATCAACACCTTCTAGGGATATTCCAGAGTAGAAGATAAAAGGGCTGGAAGGTGGAATGATGAGTTTCAGAAGAACACATCAGTTGACTATCTGGAAAAATACTCTTGATGTGGAATTGGTTAGAAATCACACAGGGGGAGTCTCTATTATTGAAAATACTATAATGTCAACTGAACATGCACAGCAAGGAGCAATTCACTGCAAAGAAAAGGTGCGGGGGTTGGGCAAGTGAACAGTTTCCCACTTCCTAAGAATATGGGGTCAATGCTATATTTCTGATTCTGATAGGATACATACAGTTATGATTTGCCTTCATTTGAATATCATGAGACCTGAAAGGAAAACAAATCTTGAGGTTTCTTGTTGCTGATCATGTCTCAATAACTTTGCTTTCTTTGCACTCTGCTTTGTGCTCTTTGTCTCCCAATTTCAACAGGGCAAATTATTTTCCATAAGCACCATATGTGGGTTTGATACACTGAGAATAAATGACATTCTCAAACATGACCTAGCAGCCAATATTGATCCAGTGCCATAATCCAAATATTCTACTAGCTGTGGAAGAGGGTCAGAATATAGACAGAACATAGGCAACTTGCCATTTGGTCTCTCCTTTTCTTGTAAAGCTCATTTCATCGAATTCATTCTCATATCCATCATAGTTACGAAAACAGTTCTGTAGCCGTCAGGAATCTCATTGTTCACACCTGCTGAACAGTGCACTTCCAATTCATTTTCAATTCACTTTAGTGATGGTTGCAGATGGATTTTTCTGTTTCAGGTCCTTCCGCATATGCAGAATAATCCACTTTCAGTGCACTTTGCAGATGGATTTTACTGTGTGAAATAACAAAATCCACTTGCAAACAATTGTGAAAGTGGATTGAAAGAGCATTATTCTGCATGTGCGGAAGGGGCTACAGTAAAATTCCGTTGCAAAGTGGATTGAAAGTGCATTATTTGGCATTTGGTATATAATTTTTAGAACCTGCTAAGCTGAATAAGTATAATGTTGCTCGTCACAATACACAACTTTCCTCATAGGCTGATTCAGTCTGGTTTAGGTCATGATCTTCTAGAATTGCAATCCTTTTCTTATAGCAGGAACACTCTGTATAAGTTGTTGGTGCTGTATAAGTGTATATAATTTCCCTGAGATACCTCCTGTCCTTTCCTTTCTATCAGAATTTAATTTTTGCAAACTGAACGTGTTGAGCATCAAACATGGATTTTAGCTTTCTTTTTTTGGCATGAATGAATGCTGCTTCCCTTCTTTTTGTTGTATAACCAAATAATCCATCCCCTTTGCATAGCCCAAACCCAGCATTAGGTCAGTAGAACTTCACTCCAAACAACCCCCAGGCAACTCATGGAACAATCTTAATATGCACTACTTGGAAACTGACATTATCTCCTTGACAGGTTGTTTGCAACTTACTGGTAGAAGTCAAAATATTTCACTAGAGGTGTCATCAGAAACCACTATCTTATGCTAATTTTTGTGGGAACATGAAGACAGATGTTGAATAATTTGACATGAGCAACATAGCTTAGAAAATTATCACCATGTCAAGTTTTTGTCAGATTTTTGTGGAAATACATATTTCAGACAACTTGAAAAGACAGAACGAGAATGGGTGTGTGTGTGAGAAACAGAATATGTAAATAGTATCACCCTCACCCCCCAAAACACCCAAATAAACCCAAACAAACCTTGAGGCATTGTAGATAGCAGCTCGAGCAATTCAGAAAAAGATGCTCTTTCGTAAAAGCAGAATGTATGTATAGTCTTCCAGATGGAGTTGTTGCTTATTTAGGTAACTGGATACTGTTAGGGTATTATAGAGGTTTCTTCAGATTTGTCAATAAATTTAGTTTGTGCAGGAAGGGGTCCCACAGAGCCTCACCTATGACCCTCTGCTTACTGTTTCAATTCACTGCATGCTTTCCCTGAGTTGTCTACTCCACCTGCATACCCAAGGTCACTTGCGCTACTGTTTACATGTGTACATTTTTTGAGTTGAAAAGAAAATGCAAGATCCCCCAAATAAGCAGAGGCTATTGGTTGCAGCCACCAACTTCCTGGTTTAATAAGACAGAGATTGGCCCTTTCTGCACAAATCCCTGAAAATGTTTCTAAAATGTTTTCTTTTTAAAAGCATAATTTATTGTTTTTCATAAAGCATGACAACATAAAAAACACAAGAAATAGAAGAGTAGTATACAAACACATAAAAGATGGATCTGCATTATTTATCAACAATACTGAAGGACTTAAAAAACCAGTTCAAAATAAGGAGTAATAATATTTTTGATGTAGAAAATAACAAATCTTTCCTGCAATCTTGTAATTACTTAATTTAAAATTACTTATCAGTATTCATAATTATTAACTGTTAAGGAGTAAACTTACAGTGCAGGCAAGATAGAGAGGCATGGGAAATGTCTTAAAGGACCATACAGGCAACTTTTGCTGTTTTTAAAATGTTTCAGCCAGAGAATTGTTTTAAAAGGGCATTTATTTAAAACATTCTGAGGCTGCAAGTAAAATGTTTTGGGTTAAAAACAATGTGGAAGTCCATGGAGGAAATGTTTTATTTTGTGCCCCAAAATGTTTTAAAATGTCTATGCGAAAAGAGCCATTGAGGTGAGTTTAGTGCCACACCCTGCCACAAAAATCCTCCTTGTATGAAATAGTTTTGAGGAAACATTGTGTTGCGCATAAGATGTGATAAGAATAGCATTAGTGTTGGCAAAGAATGCTCTGTGTGTACACCATTTAATGTTACAAAACAATTTCTACATATGTTCATCAGGATTTGGGTCACAGATTAGAATTTAAGTCCACATCTTGAAGAACATATGTGCCCATTAGGTACTTTGTTTGAGGTGTTCCACATCAGCTTTTAGTAACTTCTTCTCAAAACACATTTTAAGCATATTTGAGAGTCCATTTTCATATTCGTCTGATAGTGTTAGTGTCAGATGGAGAATGGAAATAGTCATATGAACTCACCACTTGTGAAATGAGCTACTTACAAACAACCGTGAATGAAGCAAGAAGGCGTCTTGTTAAAAGAAATCTTTGCAGTTTGCAGAAAAGTGGCTGATGTTATAATATGGAAGTTAGAACAACCTCTCCAAGCTGAACATTAATTTATTTTGGAGTGTGAATTTCAGAGATACTGTCCATTTAACAGTTTTGGGAATAATTAATATTGCCAACTGTTAAAATTTAGGGATATTGTTTGAGTATTCATGTGAATACATCAACTATTTTTTTCCCCTGTGGGCCAGAATGGGATAGCAGATGGCTGTGCTTTTCTTTGGGCCAGAATGGGATAACAGGCAGCTTGGACTCTTAAGTAATCACTATTGTTGACATGTGACTTTTTAAGAACAGGTTATGAGATGGAACTTTTCCCGCCTCCCCAATCTTATTCTTTGTCATGGACGCAACTCTCACCTGGACGCTGTATGCCTTTGTAGCACAACATGCTACAGCCTCCAGTGATGCAGTTCATCATTTCAAATAAGAAGCGTATTAGACTGTGGTGGTACTTTTTTTTAGCGCAGGTTCTTGTAGGTGGCAATCTTTATGCCTCATTCTGTCTTGCAGGTCAGTGATTCTTTTAAAACATTTAAACAAATGTGGCTGAGGTTAGGATTCAACTTGCATGCTTGTAATCCTTTGGGGATTAGCAATATATCACAAGGGATTTCTCAAATAGCAAGAGCCAGGGGTGGAACAAGACATGGAGAAGCAATGCCTGTGATGAATGCTGTACTGTGAACAAGGTTATTTTGTTCACCTCCAGACAAAAAATGATCTCTCTCTCACACTCTCTTTCCATGAAATAATATGCTGCTTTTTTGCTGTTAAACCTAGCTAGGTGGAATTTATACTTTTAGTAAGCAGTATCCTAAGTAATGAAATGTTAAATAAATGTTCCTCCTTCTTATAGATGCATGAAATATGAAATAATCTTCATTCTAATGCGGACATGTCTCTTCAGTGAGTTGGCTGCACCAGGCCCCAGTTAAATTAAGCAAATATATTTGATACTTGTTTCCATCCTATGGGCCAACCCTTATCTTCCCTCACTCAACTGACCTTATATTAATGTATTCCTCATGCTTATAATGCCATTCTAAGCAGAGATGCACCTTTCTAAATCCATTGAGGTCAGTGGAGACTGCTGTAACTCTGCTTTGGATCACACCGATGGCCTCTGATCAACACCAGGTGATTGCTAATGATATGAAAAGACTTGAAGGATTTAAACCAGGGGTAGGGAACCTGCGGCTCTCCAGATGTTCAGGAACTACAATTCCCATCAGCCTCTGTCAGCATGGCCAATTGGCCATGCTGGTAGGGGCTGATGGGAATTGTAGTTCCTGAACATCTGGAGAGCCGCAGGTTCCCTACCCCTGATTTAAACTGTTTTGGACAAATCCATTGTTTCAGTCTAGAAAAAAACAAAATTATCTGAACCAATGTTATGATTCAAAAGACTAAATATTTACATTCTTTGGACATTATAGAATGTATATCAACCTGTGCATAGAGAAGATGTAGGTATAACATCTATTTTACTTGCATTTTTTTGGTTGATTGTAAATGCAAGAATGATAATCTCCAAGAAGACCAGGTTGGTTTCTAGTGAGGCAATTTAGCTACCACTGTGTGATCTGAGGGATATTTTGGAAAGCATTGTGAGCCATCATCTGATCATGAAAAGGGACCGTGTTATCAATAGCGTGGCTGTAACGGGTTGTATCCTACCACCAGTTTGCTAAGTACAGACCTTTCTTCTGTCCCAAGACTCCCTCATTGAAGAGGTTCACACTTAGCTAAAGGGAGTAATAGAATACAAGCCATTGTGGTGTTTTGTTTTGTTTTTGCTTTCCCATTCTCAGGCACTAAGAGCTGCTTAGTGCATTTTTATCCCATCCTTCCTCCAAGGAATTCAAGGTGGCATAAAGTGCTTACAATTCCCCATTTGTTCCTCTCACCAACTCTGTGAGGCAGGTTAGGCTGAAAGATATTTTCTAGTTGAAGATGATCCAGTAAGAGGAAATATTTGGCACACTGAAAGGGCTATATTAAATTATTTGCATCTGTACTTAAAAGGATTTTTAGTGGCAAGTGCTGAAAAACAGCTTCCTTTGCCAGAATCTTGAAAGAATTGCTGCCAATGAGGACAATGTTGGGTTGCAGGAACCAATCATCTGGCTTGATATATTCGTAGGAAATTCAGTTTCCTCTGAAAAAGAAAGCCCTGAGGATTAATATGCCTCTGTGACAAATGGGTCATTTAAACAGGTACAGGATGAACAGACATAGGGTTAACATCAATATATTTAATTCTCACCACGGCCGAACCAGTGGATGCTTAAATCCAGGTACTGGAACTATGAACACACAAGGCAGATTTTTCCACAAACTTGAAAAATGCCCAGATTTGCTTAAAAAAACTGAAATGTAAAAAGAGGGTGTTAACACTTCCAGTAATATAAGCAGTACCTGCAGCTTTAGGAAACAGATGCCCTCATTGGCCGTTGCTAGGCAATCACTACAGTACTATATATTCTCAGTTATACATTCTCAGCCTAACTAACTGCACAGGGTTGTTGTGAGGATAAAACAGAGGAGAGCAGAATGATGTAAGCTGCTTTGGGTCTTCATTGTGGAGAAAGGTGCGATATAAATGAAATAAATAAAAATACACTTAAATACAGGGCAAGTAAAGGAGAAAATGAGATGCCCCACCCTCAGAAATCCTTGTGAGTCCATGACTTGTAGAGTACTAATGCCCAAGTAATATCTGTTTCATCTGTTTTAATGGAAATCAGCTCCTTACACATCAGGTTCCAAGCTGATTCCTTGAAACACACTTAGCTACTCTGCAGACAAAGCAAACTGATTTTAACCTCCATCCATCTCTTAAAGGACATGGATCTGACTTCCATAGTGACTTCAGAGCTTCAGACATCTCCACCGGCTTCCACCATGCTCCACTTAAACAGAGTAAATAAAATGCACAGATATAAGATGGGCGATACCTGGCTTGACAACAGTACATGTGAAAGGGATCTAGGAGTCTTAGTAAACCACAATCTGAACATGAGTCAACAATGTGATGTGGCAGCTAAGAAAGCCCATGCAATTCTGGGATCCATAGCCTATGAAGAAAGACGTAGGGAGCTGGTCAGGATGTCATGTTGAACAGGGAGTAGAGGCAAAGCTACAAGGGTGCCGGGGGGTGCACGTTGCAGCGGGTGTGCGCCTGAGGGGGCAGCAAAAATTTCAGGTTTGTTTTTTTGTATTTTTTAGTGTTTTTCAGTTTTTGGCCTGCAGGGTATGCAGTTTTTAGGCTAGCAACACCAAAATTTCTAACCGAGGAGTTTTTTTTCAGGGACTCTCCTGATGATACCACCCAAGTTAGGTGAGGTTTGGTTCAGGGGGTCCAAAGTTATGGACTCCCAAAGGGGGTGCCCCATCCCCCATTGTTTCCAATTGGGAACTAATAGGAGATGGGGGCTACACTTTTGAGAGTGGCTGGTATCATCAGGATAGTCTTCTAAAGATACCCTGAAATTTTGATGTTGCTAGCCTAACAACCGTGCCCCTGCAGGCCAAAAACTGAAAAAAAACACTAAAAACAAAAACAAAAACACAAACTGACATGGGGGGGGGGGGCAGCAAAACTTAGATTTTGCACCGGGCTCCATTTTCCCGGTGCAAAAACGCCGTCCCCAGGCCACCATTTGCACAGGGGGCGCAGCTGTGCCCTTTCGTAGCCGCGGCGCCCATGCGCCGCCTCGCCCGCGCCGAAACGGCGTTTCCAGAGTGCGCTGGGAAGCACACTTTTCTGGAAACACTGGCTGGAAGCCGCTGCCGTGCGAACGGCAGCGGCTTCCCGGCGCTTCCCCCCCCCCTCCCTCCCTTCACTTACCTGCTCTCCGGTCCTCCGGCGGGTCGCCGGGGCCTGGGGACATGCCCCCCTGCTCTGCAACACGGAAGCAGGCCCGCAGGGCAGGGGGGGCGTGTCCCCAGGCCCCGGCGATGCGCCGGAGGGCCGGAGAGCAGGTAAGTCGACCAGGCGACCAGGCGACTTCCCTGTTCTTTCTGGGACCGTCCATACGGATGGTCCCAGCGTCATTGGTTCGGCATCAGAAACGCCGACCCAAGCCCTTCCGCCTCCGTGCAGAAAGGGCCTTTGTTTCTCAGGACATGTCTTCTCCAGACCAACCCTTCTCCACAGTTCCATTCCAGAGTTGGCTGCAATTTAATGGTAGTACAATTATAATCTACTTTAAAACATTTTTTCTGTCTAGATGCAAAGCACTGCAGACATGTTATTAAAACTACAGGGAAAGTCATGACTGTCCCTGGAATGCATGTCTGTATTTGTCTATATTACACAGTATTTGGCACTACGATCAATCATATTTAAGTGAGGAGAGCTAGTACCACCTATGCACCACTTTACTATGCCAGCTCTTATAAGTCTATCAGGATCCTCTGGGACCCAGAAATTAGAGAATGTATCAGGGACTGAAATATATTTTAAAATGCAGCCGTCTTTAATTAGAATGAACTATCAAGTAAGAACCCAGAGTGCTTGTTTAATTTTTAAAAATGGCTTCAATCTTCCTTTTTATTGAAGAATCTCACAGGTTTATGTTTCTTTTGAACAGTGAGCTTTTATTTGACTTATTATCAGTTCCTCTGTGGAAATGATATCAAAATCACACTTCAAATGAGTTAATCAATATCTGGAATAGGGAAAGAAAAATTCAGGGCAGAAGTCAGCACAAGTCGAACAATGGTTTAAGCAGTGATTGCTACTGTAAGGGTAAGTAATTGGGAACCTTACTGAAACTAGGCTCCATTTTTATTGAGAATGTGAGGTCTTGGGCTGTACCACATCAGATCACAGCTGGAAGCTCATGAGATACATTGTTTTCCCATGTACCATCCCATCCCTGTACCACAGAACCTTATATGTCAGGGAAAAGCCTAGGTTACAAACCCTCCTCTGAGTACACAGTTTTCCATGTGAAGGGTTCTTTTTTTAATAGAAGAACATTCAGTCATGAGAGGTCTCACCAGTGTCAGGAGATAGCTCCAGGATGGTGGTTGCTTCCCCTGCTTGTGCTGTTGAAGCCTTACCTGGGTGTTTCCTTCGTGGTGCCCTGGGGGGGGGGGCAGATGTCAAAACAGCCAAGAGCAACCTCACCCAACAAGACTGGGAGCAGGACTGGGGCTGGTGAGGTATGCCCAATCAAATGGGGAAGGAATTATGCCACTGAGAGAGACTCCAGTTGGGAGCCAGAAGACTGAGCTTGTTTGAAACAACAAAAAAGTGGCACTGCTGCAAGTTAGGAAGGACCGAGAGACTCAGCAGCCCTCTGGCTATCCTGCCTGGTTGCAAGAAGGAGGAGGCAAGAGTAAGAGAAAGGTGAGGGAAGAGCCAGGTGTCCACGATGGGACAAAATAACGAGGGTCAGTAACCTCCTAGGCCAGGGATTGTCTGAGGCACCAGCAGGGGCAGAGCTTGGCCCTGAATTAGGAGTTACTGGGGAAGGGGGGGGGAGGCATAAAGTGCTTTGAAAGAAGATTCCTAAGGAGGCTCAGCTAAAAGGTTTGGGAATTGCTTCATGTGGAAGAGGGAAACAAGATGAAGCAACCCTTCTGCTTCTAATTGTGAGGCCTATGGAGGTCACAGGGCTTATGGCAAGGCAGCTGGGTGGACTGGACAGAAGCTGCGACACAATCAGAAAAGCCTGCAGTGGTGCACGGAATGCAAAAAAAAAAGAGTCAGTATTATTGAGATTTGGGTATACTAGACCTGAAAAATATCAGTATTCCAATGCAAATATGGTGTTCAAGGGATTGTGTGTGTTTGTGTGTGTGTGTGTGTGTGTGTGTGTGTGTGTGTGTGTGTGTGTGTGTGTGTGTGTTTTGTAATCAAAAATTGTGGGGGGCATAATTTCTTATGGGGCAAATTTTGGGTGGCTGAGAGGTTTTTTTTTTGAAGAAGCAGACACCAAAATTGCAGCAGAACTGATGGTTCCTGTCCTTTAAATAACCTCCAAATTTGGGTGCTGTGTGGTTTCCGGCCTGGTACAGTCAGTTCTGTAGCATTGATGCTGACGTTTAAGCTGGCATCTGTGGCTGGCATCTTCAGAGGATCATCTGAAGATGCTCTGAAGATGCCAGCCACAGATGCAGGCGAAACGTCAGGAGAGAATGCTGCTAGAACACGGCCATACAGCCCGGAAACCACACAGCACCCAAGTGATTCCGGCCGTGAAAGCCTTCGACAATACAACCTCCAAATTTCTGTAGAGTGGACCAAGGGGTCCAATTGTATGGGTCCCTGAACTGCATGTCCTCAGACATTCTCCGTAATTTCCTCTGAAAGGCAAAAAACTCTTTCAAGCTGCTTCAAGGCCTTCAAGGCCTTCATGCCTTCAAGCTGCAATCACTAGTCAAATCATGCATCCCAAGGAAGAACCAGCACAAGCTCAATAGAATGACTGCAGAACCCAGTAACCTTAGTAGAACTACAAGTTAATGTGCTAAGCCAGGCAGAGCCACAATCAAACCAGAGAATCTCCACAGAGGGAACTTATGGGGTGAGGAACTTTTACCGCCCAGCAGAACTCATGATAATATTCAGGTGTCTGTCAGAACACAAAGTGTCATTGTGATGGTACAAGCCCAATAGAACTAATGTCAGACCAGAGTATCTCTGCACTGGCAACTCAAGGTTGGGGCCACTTTTGTAAGGCCAGCAAAACCAATGACAGTGAACTGATGCCCAGCAGAGCCCAGGACCACCATGGTAGTGCAAATCCAGCAGAACAAATGGCAATGTACAGAATGCTCAGCAGAACCCAGGACCACTCTGGCAGTGCAAGTTCAACAGGACTAATGTAAAAGCAGAGAATCTGTAGAGTGGACACTGAAGACGGGTGTGTGTGCACTTCTGCATCCCAGCAGAACAAATAACAGTGTACAGAATGCTCAGCTGAACCCATTGCCATTCTGGCAGTAGAAGCTGAAGAGAACTAATGTGCATGCAGAGAATCACAAACAGAAGAGCAAATCCAAGCAAGGGGTGGGGGACAGATTTTGCAATGTACAGAATGCCCAGCAGATCCTGGGAGGCACTCTGGCAGTGCATGCTCAACAGGACTAATATCAAACCAGAGAAGAAAAATCTTTGACAGATTAACAAGACAAACAGTGTACCCCCGCCCTCAAAAGTTTTTTTCAGGTATATTTTCAGAGGCACCCTCACCTCTCTGAGCTCTCAGACATACTTTGTATGGAGTGTTTTGACAATACCATTCTTTTGATTAGAATTATACAGATCTTGAAACAAACGGTCTCATTCACAGCACTTATCCTTACCACTTTTACACTGATTTATCTCTACAAACTTCAGTTACATAACACTTAGTTGATGCTTCCAAAAAAGTATTTTGAGGAGGCAGTGATTTAGTGCTACCACACAGCATGCAGAAAGTCCAGCTTTATCTCCAGTGAAAACGATCAGGTACTAATGAACTGAATGACCCTGGAGACCTGCTGCCAATTAGAGTAGACAGTAGTGATGTTGATAGATTACTAGTCTGACTCAATATAAAGCAGCTTCATGTGTGTTCAAAAAGTGGGGCTTTATATTCTTATCGGTTGCTGTTCTCATGAACAACATGTGTGTAATATGGAGACATTTCCACTAGCATCAATCCCATTGCTGTGTATCACCACTTTCAAGCATTTGCTTTGAATTTTATCTCTTCAGTTCTTTTCTGTTCTTGACTGATTTTATTTATTTTGCCATGCAAGGTGGTTTGCTGTCCACAGGGTGGGTGGCACACATGGGAATGAAGTTGGATTTGCTGCCCCTACTCTGGCCAGTTGGGGGAGCACTTGTCCATATCATTCTTCAATGTGACCCTTTATTGAATTCCAAAGCCAAACTAGGTTTACTGGTCCTAAAAACTACATCTTCCAATAAACAGCCATTCCAGTTTGCTCTTGGTGCTCATTTTCAGTTTCTCCATTAAACTCTCTCTGGAATGTGATTGAAAAAAGGCAAATATCTATACCATAATTATATCTCTTTTCTTGATCAAGCAGTTGAATGGTGGTTACAGCCCATGTAATATAAGACTGATGGGAAGCTGGAGTGGCAATTGTAGGGAGCATAGAGCTGAACTGTCCCGTTCTTTGCTTTCCTGCTTTTAGAAATAGACCAAAGTGGACCTAAGTAAGTGGAAGTTGGGACGTGTCAGAAAAATAGTGGGGAAAGAAAGGTATACAAATAGAGATGGCAGAAAAAAGAGCTTGGTGAGTACCTCAGATGGTATTTGTAGTGTTTCAAACTGGGGTGTGTGTGTTAACCTGTTGGGTCCCAATACTATTATTGTCTGGAACTTGGATCATAAACATGTTACTGGGAAATAATTTCCATTTTTTTTAGTGAGTTTGTATGCTTTGCAGCCAGAAGGGGTGAGGGGGACTGGTGGTTTTAAGAATGAGGGAGAAGAAATGCCTCCTAGTGCTTGACCTGCAGAGCATTTCAGGAGGGTAACTGTAGACCACCTATTTTCTGTGTGGAAGATCCTAAAAGGGTTACTTGCAGCAGAACTAGGGAAGAACTCTACTTGGGTCTTTGGGGAAGCTTCTGGCAGTCAGCATGGATATTACCAAGGGTCTGACCCAGTAGAAAGCATAATTATATCAATATGCACTTCCTTCCTTTCATCCTTTTCTTCAATAGCTTGATGCTATAAGGTTGCCAGATGACATAAACTTTGAATTAAATATTTTTGTTGCCCCATCACCACATGCACAGAGACATGTGGGGTGGAGAGCAAAATGGATAGCTGGTAAAATGGAAGGAGGGAAAGCATGGTGTGACATAGAAGTAGCTGTCAGGTTTACAGGAAAATCTTGGGTGTCTTAGCCCATTTCACAGGAGAGAATGCTGGCTTCTTATTGGCCCCTTCTCCCGCCACCAAAACAAGGTATCTTATGTAGGCTGCAGGAATGCAGATGTATTCAGGCTGGGCCATTTGAACCTGCTGTCAGTTTGATTGTAATTAGATACTGTTTTATTTAAAACTAATCTAATTTTGCATGTTTGTGTGCACTTGGAAATGTATCCAGTGGCGTAGGAGGTTAAGAGCTCGTGTATCTAATCTGGAGGAACCGGGTTTGATTCCCAGCTCTGCCGCCTGAGCTGTGGAGGCTTATCTGGGGAATTCAGATTAGCTTGTATACACCCACACATGCCAGCTGGGTGACCTTGGGCTAGTCACAGCTTCTTAGAGCTCTCTCAGCCCCACCCACCTCACAGGGTGTTTGTTGTGAGGGGGGAAGGGAAAGGAGATTGTAACCCCCTTTAAGTCTGCAGGAGAGAAAGGGGGGATATAAATCCAAACTCTTCATCTTCATCTTCTTCTTCTTCTTCTTCTTCTTCTTCTTCTTCTTCTTCTTCTTCTTCTTCTTCTTCTTCTTCTTCTTCTTCTTCTTCTTCTTCTTCTTCTTCTTCTTCTTCTTCTTCTTCTTCTTCTTCTTCTTCTTCTTCTTCTTCTTCTTCTTCTTCTTCTTCTTCTTCTTCTTCTTCATATGTTGTTTCAAATGAAATCAAACACAAATTCAGAAAGCTTTTCATTAAGGCTGTATTAAATATACTCATGAGTGATATATTAAGAATCCCATGTTCAAGCTCATCCACAGAGCCCTGGAGCCAGAAAGCAGCTCCAGTGACCCACCGTGCTGCAGGGAAAAATGGGTAAATGGGAGAAGAACTCCTAGACTCTGCAAGGATGCAGAAAACTCCAGCAGGAAGGGCAGTCCCTGGATACAGCACAGCTGAATATATAATGCTCTGTTTTCATGGGAACTACACCACATGAAAGCCATTAAGATGTAGGGAGAACTGGGGCAATGCAGACAATTCCCCTCTTCTTGCACAACATCCCAATTGTGGGGCAGTGAAGAACAAAGCCCTAGTTATGTCCTATGTTTGGAGCATTCTTTATGATGTATTAGGATTAGTCAATGAAGTTATTTAGCTATAGCTTTAAAGTTCTGAGATCACCATGAAAACAGGCTCACAAAGTCCTGAATTGTGCAGTTCCCTCCTGTGCCCCCCCCCCAATCCTAACTGGCATATCCTCCGAAAATTCTTGTATTACCAGAAGTATATTTAGTGTAAAACAAGTTTTTATAGTATTGGCACAGGTGCCTTAGATTAAAGAGAAGAACATGAGAACATAAAAGTAAGCATATTGGATCAGGCTGGGGGTCTGCTGTGTCCAGCATCCTGTTTCACAAAGTGGCCAGCCAGGTGCTCCCACAAAGCCTACAAGCAGGGGATAGCAGCCAATCCACCCTTATAGCCGCTCCCACTGCTATTTGAGGGGTAGTATATTTGAATATTTAGGTTCCATTTAGTCATATTGATTAATTGATGGATATAACCTCCCTGAATTTATCTAATCTCCCATTAAAGCCTACTAAACAAATAACCCTCACTACATTCCGTGGCAGTGGACTCCACAAAGTAATTACTGTTGGAGTGAAAACATGCTTCCTTTTCTCAGCCCTGAATCTACCTGTCCATCAGCTTTGTTTATTAGGTGCCTTTAGGTTCTAGCCAAGGAGAAAAGGTTTTCTAAAGCTCTAGTTTGTCCCTGCTCAGTCCTCTTTTTCTAAACAAAACAGTCCCACACTTAGCCTTAATTATATCATTTGCTCTTTTCTGCACATTTTCTAGCTCTGCAATATCCTTTTTGAGCTACAGCCACCATAACAGTACACAACATTCCAAATGCAGCTGCTCAGTAGATCTATTTAAGGGCATTATTATGCTGTTCTGTTTTCAGCCCATGTCTTAATAATACATGGCACTGAATTTCCCTTTTCACTGAGACCCAAACCATGTTACACTTTATAATATGTAGGATCTGGGTTCCCCTGGGCTGACTTTGACTCTGATACCCAGACTTCAGGAGTGGGGGGAACTTGTGTTGCAAATGCTTGGGGCCCTGATTAAAATCTTGACAGGGTACATGGGGAAGTTTATTTGCCCCAGTCAGTGGTTGTGCATGTACTAATGGGCTTCTCATGTAGCCTCCCCATGGAACAAATAATGCTGCCATGGGTAATAGCAAACTATGGTGTTTTTCACATTGGGATAGGATTGTGTGGTTTCTCCTCTGCTGCTGTGGCTGCCAATATATTGCAGTGGCGACAAAGCTTCCACAAGGCAAGTTTCCCCTATTTCCCTGCCCTCGTTTCCCACAGCTACCTGAGGGGGGGGGGGTATTGCCAACTTTTTATTTTTATATATAAATAATTGAAGCATACAATGCTACAACAATTTAACTGTTAGGCTCTCTGAATTTCCAGATTTTATTTAGGAAAAAGAGTAGAGATGGTAGGGGGAAAGCATATATCCCCAAAGAAAAGGGCTAGGTTTTTGTTTTAAACAAAAGTTGCCTATTCACAGAACCTGATAGAAGACAGGTCATTAATGCTGTCATGATATGTTAATTGCAGTTTTAAAACAAAGGGACCTGGGGCAGGGGAAAATTGTGCCTATGTAGGTGGGACTAAGAAGACCCAAACTTTCCCTTATGTCTGCCATCCCTGGTGACCTTACTCAAAATATCACAGCAAAATAAGTTTGGGAAAGATGGAGGAAACGTGTGTATTTTTGGGGGGGGGGGCATTGCACACATACAATAGCACCCAAAATGGGCCAATGATCCTTGTGTAACCACCTATGTTATGAAATCAACCTGCCATAAAGGAAAGTTACATTGGTGAGTATTTTTAAAACCTAAATATATTGATTAAAACCAGAACTTCTTAAAGCTGTTCCATATTGAAACTATCCCAGCAGCAGTGGTCTCTACAATTTCAGAAAATAAAAGCTGATATTTCGTTAACAGAAATTGATGTAATATTGAAAATTATAGTCAAAAAGTTGCAAGATAAAGGTTTTAGGATGTTTGCAGATGAAGGCAGAATGCAAAGGTAGCAGTTTGCTGTCACTATTCATTGTTACAGAAGGAAATGGTCCTTCACTAATTGGCAGAAATTGACTTAACAAGATAAACCTGGATTGGAGTATTGGACATTTTTTTGCAACTGCTGTGGAAATGTAAAGCAAAACACAAATCTGTTTCCATATAGACATGAGTTCAGTGAACAACCTAACAGCAAAACTGTCTTGTACTTAAAATGCTATTTCATGTTTCCTTAAAATCCATTCTGTGTCTTTTTGTTCTGTAAAGAGTTTGTAGAAAGCAAAAGTCAGAATTACAAAGGAAACCAGGTTCTCTGAGGAGATCCTAATGAGTGAAATCTGCTAAATGTGGATTTGTAACAGCTAGGAGAGGATTTGTAACATGTGTGAGACCAAAGTAATTTCTTGTGGGTGCAGGGTATTGAGTTGCAAACAATATCACAGCTGACACGAAAGCTGACACAAGACCGTGTTGTCTTTAAGGCATGTTGGCTTAAAGCAAAACCAAAACAACACACATACAACACATACACATGGAAGTGGGAAACAGTCATTTTAAATTTGAATGATCATTTTAGAAAAGCACCAACTTTAAGAAATCATTTGATAAATTGCCACTTTCTTCTTCACATGAACAGATGCAGCCTTACAGATATTGTACAACTGGTCTTCTATTACTGGCCACCAATCACCAATTTTTGAGTAGTTTGTTTATGGGGCAGAGGTTGTGCAAAGTAGTGAGGAGATTACTATACAATGTGGCGGTATTTCTAAAACAACAGGAAAACTTTAATTTTTGAACATGCATAGTATAGGTTAATAGAAAGCATAGCTGTAGAAATGCCAATTTAAAATGTTATGAAGATGGCTGTTACTTGCTGTAGAGGACCATTGCTTTTGCTTAATGTGAGGGTGAATACATATGGCCCTTTACCACATATGGCAATTTACAGCATGCAGGTAACCACCTGGTTAGCTATTAATCTTCCTTGCCCTGCCTAAGTGAAAATGTGAATTTTGATATTCTACTCATTCTCTTGCCTTCTTTTTAATTGGGGTTCAGACAAATGTTTTTGATGGATGTTTTCCATGCAAAAAGGACTAAGGGAAATGCTTTATAAAAACCTGGTTGCTCACTGTCAGCTGCCTCTCTGAGCACTTTTTTTAAAAAAAATGTGGAGAGCCTCTTCCTTACAACATAATCTCAATCAGAGTCCATATTGTGAACAAGATCTTGTCACAAGGCCAAATGACAACACCATTGCCCTCAATTTAGGTGGGCAGCAAATGGGATTAGAGGATATCATATTTGTCATTAAGGCTGCTGTTGTCTCCTGGGCAGCTGTCAGTTATGGGGGGATAGGCAGTGTAGCTCTATCACCGAACACTGGGGTGGCTATCCATTTATCAATTGTGAACAGGGGAGTGAAGGAGAATAATATAGCTGTCAGTGCAGTTGCCATTTCTGCATGCGAGTAAAACTCCAGTTCTGCACTCTACACTACATTTGCAGATATTGCTAAGAATTGCTGGAGAAAGGCTGACATTGTTTCTATTGCTTGTGAATATGGCTATGGAATTTGGAGAGGATGTTGACAGCTGGGTTACAGTTGGTTATATGCATTGGGTGGTAAATGGTTGTGTGTTTTAACTTCAAATGTCCTTATATTGACAGTGCAATTCTACCTTCATTTTATGTCATTTGGGTGGGATAGGATCATGCTTGGAGGCATATCAGATGTGGGCACATAGTAATCAGAGGCTGCTGTGAATTATACCTGGACAAGGGTCGCGATCACCCCTTCAGGACAGGATCAGACTACCCTGCTTGAAGAACTTATCTTTTGGTAACCTTGCACAACTGTTATTACATGCCCTCTTAAAATATGAGCTCCAACTGAAACACTGACATTAATCAAATCATTTCTCTTCTTTGCAATACTAATTCTTTGGGGTGAGGGGAAGACAGTAGGGAGCTATTTTAAAAATATGGACCCTAGATGTCTGCTGATTGCCTTGCCCGAAGGCAATTCCTTTATATTCCAAGTTATATTTAATTTAGCTCATTGGTGGTTTGATTCTACATGCTAATTAGCAGATTTTCATATCAAGCAGTATAGTATACCTTTAAAAGATGGCCTCATTTTAGTGTTGAAGGGCTAGTAGACAAGGTAATCTCTCTAAGGTAGAGAATTCTCTCTTATGTACATTAATGTATTATCCCCCCTCCCCCCATGAACTAGGGCAGCTGAAGATTTCATGGCATGGAAGTAAATAATATCCTACGATGAATATATTTACCTTATAAACAAGTCTAATAAATACATTATGCTTACCTGTAACATGAGTTTATGGCTGCACCTCAGACTGCTTAAGTGAGGATCATTTTTGCCTAGTATAAAATAATGCAAGAGGTTTATTCCCAATTTACCTGCTGTAATAAACTTAAACAATGCCTTGAGCTGTTGAGATTGTCAGCATAGCAATTAAAATATAGATTTGGATTGAGTGTTGTAAAATGCAAGACTATCTTTATATCACAAGAAAACAAATGTTTGTTATCTGAGTTGTGAGCTGATGCAGCAGTATCTGCCTGGATCTGTTCTCAATCTGAAAATTAATTCTAAGAACAAGTATATACTGCTTAGTGAGGTATCTCTTTGCTGACCTACAACAGAAATGTTATACTCTCTTTCACAGATGGTCCAAACACATAAGCCATGCAAGATCATAGTCAGAAGACTAGGGGAGACAGCAGAGGGGCTGGCTAAACTTCTGAAGTTTTAAGACGAAAACAAATGTTAAAGGAACATGAAAACAAGGACAAAAACTATCTATGAAACCTGATGAGTGCCAGAGGAACGGAGTAATGTAAGATGTGAAATCAAAAGAAAAGTGAGAAAAACTACATGGACAATTAAATTTTGTTTGGCTGAGCGGAAGAAAAGGGATGCCATGTGGACCTAAGGGGTGGCGAAACTGTTCAAGCCAGGACTTCTGGAAATTGATGAAACAGCTGATCCAAGACTGAGATGTCTCCTTTTACAGGGACAAGAAATAGACTTTGAGAAGGTAGGGTAGTACTGGAAGCAGCACTCAAGGATTTAGAACAAAAAGAAGCTAAGGTAAAAGTATGCCTAGGTGGCAAGGATGGAAAGATGGATGCAGAATGGAGGGAATCCCTTCTTTCTGCCCGTTTTCAGAGTATATATTCCTCCTCCTCAGATTGCCTAACATCTGATAAAGTGCACTGTGGCTCACAAAAGCATATATTTCTTTTATCTTGAAGCTGTCACAATATTCTTCGTTATTTACACTGCTACAGACAATGTAGTTACTTCTCTGTAGTCTGAAGTTAATTAAAATTGTTTAAGAGTGTATATCACACTGATTTCAATAATGCTTGTTGTGACGGATTAGCCCACACTGAAGGGTTAATGTGTTTTCTAAAGTACAGTGAAGCTGGCCTTAGCAACAGCAAGCAAATGTGTAAAGCACACTCCTCATATGGAGATACTACCTGATTGGCTGGCAGAGGCACAGTTCGCCTAGAGCCTCAGGTAGGGGGAGCTAGAAGTGCTGGTTATATAAAAACAGAAGAAAGCCAGTCAGAAAAAAAACTTAAATTCTTGATCGTTTGGATCTTGATATGAAGAGAAGTATGACTTTGTCAGCAAGAGCTCTTTGAGCAGTGTAAAGCTTTGCTAAGCTCATTGGATCTGAGCCTGTGGAAGGTGACCCGCAGTTCGGTATCCAGACAGATTTTATCTGTCAGTACACAGTTCCATCCAGTCTGGGAGTGAAGTCCAAAGGGGAGTGAAGCCCAAATAGGGACCCGTAAGAGGAAAGCTAGGGAGCCAAGAGTCCTCTAAGCTCCAACTGGTAGTGTGGGACAGTGGGTGTACTAGTACCTAAAAAGCTGAAGAGTTTAGTAAGAGGGAAAAGTAACCTCAGTGGGCACCTGTGTGGGACCAAGTCTGTGTCAGTGAAACTGCTTGAGAAATCTGTGAAGTAAAAGCTCTAACTACAGCCTGGAAACCACACAGCAACCAAATAAAAGCTCTAACTTTCTGAAACCGCATGCTTATGAGACCTCTCTGTACCATCTGAGAATCAATATCATTTCTGTCAAAATAAAGTTAAAAATCTGTTTTTCATGTTACCAAAAATGCCAGCGTGTCTCTGGATAGTCTGAACGGGGTAGTGCCTGTCTGTGTTACCTCCAAGCCCCCTCAACAGAGTTTCCCTCCATTTTTAAAGAGTCTCTGTTGTTTACTCCTTCAGTGGCTAAGAGAGTGGGGTGTTGGTAAGAGGTGACCGGTCCGTTATACTCGTCAAACAGAACTTCTGAATGGAATATTTCTGATGAGGGATAGATGTGTTTATGAAGGAAAATAGAAATAGTTGTGAGCAGAGGTGGGATCCAACCAGCTCTCACTACTAATTTTTTGTGAGTGCCGAGAAGGGGTTACTAAAGCAACCTCCCTGCCCAATAGGGACTGGAGTTGCGTGTGTGTGGTGGCACCACTGTTTGAATCCCACCACTGTCGGAATCTGTTATTAAAATTTTTGGATCCCACCATGAGCATAGTCATCACATGTCACTATCTACACATGGTTTGTATGATTCCTTACAGAAGTTTTATATCACTAGGAAACAACATTTCAAAATTTAGTCACGGATAATTTTTGCAACAAAAATATAACTTTCTTACTGCTTTGGATTGTGATTTTCAACATTTACATATATAAGGGGAAAGTGAACTTTTAATTGCACAAATTAACTTCATAATAGCAAGCATTATGGAAACTTGATGTAAATAGAATATTAAAAAAACTTTAATTCTTTTGTGTTGAAATATTTCAATAGTCAGTATTTGAAAAGAATTTTTTTTCAGTAGTAAGTATTTGAAAAGAAATACATAGATCAGGGCACTTTGAATAAGATTAATATGTATTTTATAGGAAAATCCTCCAACCAAGAATTTTTTTTATTGTTGTCTGTACCTAGGTAGGACCCCAGCTGTAGAATGATAGCTGAGAGAATGGAGGGGGGTTGGAGACAGTAGTTGGAAATTAATTGCAAATGCCTTAGTCATATCAGGTTTTTGCTAATTGAAATATATTGTACATACCATTTTAAAAATTATTATTCCTGTAGGAATAAAAAAGTCTATTGATTCTGAGAGACATAATCAAATTATACATACAAAAATACTGGGTGAATTGAATGGCCACCAGTAACACAAAATAAAAATTAACATCTTGTTTTGAAATTTACTTTTTATAGTCATTGCTGAGGTGAAAGATCTAGTATTTGTTATTGAAAATTCAGCTGTTGGCTATTGAGCATGGTCCATCTCAATATATGGATTTTGCTACAGAGCCTAAGAATGCATACTGACTTTTATTTAAAGCTTATTCCAGGTGGCCAGCAGTGATACATACATCTTCCCAAACACTTGAGTTGCTCAGACTGCAAAGACATTACAGACGATGTCTGCAACATATGCCTTTGCTAAAGAGATTGCCTATGATAAGGGAAATATTCAGCATCAGTTGCTTATCTCTAGTTAACATGGGACCTCAGAAAGGTTCTTGTAAAAATGACAACTGTAGAAAGAACGCTGAATAGAAGCAATGGGCCATACTGTATATGAAATTTGTTTTTCTATTTTTTGCAGACTTTTATCAAGGGTTCTTGAATTTTCAGTTGAAAACCTCACACAGTGAATAAAAAAAAAATTGAAAGTCCATGAGAGAAAAATATAAATATCTTTCCATTCTGATCCTCAAGTCAGTTCTGTGTTGTCATACTCTAGAATGATTGATAAACCAAAAGATGGGATCAAATCGACCCAGAAAAATGAGGGAAAATGAGAAAAATGATGCTTTCCATCTTCTACAACTCCACACTGTGTGTATTCTTCAAGCTTTATGAGGTCAAGTATTGCGCAGTGTTTCATGCCCTCATCCACTTTAATTTTTTGGTAAAATGTGGTATACTTTCTGATAACAGTGAAGTCATTTTACTTCTGTTGCACTGAAACTTAAATTGAAATTATCATGAAGAATGAAATTGACAAATATTTTCTTAATTTCTCATGTTCTATCCCTAATACCTTTGCTGTTCTTCTAGTCCTTTATTACAAAAAGGGAAATACCTAATACTGATTTTTTTTTCCCTTGACATCTGGTAACATGTTCAGTCCAAGTGTTGTTTTTTAAAAATTCATCTCTAAGATTTATTTTTGGTGCTATTTGGCTCTCAGGCCAGATCAGAAAGACACACTTTTTGTTTGGCAACAATTAAGGATACACACTGCACAGGTTTGTTCGAACCTGATTTTCACTAGCTGCTGTTGGGTTCTTTGAGATTCTGTAAATGGGTTGACGTCAGCAATGCATTTGGGTAGCCAATAAAGGCTTGTTGTTGTTGCATTTAGGTAGCAAAGAGATAAAACTTTCCCCATTCACAAGATCACAAGGGGGAGGTTTGGCCCACAACCCAGCAGTAACTGCTAGACTAGAAGAAGGCTTTATAGCTGCTGAGCCCAAGAGACTGGGGCTTACATTCTCCCCTTTTGAAAAAACGATGGATTCAGATCACAGGTAGCAAAAGAAACTGATTATGAGGAAGGGAAGACTCTCTCTCTCTCTCTCTCTCTCTCTCTCTCTCTCTCTCACACACACACACACACACACACACACACACACACACACACGGACAAAGATGTATACAATACTAATAATTTATGTTTCCTTAATGCCCAGATCTAACAATACAATTTTTTTGTAAGGGAGCCTTCTGGAAAACACTCCCCAAGACAAGTGTTTGGGCAAGTGGCAGACCTAGAGAGGTAAATTGCAAAATGATGAAGGAATATCATCTGGCTGTTGCTACTAGACAGTGGCTTGGATAATAAAGAAGGAATTGATGGGGATGGTGTAATTATCGAGAGAGGATGTTTATCCATTTTACGAGCTGAGTGGTGATACCAATGACAGTGTTATGGTGGAAAACAAATTTGAAAATTAAGAAACGGAGCAGCCGGCATTCTTCCTGGCAGCGATTTCTCATTGAAACAATCCTAGACCTCTACACAAAAATGCCTGCGATATTAAAGATTATATGGGAGGTGCATGGTATATAAAATTTCTGGAGGCTAGATGCAGCAGCACCTGTATGTTGTAAGGGACAACGCCTTACTTTGCAGTTGCCCTTTAAAAGCCATAAAAAGGCTCAAAGCTCAGAGGCAGGGAAGGACACAGAGCTCAGGGAGCAAGAGAGAATGAGGTGGGTATAGATTGCAACCCACTTACAGAGCTAACTCTTCTTATTCTGCTTGCTTTTGTTCTGATCCAATTAAGGTTGCTCTAATTAGTTTGTAAGGCATATTTGACTTATTGGATTTCCCAAGATATAATAGCTTGCTTCTTGCAAGTCTTCAGCTTGTACCTGATCGCTTTAACTGACACAAACAAGGCGGGTTTTTTCCACAGTCTCATTAGCCCTGTAAGAGCTGAAAGAAGCTATAGAGAACTGGGAACTCTGCTGGATTGGCCATTGTCAAGATCAGCATCAACTACATTGTGACTTTGTGACAGATAATGATGGTAGGGCCAGCCGGGGAGGATGGTAGGATGTGCAGATGCCAGCTTGATTTTGCATGAATGAATGTTATATTTTTTAATTCCCAGGAACAGATTCCAGAAGAGAAACTATGTTCTCTGTAGTTGCCTCAAGGGAAGGAGTTCAGTGAAAGGGAAAGAGTTCAGTGACACCATAGAGAACAGCTAACTTATTAGGCACAAGCTTTTGTAGGTGACAGTAAGTGCATCTGATGCTTGAAAAGGAAGTAGCTGACACAAATATGTATGCACAGGTTCAACTGCACTGAAAGATAACCAGAGTTAACAAGTGAGCCTTGGAGCAGTTTGGGATGTTACACAGAAAGGCTGACAAGAGGATTCACGTCATGAGTGATTCAGTCTGCTCGTCCTCTCCAGGTCTTTCACACATCCAAAGGAAAAGAGCACTTGAGCATCTTCCTTGCATATGGAATCCATCCATCTTTCTTTCAGGAAAGTGAGCAAGTCCCCTCTTGGAGAAAGCACAAAACATGAATCACTAATGCATCCTCTAATGGCATCTGTCCCCACCCCCACCCCCTTTTTTAAAGGCCCAAAGCTCTCTCTAAAGATGAAACAGACCATATTTCCACTTACTGTATTCTGAATACAACACATAACCAAGTCAAACCTACATAACTCAACATAATCAGGAATTAGTGTAAACTGGAATTTTGCAAGGCTGGAATATGGCAGAAGGTTTGACTTGGCTATGTGTTGTATTTGGAATACAGTAAGTGGAAATGGCAGAAGAGATTAGCCCTAGGAAGACATGAAAGAGTTAACATATGATCTCTGACCATGTTCTCCCTTTGCTACCGAGGAGCCACAACCGTGAAGTAAGGGTTTGCAAGTCATAGGATATAATTTTCAAGGAGGTTTGAGCCTTGATATGACATATTTGGGAACAAAAGCACTGGAGAGTCCTTGTTTCTTGTAGGTCATAGATAGGTTTAATGTGTCTAAAAGAAACAATTGCATGCATTTCTAAAGAGTCATGTGTGTTGAAGATCAGTTGGATGGATATTGGGAATTTGTGGTGAATCATGTTCTGGAGCCCCATGTAGCATCTACACAGGAGTGTGGATAAGGACCAGGTGTTTGATGAGGTAGAGAAATAAAGACTGTTTCAACCTGATCCTACTCTCAAGGGAAGGTGACTTGGAAATGGATTTTTAAAAATCATAGTTTAAGTGCTCAGGAAAACAACAGAAGAAAATGAAGGGAAAACATTTCTGGAACCTAGCATTTGGTTGCAAGATTCATTGTAAATTACGTGCAAAAAAGGCCTTAGACATGATGAAAATGTGATTTTCAAAATGCAAAGTCAAGACTGACATTATGTTCTTCCTTTCCATGATAGCCCCCCCCCAGCTAGCTGCAAAAGATGGTTAATCTTTCTAATATCTAGCACATCTACTTCCCCAAAGGATCTGTATTGTTATCTTTATAATTTAATCAATGTACTTACAATGGATCATTATTTTGATGCCAGACCATAAAACCATTCTGCATATCATGTTAATTGCAGCTCACATGTGTCTTGTGGAAACATACACCAGACTGGGAACTGTCATTATAATTGCTATTGATATAACATTGATATGTTGACAATCCCTAATGTAATTAATTTTCCTGGCTATTAAGGAAGCAGATTACTTATTTGGGAAGGTCTGAATATCATGCCTGCCTTTGAGGCACTTATTCCAGTGAGATGCATACTAAATAACCAGAAAAAACCCTTAAGTATGGGGTTAAATTGTCATGTTATCATTAAAGGAAGATTTGAGTTTTCTCTCAGTGCCTTCAGATCTTCAACAGTCAAGGTCAAGTCTCAGACACTGAGTAGTAGTAAAAACTTTCTTGCTGCCTTTATAGTTTATACTCTGGACAGGCTGGAATAATTGAAGGATTTTTTTTTCTGGGGTTAAGAGGATGCTGCTAATACCAGAAAGTTCCTTCATAGGTATAGGAAAGCATTTACAAGACATTTGACATTCTCAACAGAATGTGTGCACATTCCCATCTCAACAGAATGTGTGCACATTCCAAGAACTGAGATTAATCTTGGAAACTCTACTACTTTGCTGCTGGACCTGCAGTACAAAAACAGGTACTGGGAAATATTTTTTTAACTATCTGGAAGATTGAGTGTGCCTGCCTTTTCAGCATTTTCTGAGTTTTTTTAAATGAAAGAGCAAAGCACTACTGATTGAAAGCCATGTTGTCTTATTGGCTTAGTGATGCAAAACTGCTGTAAAGCTGCCGTAAAATAGACTAGTCAAAAATGTGCAAAGATGTGCCACCACTAGCAGAAGTAACACTGTCATGTACTGAGATTCCTGCTTAGTAGAATTCTTGTAGAATTGCCCAAAGAGAATTTTCCAGATCCACGTAGTATCTTGCCAATTTACTGTAGCTCACGCCTACAATTTATTATTGTTTGTTTTAATGACATTTAATTGATAATGTCTTAGTCATAGTTACTGTTAGCTACTCTGAGGATCATTTAGGCAAAAAAAGCATCTAAATTGAAAGTAGCTATATAACTTTCTCATACTGTAACTTCTTCATTCAGATAACATCACCGCAGATTGATTGCATGGCCCTCCAAACTTGCCTTAGAGATCAACCCTTGCTTGTAGAGCTGTGCATTGGAGATGAGTCCCATTATTGCCACAGAAGCGTACCTTGGTGGTCTTTTCTGCATGGCTATACTTTTCTCCTACTTGAACTGTCAGAAGAATGGAGACTCAAAACACATATGACATTTGAGAAGGGGAGACTTTTATAGCATCAGGCACCAAATTTTGGGAGACCACAAACTCCATTGAATACAGAGCTGAAATGAATGTGCTCCCATGCATTCCTCCGTACAAATTCCAATGCAGAATATTCTAATGTATTTCTTGTGTCTGAATGTCACCCTTCACTAAGGAGCTCAGGATGTGTGGATGGGGTTATCTGGTTTATTCCATTATGTCCACTCTGTATGATAGACTGGACTGAAAGAATGGGGCCTTAGTTCATCCAGCGAGCTTCAAATCCAGCTCTCTACCACTATGCCATACTGGTATTTTCCAGACAGTCTGCAGAACCTGAATGCTTTTGAAAAATATGAATCTGTATTTTACAGTCAGAAATATTTGAATGTTGGCATTCTGCAGAATCTGATATACTCAATTTTAGAAAAAGGTAAGTAGGATTGTATATTCCTCCGCCACAGAACTCAACATGCCAGACCTTCTTTGTTGTAGTGCCTACTAGTTTGCAAGTATTGGTGGTAGTCATTAAATGAACTATAAATATTCTCGTGTTAAAGTACCATGTTCAGTAATTCACAAAATAATGGTTATGACAATGGCAGCACATAACAATGAATGATAATTCTCATCTTTGTTTGGGACTATATTCTAATGCAGAAGCATATAGTTTTCTCCACCACTGAATCTCACCTGGTAGTACTAACATCTTTATCTGAGACAGAATATAGTTGACATATAAGTGTATTTACTATTTGACAGTACTGATAATGTGCAAACTTACAGAATGGTTTACACATTGACAACTGGAGCACATTCTGAGGGGAACTCTGTTTGCACGAGGCAGTGGGACTTCACCCTCACCTTTTATGTGCTCTAGAACACACTCAGTGTGTCACTGTGGCTATGTGTGACAGAGTAGGCTCTTATGGGGTTAATTTGCAAAGGTGCAGTTAGCCAGAGCAAGAGCACCACAATAACAACCAGAGCGCAACCTGATTGGCTGGGCTGTAATGGTAGCCATAAAAGCAGGAAGAAGTCCGTCAGAAAGCAGAGAGAGGGAATTGAGAGTCTTGAAAGGAAACAGAGTTGATGTGACAAAAAGAGATTCCTGTCATTTCATCAGAGTCAGTCTGGAGATCTTGTCTAGTGGCAGTGAGGCCAGTGAGAGACAGAGAGAGGAAGGCTAGGTGGCCAGATTCCTGATCTCCGAGAGACAGAGGCTCATTCCGCACATGCAGAATAATGCACTTTGAAACTGCTTTCAGTGCTCTTTGAAGCTGTGCGGAATAGCAAAATCCACTTGCAAACAGTTGTGAAAGTGGTTTGAAAACGCATTATTTTGCGTGTGCGGAAGGGTGAGTGAAAGGATCCATGTATACCAGAGGCTAGAGTCCTCTGGGTGGTGGAAGACTAAAGGGAAACCTTAATTACATGGAGACCCTCCTAAGCCAGTGTAAAAATCCCTTTGGAGCTAAGGGTGGGTATTTAAGGAGTGGGTTCTGGACCATGTGTGGAAGGTTTACCCTAAAGTCTGTGCTGAAAAGCCATTTCACTGAAACTGCTTGTAACTAACATCTAAGAAAGAAATATGCCTAAGAAACCATTAATGCTTTTAAAACCTCTCTGTTCCATCTGAGAAGAAAACAGCCTGTGAATAAAAATCCAGTTTTGTGTTTAAACTTTCAAAAGCCTCTCTTTAAATTCCAATTATTTCACTTCAGTTTCTGGTGGCAGCATATATAAATATAGATTAGTTTTCCCTGACAGGATTTCTGTTTTTAAAAGGCCTGTGTGTGTGCGCGTGAGTTGAGGGGAGTGCCTTAGGCCAACAAAGTCAGCTATCCAAAATAACCACCCTCAGCTTTCCGCCCTTTTTGGGGCTTCTGTCTTCCCTCAGGGAGTGGGTGCTGTTGCACTGTGCATTGCAGAAAAAGATCAGCACTCTTCACAATATTACATATTTGTCCTGCCTTAGTGCGGGGGAGTTCAAATCACTGGCCCTTTCCCCACTTACCTTAAGCCCCGTGCTACTCTCTGCAAGTAGTGCGGGGTCCCACTGCACTCCCCACGTCAGGGGCGACAACAGCGCAGCCGCCCCGATGCTGCCGCTCTTGCGCCCACTCAGCAGGCAGCATCCCTGGCGCTGGCGAAAACAGCGCCTTTGGATGACCCCGCGTTCTCGTGGGGATGCCCAAACGAGCGCCAGGGATGCCGCGCGCTCAGAGCAGCGCGCAGCGACGGCGGCAGCAGAAGTGGGGAAAGGCCCACTGTCAACTCAACATCATGACATCACTTCCTGAGAAACCATGATGAAGTGATGTCATCATGGCAAAGTGACATTCAAGGAGTTTTACTTTACACTGGAAGTGGTCATGCTGCTGGACTGCTGGCAATTTTCCCAACATTCCCTCAGATCATTGTAGTAACAGAAGTAAAATATAGTCCAGAAGCCCTTGTAGCTGGCCAAAGTTTTCTGGTTTTAACATAGGCCAGGCAAGACATACACACACCAAGTTAATTGAAGAACCCATTTGATGTACACCCCTTTGTTTCTGTCTGATAGATAATTTATCTAAGGAAAGGAGAAAGGAAAGCCCCCACCCCAGGTGCAAGCTGTTAACTTTTTGTAACAAGTTTGTAACTGATTGTAATGTTTAAGGGAGTTTGTGAATTTTGCTGAAGGTGTATTAAAAAGTTTGTTTAAATAGGTTATATATTAGGATTAAAATGTTTTAGAGAATAGCTATTCTATGTATAGTTTAATAAATATATTAATGGAATTTATATCATATATTCTTGATTATGAATGAATGGAAAAAACTATGTTCTTTGTGCCTTTAAAAGTTGATAAGCCTCTGCTTCACATAGGCTCATTCCGCACATGCAAAATAATGCACTTTCAAACTGCTTTCAGTGCTCTTTGAAGCTGTGCGGAATGGCAAAATCCACTTGCAAACAGTTGTGAAAATGGTTTGAAAATGCATTATTTTGCGTGTGCGAAAGGGGCCATAGTGTTTTAGAAAAAGCCTAGTTGCCCAGGAAGAATTGGGAACCTGCCTGAAGACTCCCACTGAGATTTAGCTACACTCCCTAAACTTGATATATTACATAAGGTGGGATGGCAGAATGGAAGAGAACTCTTAGATGGTTAATTGGAAGTGCTATATTGAAGTGTAAAGTTTCATCATGAGGTATGTAAGATTTATGGTTTTGTTTTGAACCGTGATGTATTCTTAGCCCTTTCTTATAAAAAAGGACTAACTTTCTTTGTCAGTCCAGTCCTCTTCTGTTCGCCACTAGAATCTCTGAAGAATAAAATGTATTATCTCAAGCCTCTTGTCTCTTGGCATCCCTCGCCTTCTCGGAGCAACCCCATAATTTAAAGGTAGACTGCATGTTGCTTCTCAGAGCAACACCATCACTGCCCTACCAAGGGGCTTCTGGGTCATTGGAGGGCTCCCACTATAGTAGGAGATCTGTCAGCCCTTGTTAAAATCCCTATTAAGCTGTGAAACTGCTGTTTCTTTGTCTTTGTGTCCAGGGTTGCTGTGAGTATAAAATACAGGAGGAGGAGATAACCATGTGGGCCACCCAGGGATCCTTGCAGGAAGAGTGGTATAAAAATGCAATAAACAGATAAAGATTATGTGAAATTTGAAACTGACATATAGTGCCTGACAATTAGTGTTTTAACCTGACCACTTGTGCAGTTCCAGATCTGATTTTGAAGGCTTCCAGATTCAAAACTATCCAGTGATGTTAACAGGTCTAACAAATTCAAGTTTAAATTTTAATTCAGAATGCAAATTTAATTTTTGCCTTAAAATTTCTTATTTAAAAATTAGCTTAGGATATTTGTGAATATTTATTAGTTTTATTTGTTTCAGGTTTAATTAAATGTTGAGTGGTCTTTTATTTCTTCAGATCAGGAATGGCCAAATTTTGTACTATCGGGGCTACTCTTTTCCATAGTCAGTACAGTAGTGCAGAAATATATTTTGCCACACAAACTGACAATCTCATTAATAGTCAGACTCTATAATATTCCTGTCACTTTCTAGCAGTAAGCATGGTGATAGATTGTTTGCTTTTCAGCTCTCCCAAATATTTTTTTAATTCAAGCCTTTCTGATCTTTATCAAAAACCAAAGCTCACCCCCAGCCAACCCTCTTCCAAACAAATTTATCTTTGAGAAGGGCAGGAGAGAAAGAAAGAGGAGGGCTTGCTGGATTTGGATGCTCCTGGATATGCTTAGGATTGTAATTTCCAGGCAAAGTTAATGTGATTTTTATATCTTTCTATGCCCCCCATTCATTGAACTTGGTCAGGAGGCATAGAAAATAATAAATTCTGTGAACTCTAGGAGCATCCAGTTTGTTTATTATGCAAGTACTACCCTGTTTCCCCTAATATGACATCCCCGAAAAATAAGACATGGTAGAGGTTTTGCTGAAGTGCGAAATATAAGACATCCCCCAAAAGTAAGACATAGCAAAGTTTTTGTTTGGAAGCATGCCCGACGAACAGAACACAGGAAAAATAGAACATCCCCTGAAAATAAGACATAGCACATCTTTGGGAGCAAAAATTAATATAAGACACTTTCTTATATTCGGGAAAACACGGTATTAGTGTGACATGCTCTTCTAGCAATGCATGCCCATGTTGTCCATACCATTCCCCAATTTAGTAAGAGCAAGCTTATAGATTTCCTAGGTCCTTGCATCTTTTGGGTCCTTACCAGCTTTGTTTCCACAGTAGCTGCCCCATGAGCGTGCCTATCCCAAACTCACAGCCCTTTGAAAAGTACAAGATTAATGATGGAAAAGGATCACAGCACCCCTGAGTTGACCATCCAAGGCTTTGGACCAATTCTCATACAAGTCTCTTCAGTTAGCATCTTGTCTGCTCCCAACAGCAAGGAGAAGCCTCTCTTCCTCACTGGCCAAAGCAGATTCCTGTTGCTTGAGAGCATACCTGGAACTCCCTTTTATCACTGTTGTTTGAGTGCTGATAAGGCTCTGCCACTGCCCATCACGGTCCCACCTTTTAGCAGTCATTGGCAGCAGCTTCTGTTTCTTTTGGGGAAAGCTAACACTGTCCAGATAAGCCGGTGATGGTTGTGGGGCTGCTGAATCAACTGCTAACTTCAGGGTTTTTTTTAAAAAAATGGATGTTTTACATGGGGATGCACTGTGTAATAGGGTTTGTAGGGTTGCGTATACTGTAAAACTTGTTGATGTTTGATGTGGAGGTAAACTATTGTAAGAATAAGTTAAAAATGCTAAGAGAATGCAAGATAAGCAGTGCTCATTCATGTAAGCATGACCCAAAGGCAAATAGCAAATTTCAGAATCGCTGCCAGAGATTTTGCTCAAGGTTTTGAAGCAACGAAATTATGCCAAAAGCACAGTCACCCATGTACATATCTTGGCACGTGTATGTATATGTGTTAGTGTGCATATTTTTTTGTTAGAGAAAGAGTTGGTTTGTATACCCCTACTTTACTTAACCTTTAAGGAGTCTCCAAGTGACTTATATTTGCCTTCCTTTCCCTTCCTCACAACAAGACACCTAGGTGGGGCTGAGAGAGTTCTGAGAGAACTGTGACTAGCCCAAGGTTACCCAGCAGGCTGCTTGTGGACGAATGGGGAAGACAAACACTGTTCTGCAGATAAGAGCCCACTGCTCTTAATCATTACACCACACTGGCGCTCCAGTTACCAGTTTTTACCTGCAGTTATCTTTCCTTGTACCCTTTGCCAGGTTCCTTTTGTAACAGAGCATCTCTCTGCCTAAGGTGAACGGCCATTTTTATTTATAGTCCTTCAGACTTTTTTTCCTGTCACATCTTTAGGTTTTCTGATGAGGTAGAGAAAGACCGCTCTCTCTTCCTGCCATGGCAATGTGGATAAATGCCTATCTTTGCGGTCTTTGTTTGTGTCTGGCTTCTCAGCCCAAATGCGTATGCAAGCGGTGAATCCCACAGCTAACGCCTGGTCTCTCCTCTCCTCTGGGAAGCAGCAACCCTGCTATTTTGCCAGGAAATATTAATGCATGTAAACATTTTTCAAAAGGCATTACATCTTCCTGTGTGTATTTTATTATACTTCCACAAATCTGACTAGGTTTGATAGATAGGTGAACAGGGAGCAAGGAGGGAGAGGAGCTGAAAAGAAAGAGAGAGAGCAAAACAGTCCCACCAAGCCGCTGTAATTCAGAACAAGGCAAAAATCAGATTGTGTGCTTTGGCTAATTTTCTTATTCAGCTATTGATCCAATGGCTGCTCCAGAGTCTATTAGCAGTCAGCCAGTGAAAATATTTCCCATCGGGGGCTCTGACCTGAGATGGGGGTGAATCTATAGCAATTTGTTCAAGCAGAGGAAAGCTTTTTCCTCTGATTTGTATTCCAATTTGCACCATGTACATAAGGGGTATTTGATGGAGTGGGTTCTATTGGGTGGTGCTTGTCAGGCTCAAACTAGCTAAACCAGCTGAACAAAGCCCAGTTAATACCTGGAGCTTTGCACCCTCGATTCATCCCTCTTCATTACAGAGCCTCGACATCTGAAAGCTGCATCTCCCGGCAGAGCATCAAAGCTCTTGGATCAAACTGTCCAGACCTGGGCAGAGGCTGCTTCCCACTCACTTGGGAACTCTCCAGATAATCGAAAGGCACTCAGTCATTATGTGCATTTGGAAAGGTGGTTCCAAGATATGTTCACACAGGTCATGGTGAGGTACCACACTCCTGGACCTACAACAACAACAACATAAATCTCCTGCTTTATATGAAGGGCAGTTGATTCCTCTCCTTGCTACCTTTTACTCTTTTGAGCATTCTAGCATTGTGCTAATAGAAAATAAGGGTGAGTAAGGGCTAAGTGCATCTCAGTCACCCCTGTCCTCTGTAGAAAGACTACCTGTTCTTATGTCCTGGATCTTTGCCTGTTTGTGAGGAATGATGATAAAGACAGAAACCAGCAGAGTTGAAACCACCTTAAACAGCATGAAGGACACCTCTGGGTATTCAAACTAGAACACTCAGGTGTGTGATACCACCTTCAAGTTATTTTTATAGACCCAAAGGCTATGGGTTGGATCTTTCTGAGAACAGAAGGATTGGAATCTGTGAAGTGTGGCTTTCTCTCCTCTTCCCTCTCTCACAGTTCAGAAGGTTCCTTGAAATGCTGTTCCTGGGTCATTGTGAACATTCCAGGGGCATTTTGGGTTGCAGTGGGAAGAGAAGGGGAGGATACCACACTCTGTGAATGGGGATCCTCCCATCCATGGGTACACGTCAGTGGATCCAAGCCTTGGAAGAAATATCTCATAGAAAATACATAATTTAACATTGAACATTGCATTTTATATACTTTGATTTTTTAAGGGAAGTATATTTGAAAGTCAATCCATTGATGCTAAATAATAGCCCTTGAAGGATGTATGTTGGTTTCCATTGGGCATGTGGATTGAAGTTGCATATCCCACCTACTCCAATTGCAGGGCTGCATTTTTATGCTGTGATATTCCTATTAAGCTCTCTTTGCATGCAGAATGGAAAAGAAGAGTAGTTGTATCCATGTAATGGATATAGGATGAGGCAGGCAAGTAGATTCCAGGCATTCTGGGTATCGAGGACTCTGGACATCTTGTCCCCCCTGCTTTAGTATTTGACATCGGTTTAGTGCCAAACTTCATGACATGTGGTCTTGTGAAAGAAAATTGTGGTTGCGGGTGGGAGGGTAAATAAATAAGAACTTTAAATCCTAAGTCCATTCAGTTTTTTAAATCACAAGTTGATATTTGACTTAGCCATAACTTTCAAGGAACGGGCCTAAATTCCAGAGAGAGCTGTAACTCTGGCTTCAGGAAAAAGAGTATGTGAGTTTACGAGGTTTTAAAGCAGTCAAACAGAAGTCCCTACAGGGGTTGATGTGAAAAGAGTAGTGGGAGAGCTGACATTTTGTAATATTTAAGGGGACTATTTAACAGTGTCAGATCTGGAGACTGTGCTGTTGCTGCTTTTATTGGCCACTGAAGGCTCATTTATGGATTTTTGTGGGGGGAGGGGGAAGTACCCATCAGAGAAAGTGTGTGAAAGCTAGGATGGAGGGCTATACCAAGAGAAGTTGTAGTCCCCCTGTTTATCCAGGAGTGATGTTACATTGGGTGGATACTGAGGAGAGAGATTTGCTCTTCATTTTCTGTTTCCTCCCAGAATTGGGGGATGCAGCATAGTTGCAAAGTGCACTTGGTACTCTCAAAGCAATAGGGAACAATGAAACTCCAAGCTGATGCTTGCTTTGTAAGTGCCATTGATTACATCCCACCAGGAGTACAAGCTTATGCATTGCTTGCCACATAATTGATCCTATAACTCTTAGAATCGTGCTTTGAGAATGACCAGTCCCTAAAGTTTTAATGGAAAGTGGAATGACTTATGTTCCACAATAGAAAATAAAGATGCTGAGCCATCTTTGTATTCTATTTTTGCTGCCACTGACTATCATTTTATTTATTTCTGTGCTGGGGAAAAGAAGTAAAGAATATTTGTTTTCTCAAAAATCTGATTCCCGTCTGTAGACTTAAGCTCCACATTTCAGAAGGGGTATGTGTGTTGTTTTCTAGCGCTCCACTTCTCCAAGTCATAAGATGTTCCAACAACATTTTATACTATCGTACGAGAGGAGGAGACTCCTGACTGGCATTTTTATTTTATATATACATGCCTATACTTTTAAATACAAAAGGAGCAAAGTAGAAATAGGCTAAAATCTTGATGGACAGTATTGGCCTTTCAGGATCTAGATCACTTCTCCCCAAAGAAAACATCATATGCTTCTAAACTCCAGTATCCATTTATTTTCTGGCTATGTTCCTCTCTGGCCCTTGCTTAAACAGGCAGGATGTGTCTGGTAGCTTGTTGCCCCCAGCCATCAAAAGCCACTGATCAAGCAAGCATCTTTGGTTGCTAATATCCAGTGAAGAAGCAACCAAGATCTAAGAGTTGGCTAGCTCTTCATTTGATACCGTAGTATTTCCATTTGCTCCAGAGCAAACAAGGACTTCAGATGTCAGAAAGAACCATGAAGAACACGGTAATCAGAAGTAAGGTTTTCAGAGAAAAGCAGGAGACCGTATTCAAGATGCTTTCCTGTTGCAGGCAAAAGTACAGGGGAAACCTGTGGGGCAACTCCAGAGAACCTCTGGCAGAAACCAAGACTGATGATTTCTGGACTCCAATTCTTTTGGTACTTCCTCTTCATAAAAGCAGTATATATTCTTCATCATCATACTATGTCTTGGTTTATTCAAGTAAAATAACTGAGACAGAAAAACATGGACAGAAACACCTTTTCTGAACTTTTGTGGTTTTGATTCATTACTCCTCTTTCTAATTTGTTCCATACATGCTCTTCCAGTCAAAGGTGTATCAATTGGTAACCTGGAATATCAAGGAGGGCCAGTGTTATTACTGGATGCATATAATGAAATGGTGCAAAACAGGACAAACAAACTTTGGAGAAAAATTAGAGGAATGGAATTCAAGAGAACTGCTCTAAAAAACAAAAGCTAGGCTTTTCAACATGCTATATGTAACCAGGAAAGACACTTGTGACATTCCACCTGCTGAAGTTATCCAGTCATCCACCCAGCCAGGACACCAGTGTTTTGTTTTTGACCATTCCAGAAGTCTTGTAACATTTATGCTAACTTGGAGCAGGACTTACAGTTAATCAGAAACTCTAACAGAAGATGTGATTGCTGGCCATTGCAGGTTTTCCAGGCTCTGTGGCCCAGGTTTGTGATGTGATTGCTATCAGACAGCTATTTCCCTACAATGGGATCCCAGCCAGTAACAAGACAATTGCTGGGGCTCCGACCCTTCATTTGAGACCTATTCACAAGGAAGAAACTGGAGTCTTGTAACATGGAAAGAATTCCTTTTTCGTGACATATTATGATTTTATTTCCTGCAACACTAGAATCTTCCTAGAAATACAAGTGTTGATTTAAAAATGAATAAGATCTTTTCAAAATACATACTAAATACCAACTCACCCATTGGTTTTATTCATGAGAATAGCCTACTCATGTGAGCAATGAGCTAGGGAGTACATGAGCCTAAGCCAAAGTGACAATTGGGAAGCCATTTTTCTTACTTCAGAGAGCTAATGTTGTTGGGGCAAAGCTCCAGGGTCACTCAGTGTGTCTTTTTCATAGAAACTTATGAACTGGCCTTTTGTTCATTTGGCTAGAGTGGCTTGTGGATGCCCTGGGACTGTTAGGCAGGGAAGTAATAACAATAGCCCTAGCTTACTTCTGAGCTCCTTTTGTCCTTTCTTCGTCTTCCTTTTTTTTAAAAAGTGTCTACTTTGTTTGTGAGGCAAAAAGATGAACTTGGGACTCAGTCAAAGTATCAGAGCCAGGCAAGAGTGATCAGGCCAGACTGCTTCTTGACTGATCTGATACTCTGCCCTGGGGTCATTTAAGGCCACAAGAGGATGAAGTACTAAGAATATAAGTTTGCCTGCTCTCTGAACCATGATTTTTATTGTGTTTGCAGCCAGTCATCAGGAGGTTTTGGAGGCAAGCTGGAAAAGTAAACTGGATTTTAATGAGCTTAAGCCAAAAACACCTTGAGGCAGATTCTGATATTATAGACAGAAACAAGTTCTTCATGCTTTATCTTCAATGAACAGGCACCCCAGCGCACCACTGGTAGGAACTCTGTGCTCTTCCCAATTTTATCTGCCCTCTGTCCTCCAATCTATATAGTCCTTTGTTATGAGTTTGCAAAGCTTTTCCACATACTGGCTTAAAATGACCGTGCTTCTTTCCTTCCACAAACTGCACCCCATCATAAAGCCAGATTGGTTTCCATTTGTACAGGGACAACCCAGACTGATTCTGCTTAGAACCCCTTTATATATTTTAATAACATTTTTATTAATTTTTTCAACTATAATTCAAGAACAGAAAAGAAAATTTAGGAAGAAAAAAAATACAGTGAGCCATAAACTATAGGTATGTATTATCTAACACATTGGATCTTCAAATTATAACACAAATATCATTCAGAGAGAACATCACACATTTTTAAAAATCATATTTAAAGGTTTTGAGAGTTGGATTTCTCTTCGGATCAATTCATCTCCCTGGAACAGGGCCCACAGTATGGTGCCCGTTGGTACTGCATGGGTGCCATGGTGCCTGCCAGCACCTTTCCTGGCACCCACCAAATGTTTTTAGGAATTGGGCAGGGCCAAGTTGGGCTTTTGTCCAGCAAGACTTCTGATTAACATTGGAGATTTGATTGGCTGTACAGATTTTTTAAAAATCTGTTGCTTTGGCAGCAGGTGCCACGACAGCACAAAGAATTTGCACTGCATTGCTGAAGTTAAGCTGTGACAATCATTTTTGTGTCTGGGTCCACCTCCAACAGCAGTCATTTAGTTGTGCCCAGGTCAGAATTTCAAATATCCCATAGCAGCCATTTAGTTGTGCCCATAGGCTCAAAAAGGTTGGGGATCCCAGCCCTAGAACATTTATCCCCTGCAAATAGGCCTGCTGTCCTACCACATGAAATAGCCTGAACATTTAATAAATATGCAAACTCAGCTCACATTTTCTTTCTCATTCAGAGCAGAAAGAACTAGATCAGGGCTCCTCTTCATGGAGAAGCAGCTATATTATCAAATTTACATTTAATGTGGTAATCTGTGTATTCCCAGTTAGTAAGAACCCATTTAGAAGAAAAAAGTAAATGAGATTCAGGTAGTGAGACAGAACATATAAAAGTACAGAAGCAGAAGAAAAAATAGTTCTGTTCTTTCACCACATATAGTCGAGATAACTTGAATCAGTTATCCCTTCTTCCATAATCACAAAGAGTGACTAAAGCTGAGAAAAACTATGGAACATCTCAATGCAATATAAGAGATGAAGTGTGATGTTTTTCACTGGAATGGGGCATGGTTATCCATAATTTTAAGTGGAAAGGTGTGACTTTGTATATGTGCCAAGTGTCATTCTTGTATTTGAATTTCTCTCTAAAATAACCTTTCAGAAAGACAAATCAGATTGCTCTCTAAAATTTTGTCTTTTTTCTGTGAGTTCCCCCCCCCCCCCCCGATATTCTACCATCATCGCTGCTGACACAACTAATAAGATTATGCAGTTTGGCTAACATGTCCACTAAACAATGTAATCTCCACACAGTGAGAACAATGCATCACACGGGTCCGCAGGGCCCAGTGATATTGAGTTACTGTTAGTCAGCAGTGGAGGGACGCTGAATTGAATGCAATAACATTCACTCAGCACTCTCTGGGGAGAAGGGGAATGGAGATTCAGCCCTGTAAGGAGGGACATGAATTATATGCAGAATCTCACTCAAATGCTCTTAATTCATCCTCAGAATTCCTGGGCTGAAGGCCCCAGGTTGCTGTAAAGGATACTTGGCAGCTTTTGTTCCTCAGCAGCCCACTCCCCTTTGCTGAATGTGCCTCCCTTTCCCCACTCCCCACTCCTGCTGGGAGGTAGTAACAGTAGAAACAAACAGCGCTTTCCAAACTTGTAAGTCATATTCAAGTATTTGAATCCTTTGATGAAGACTTGGAGCATAAACAGTTCCCTTGATAATCACCCAGGCTTGTGTTTAATCTGCTTTACTGAAAAAGTGAGCTAGAGCTCTCCTTTTGTTGACTGTTGCTTTTGTTTTGCTTCTGTACAGCACCATCAGTAAATCACGAGTTGCATGAATGTAATCTAGCATTCTCTAATAATAGATAATTAGGAGTGTGCATATACCTAATATTGAAACTGTGTTCTTTAATAACAATCTAATGGTAGCAAAGGAGATATATTCTTTGGGGGGTGAGAGAGCCATATAGGGTAGAGATTATGAACAAGGATATTAGCTCATACATCACTCGTGGGTAAGAAATCTCACCAGGGATAACTTTGTTCTGGTATATGAACATTTCTGAAAGTTTAAATGGACTAGCCAACGCCTCAGAGCTGTGGGAAAGGCCAGCTCACCTCCCACCCACGTAGATGCCTATTTGCTAGTTGCAGGACCGGTGGAATTTCAGACCTAGCCACTATGATGGTGGTACAACAGAGTGAGAGTGGTTCCACTTCAGTCAATGGTAGTGTAATTGTCATCAATCATAGGCACAGTTAAAATGTCATCAATCATAGGCACAGTTCCAGGCCATCTGCAATTTTTCCATTCTTCCCCCATTATATTCTCAGTATTTCTAGGAATCAATTTGTTGTGATTTTCCCCTACTGTTGTGAAATAATAGCACAATTTTTTCTGGTCTTTGTGTTTCTATTCACAGCATCTACAGAATAATATGCACTTGGAGGTATGGTGCTGGGGATGGGCACCAAACAATTCCCATGTCCTGGTTGATCTTTTGTGTTCACTACAACTTCTTGCCCTATTAACTGTTGCTTCCAAGCAGTGCAGCAACAGCTGCTGCAGATGCCTTTAAATAAATGGTTAAGAAATAGCATTCTTTCATATCTTACCTGTAATCAGCCACGACTGAAATTTAATTTTTCCCTTTGCACTTTAACACTTGGTATGAGCACTTTTCCAGAATGTCATTTGTTAGAGCAAAATTTATATTTGAGAAGGAAAGCTTGGGTTTCTAGTTACAGTTACCTGAAACTGGGATGATTCCTTAGAGGGTGTGAAGCTACTTCAGACATCCTAATTGTGGTTCATAAACTAACTTCAGATCCTGGTTTCTAAGTTAAGCTTGATGGGTCGTAACTTACCAAAGTTAGTATAGTGTGATAAGATGGTTAGAGTGTTGGGCTTTGGAGGCCCAGATTTGAATCCCCAGTCTGCCATGAAAGCTTGCTGGGTGACCTTGGGCCAGCCACACTCTCTTTCAGCCTAACCTACCTCCAGTGGTTGTTGTAAAGGCAAAATGGGGAAGAGGAAAGTATTGTAATTCGCTTTGGGTCCCCACTGAGAGGGAAAGGCAATATATAAATAAAGTAAATAAATAATAATTAAACTAAATCATGTAGTAGATAATCACTCTAAATATGTTCAGTGGCAATAATAAAATATATTGAATATGGCGAAAGGCCAGTGCAATCTTAAGTTAAATTAAAAACATACAACATGCAAGGGTTGGCCTGAGAACAACAATAAAAACAGATCAGTTGGAAGTCAATAAGGAGGAAAAAGATAGACTGGCTCAAAAACATCAATTTGTCTATATCAAATAAGTCCACAAGCATGGCTTCATCTTGAATTTCAGAGGCTCCTAACAGGTCTAGGATCCCAACAGAGAAGGCAAAACATAGTGAGGAAAGTCCTCCACTTCTAGGGCTCCCTGGGGACACACACAGCAGGCAACAGATTTTGGGGTGCAATGACCCATTAACATGACTGTTGGCATAGTTTAGAAGTGAATGGAGGTGAAAGTTATTCTATATTTTTGAAATGTGGTATCAGAAAGGTCTGCTGTGATCACTTTGGATCAATCAAAATCATGGGAGAAATTTGGACTTGGATATGACATGCCTAGTGGATTATGTACTGAGATTGAAAATGCAATCGTAAAGTATGAAACTATCCGCAGCAACATCCTGGGAATTAGCTGATTAAGAAATTAGGGTTGCCCACTCCAGATTGAGAAATTCTGAGAGGTTTGGGGGTGAAGAAGGGAGGGACTTCAGAGGGATATAATGCCATAGAATTTACCCTCCAAGTCATTTTTCCCCCTCCAGAGTAACTGATCTCTATAGTCCATAGACAAGATCTCTTTACAGTAGGGCAAAGAATTGCCTTGAGAATTGGCCAGTTAGAATATTCCTGTGCTTACAAGACTTATGGTCCCATCCAAAGGGGAGGACTCAATCCACTGTTGTGAGTGGTACAGGGCTGTGCCTGCAGATTTGCCCTCCCCAGGGCACTTGCTCTGGAAGAGGAGCGAATTTGCCTGTGTGTGGCTGCTGCAGACTACCCCGGCAGTGGGACATGATACTGAATGCCACAGAATGCCTGCGCTCCCCCCGCCCCATAACAGGGGCAGATCATAGATATGGCCTGCAGAGGAGCCAATACTAATCAGCTTCCTCTCGACCATTGCCCCGTTGTGCCAGCAGCTGGGGTTTGGGACTTATAACACATTTTTGGCAGTTTAAGTTCATTAAGCCCAATGGGGGCTTTCCAATAGTGGGGAGGCAATATTTTGGTAGAATACACGGTGAGTTAGAGACTTGACTGGGGACAGAGACTTCAGCCACTAGGTTTCAGACCCTGGAGCTCAATGAACAGGGGCTTGGACTAAACTGGCAAGGCTAAGACTCATTTTTGTGGGGGAGTTTAGTAGGGGATGTTTTGAAACGGAGACTGAGAAATCTGTTACTGTAGTAGTTAAGACTACTAAATATGGATGGTCAGGGAATTGCTGCAGTTATCTAAAACAGCTGTAATTTTGTTTGTTTTCTTGCCAGAGGATAAAGGTAGCTTTACCTGCAACAAGTAATGGTTGTTGCTCTCTTGGAAGAGAAGGTCCAGCAGTTTGAGGTGCAAGTAGCTACTCTTTAGTCCATTAAGAATGAGGATTTAATGGACAGAGTGGAGCTGACAGTACTGGTGGGTGGGGGGAGCAGATTGGGAATCTCTCTGAAAAATATGGCAGCTCTCGAACACAGGAGGTGGAGGAATGTGACACATAGAAGTAGAGAGATTGGGGAGCATTCTGTGAATTTGAAGTTGTCTCCCTTGTCAGGATAAGGAACAGACACATGAGCAACAGAGGCGGATTCTGCAAGGACTCTGGGAGTGGCGGGGGCGGTGTACATGATACTGGGGCTGTTTGCATACTTGTATGCCACAGCTCACGGCAGCACCTCCGCATGGAAGCACGTTGGGTTTTTTGTAACTTACCTCCTCCTCCCTCCCTGCATAGCTCCGCGGAAAGAGGAGACATGCCCCTGTGATTGGGGGCAGGGGGGTGTCCCCTCATCCTGATGGAGCTATGCAGGGAAGAGGAGGTAAGTTACCCAAAAAAGTGGTGCACTGGAAAACAGCGCCTTCCACCAATGCAGTTCACTCAGCACCGGGTGAATGCGCCGCTTTCCTAAAGCTTTGCTCATTTAGCAACTCAACAAAACACCATTTGGGGTGGGAAAGGGTGGCACTGCCTCAATTTGGAGGCAGCAGGCATAGGAAGTTCCCCCTCCCAACAGTGTTTTTACAGGGCCAACACTGATGATTTTGGCCCATTCAGAATTCTCCTGAATCACCCTTGGAGAAAGTGCAAGTGACAGAAGGCTCAGCCCATGCAATGGTCCCTGCAAACCCCTAGAGGTGATTTGCGGTGGTGGTAAGGGATTCCCTGCTGAGGGGAACAGAAGCAGTGATTTGCAGGTCTGACAAGATGTCTTAATAGATGTGCAAAAATCTGTGGTGTCACAGAGAGGCTGACAAGACTTGCCATGCCCAGAGACATTATCCCTTCCTTTTGATCCATGCAGGAACAAATGACACTGCAAGATGTAGATTTTGGGACATCACAAGGGTTTTGGGGCTCTGTGGAGGAAGTTGAAGGATCTGGATGCACAGGTCATCATTACATCTCTACTCCCAGTTGAAGGTCATGGTCCAGAGTGGAAAAGAAAAATAGAGGAGGTGAACTGGCTTCACAGGTGGTGCTACCAGGAATGTTTTGGCTCCTTGGACCATGGTCTGCAGTTTCCTGAAGATGGACCACTGGCAAGGGATGGGTTGCACCTCATGGCTGTAGGTAGCAACATTTTTGCGAGTAGGCTCACAGACCTGATCAGAACGGCTTTAAACTGAGGTTTGTTGGGGAAGGAGACAGAATTCAAGTGGGCAAGAGTTCATCAAGTGCTAAAGATAATAGTCCAAAGGTTATAAAGAGAACTGAATCAGTAGTTCAGGAACCCAACAATGGGAGGGAAAAAAGCTTAAATAAACAGTCAAGGGGAATGAATCATGCTTTTATATTTCTTTACACTAATGCACAGAGCATGGGAAATAAACAAGGTGAACTCGAACTCTTACCACAACAAAACAAATATGATATAATAGGCATCACTGAAACCTAGTGGGATGACTCTCATGATTGGAATGTAATAATTGAGGAGTATAAACTATTTCAAAGAAATAGATCAACTAGGAAAGGAGGAGCAGAAACATTGTATATCACAGATTATTTCACCTGTGAGCAGGTCCAGGTAGAGAACATCTGGGTAAAAAATAAGGAGGATAGAAACAACAGTGATCTCACACAACCATAGTGGGAGAGGAAATTGTAGATGGCAGTGGGATCAGCAGAACAATTGGGCTATGCTTGAGTGCTGGGATAAATACTGGGTCTGGTGGTCAGGCCCATTCCATGGTGATTCTTCAACTTATTCTTAATAGGTCTCCTCTGGTCCTGACCTTTAAAATCAATTCAAGAGCTCCCTCCTTGCATGTAAACAAAGTTGATCCATTGCACTGGGGCACAATGCTGAGAAATCTCGTTCCTTCAGGGAGGCTGGAGAAACTCCCATTATGATCTGAAGCAAAGCTTATGTTTTTGCTGTCAGTGTAGCCTTCATGTATGTTTTTAAATTGGCTTCCCCTTGGCTCTTAAAAATATACCTAAATAGCCTATATTTTGTTTTGCTTTTGTATTGGAAAGGACTGCATTACGACTTGGAGCATTTTGAAAGAATCTCCAAGTGGGAGTGCTCCCCAAGTCCTATTAACAAGCTTTCAATTGCCTCACCTCTTCCTCATTTCACATCACCAAAGCTATTATCAAGCACAGCTCAACAAGTAATCTGTATTGAATAATATCACCAGGTATTTCTCCCCCACCCCTCCTTTATTCTTTTTATAATCCTTTAGGGTAGGAAGGGATTTTGAATCTAAATGCTCTTTCAAACTTCCATTCAGCCAGATACTTAAGCATGGGGTACCTTTCACAAGGAGCCTTGCTGAAATCAGTAGAACTGTGCTTTGCTGTACAGTTTGCTTGCATTCGTTTCTCAGACCTTTTCCACACTCTCAAGTAACTCCTAATTTTCTTGTGAGTCAGTCCACAAGCAGTGGAATTGTTATGGGCCAAGTTTTTTGCACTTCTGCCTCCCTGTACAGTTGAAGAGTCAGTTTATTTTCTTCTGCACATGGTTTAAATAATGAGGATTTTCAATATCACCAAGGCAGAGAAACTACTCACTAACCAGGTTTGTCAGATTTTTCCTGCCTTTTTCACCTCAGGGACTGGGGTGCTTAAGGAATGGTAGTGTTTGGTAACAAAAAGCACTTTTCCTCAACCTTGTTATACTCTCAGAAAGTGAATGAAGCCTTTTATTTAAAAAAAAACTTTGTTGCTAAACCCCTTTTATAAGGCACACCAAAATAATAATATTGAAACAGAGATTTAAAACTTAAACAGAATAAGATTTATTTTACAAGATAGAAAATGGGAATGGGAAGTGAATAACTTGGAGAAAGGAATGGATAAGGCAGCAGAAATATATATTTACAACAGAGATTTTGGCAGAGAAATAGTATTTGTTTTCAGGCACAGACTCAAATAAGTTTGGTCAGTTTCACTAAGCTTAGACGCTCTTCAAATAGTAGAGTAGCTTAGATGGTACAGTTCCTTATCTAAGATGTTACTCTGGCTAATGGATTACTTCTCACACACACAGGGTCCTATCAGGCTTGGAACATTGACTTCAGGACCCTCACTCAGCCCTCACAGATAGAAAACCCTCAAAACAGAGCATAAAATACCCTCACGAGGAAAACAAAAGCAAAGCCCAATACCTTAGGATTCTTCCCTCTTCCTGGAACATATATCCCTAACTCATATGTATGGCACTTCAGCATGAACCCCTCAATAACCCAATCACCAGTACACTCCAGTTTGTGTATTATTTGATTAAACACAGGGTTATCACAGTAGGGCAAGCCAGAATTGCACTCTAACTGCCACTACTTTCCTCAGAGAAATAATGTTTTGTCACAGCAAAATAGCTCCTAACTTCAGCAACCTCCATAAGTCTCTCAGGCCGTTTCCACATGGGCCAAAAATGGCAGCCTGGGGGCGGTAAAAACGCCGCCCCCAGGCCGCCGTTCGCACAGGCGGCGCTGCTGAAACGCAGCAGCGCCAACCTGGCTGCCCTTACCCTCCCTCAGGGCGGCGTCAGGCCGCCCTAAAAAACAACCCTTTAAAGGGTTGTTTTTGAGGGACCAGTGTCTTCCCGGCAGCGCGGTGCGAACAGCACCGCCGGGAACACGCTGTTTCCCTTCCCTTTCCCACTCACCTTGTCCCCGTCATCGGCCTGCTGGCCTCCGAAGCCCCTCCCTCACTGTCCTCCGACCCCTGGAGGTCGGAGGGCAGCGTGAAGCGAGGCTTGAGGCCAGCAGGCTGACGACACAAAATGAGTGAAAGGGCAGAGGCGGCTCCATGCGGAGCCGCCTGTCATCCGCCGGCCTCTCCTGAGGCCGCACGCACGCTTGCGTGCGAACGGCCTCCGCCCCCACGCCGGCAGAATTCTTGCCGGCGTGGGGGCGCCTGGGGGGCCGTGCGGAAACGGCCTCAGATTGTTCATTCAGAGAGCTAGCCATTAGGCCAATCAGGATTTCCGAGGCCAAACTTACTGGAGTTTGGTTAGCCCACATAAAGATTATATTGTGAAGGTGTAAAGACTAAGTTTAGAAAAATTTAAAGTTATATCAATAACTGAAATAAAATATCTTTGAAGGAGGAGGAGAGGATGTGTTTTAACAGTGACATCAGTCCAATAATTGAAAAAGTGGGATGAAGATGGGTGAGACAAAGAAAACTGACAGAAACATTATGCACAGAACAAATCTGGGTAGGGGTGGAAGACAAAATAAAGTAACTCCTGATTTTGGAAATGAAAACTAAAGGCAGAAAAATGCATGCAATTATCAGGGGATAAACCGAAGCAGTATGGGGCCAGACCCAATGGGGAAAACCTGGAGAAAAGAATTCAGTTTTGCTACAATAATGAACAAGGTTGTGCTCAAAGTATTGCATTCTGCTGTATAAGGTTAAGACACTGAACTTTTCTGAGAAGCACCCTGGTGGCTTAGAAATCTGGATGACTTCAAGAGGCTTCATTTCAACATAAAGATGTAAGTATATGCAGGCGCTATACTTACTCCACTACAAAGATGGTCCAGGAAGAAGTGGTGGATTGATTCACAAGTCTTTTTGGATCTTTATGTTGAACAGAGTATAATTCTGCATAGGACTGCACTATATAGGGCTCATTGTTACACTTCTAAATACACTTCTGTTGGAGTATGACCATTTGACTGAAAGGGGAGTTACTTTAAGAGAGAATTCTGTCTGTGAGGACAAGTAATATGTGTTTGTTGCAGGAATATAGCAATAGGGAACGTACAGGTTATTCATTGATAACTATCCTGTGTGGAAGAATACATTAGCACAGTGGCTAATATAACTCAGTCAAGAATAATTCACTTAGACATCGGTGTTTTCAAACATAAGCATATTTAGTGCCCTGCAGATACTTGCCATGTTTAGCATGTTATGCACTCCTGCTTTCTTCAATTACCAGGATGACCTGGTTCATTCAATGAAAAATACTTCAGGAGTTGTTAGGAAAAGTCAATTCACAGGAGAAGGTTAAAGAACCAGCCTTACAATGAAACTAAAGTAAATTCTTTTTAAAAACTTTTCTTTTTGAGATAAAAAAAAATCAGATGCCAACATTTGAAATGTGAGAATTTATACTTGTAATTTATCCTTTATATCTACATAGTTTTTAAAGTCTATTTACATTATCTATATAGTTTTAAAGTTGGTCTTTAATGGCTTAAATGTTTTCCAGTTGGTTTTTAACGTTTTTAACTGTTCAGCATCTTGAGTGTTCTAACTGGGTAGAAATAAAAATGTGTCAAATAAATAAATGTATTTCTAGATTAGTTGATTTTTGTCAGGTATCAAAAGGCATACCGGTGTGTTTTAAAAATAAACTGCAGGCTATCATTGTTAAAAGAAGAATGTTCAGTGTATCTAAATTCTGAGCTGGAAATTCCTGGAGATTTGGGGGGGGGCGTGAAACCTGGAGATGGTAGGATTTAAGGAGAGGAGGGGGCTCAGCAGGGTCCAGTGCAGTGGAGTCTGCCCTCCACAGCCACCATTTTCTCCAGAGGAACTGCTATCTGTAGTGAGGAAATCAGTTTTAATTCCAGGAGACTTTCACCCCCATTCCAGAGGTTGGCATCCCTAAGTGCATCAGCTACATCAGCAACTAAATAGTATCCAAGCAAAATGGCATTGCATTTCAATGGTGAAAAATCAAATATTATATATGACAATTATCAAATACTGTCAAATGTCAAATATAATTAAATGTCAAATACCATCTGGGGTAAAATACTGATATAAAATTATAAATGTTTGCTGAAAATTCAAGTATTCTTAGAATATTCAGAATATTCAGAATCAACATTTTCAGAAGAGAATTCTGGGCAACTTCTATTCTGCCTTCAAGGTCACACACAGTTCCGGAATTTTAAGATTTACTGTATGAAGCCTGTCACTTTTAAGCTAAAAATGTTCAAAACCAGCCCAAGTTAATGACCCACCTAAACCTGCCAACTCTCTGTTAATCATTCAGAAACTCGTATTGAATGTAAAGGAAAATGGACACTTCTCCCTATAACCTCAATAGCCATGCCCAATGCTATTAAGGATAAGAACAAAAAAAACACATAAATGCAAATCCAATGGATATGCCTGCAGTTTATATACCTTGCACTAGATGCATCTCCTCCAAGCAGAGTCCAGCACACTTTAACACACAAACGACAGCTACATGCATGTCATAGGTAATTAACAGTGGGGTGGGGATCCTGCCATTCAAGTCATTCTAATAAAAGGAGTGTTCTTCCAGTAGATGAGGCTTTCTCCAGAGGGAGGTTCCTTGCACTGGAGAAGCCTTCAGGGCTCCACACTTAGCTGAACATTAGGATCCAATGCAATATCTTTTCCATAACTACCCATGAGGAGACTTCTGAATCCCTTATGAGAAATCTTCTCAGTTGTAATGGCCAACAGTGACATACAAGAGTGCTGTTCTTCTTGAAATGGAGAACTCAGCTCTATCATACTCATTCAGCAATAAACTGCAGAAGTCAGTGGATCCTACTAAGCATTCCACAGTAGCACAACAGCTGGCTCACAGGTTTAGTGAAGGAGAATAAGCAAATGGCTTGAACAAGGGTCTGCAACCATAAATTGGAGAGATGAACTGATAGGTGAAACTAGACCAAGGCTGATAAGGAGAAGTTCTCTGGCTTTGGGGCAGCAGCTTCAGCTCCATTCAGCTGAAAGAGACAGATAAAGAAACTGCTACACAGGAAAATTAGCATGGAAGGTGGTGGGGAATGAGAAAGAGGGAGGAGGCTGGAGTGGAAATGAGAGAAACCATTGGGAGATTCGTGGAGAATTATTCTCATCAGAGAAAGGAAATCACTGGCAATTCCATTAGTTGTTCGAGTACCAGCTGCCTCCCCCACACAGCAGATGTCGCAAAGCTGAACAACTTCACAAATTAAACAAAACTGCCCTCTGGATATTGAATGCCACAAATCATCAATGACACCCTTCGTGTTCATTGGGAAAGGATGTACACAATATATAGTACCAAGTTTGCTATTCAAGAGGACATCATGATGAATCTTAGTTATGGACACATATCCAAAGATCATGATTATTATGATGGGGGTTCAAAAACCTATTAAAATATGACCCAGTTTGCTTTCGCTGTGTGTGTGCATCAGTCCTTCTGATGCCAGCTGTCTCAGGCAGGCTGCCAAGGAGATTGACACAATGCCACTGTTGCATTTGGGCATAACATGATTGAACCAATAAGACTCAAAGGGGAAATGCAATTCCTTATAAATTGAGGAATTGGGGGAAACTTCCTTGTCTTTGCTGAGGGTGGCCTCTTTTTCGTGGTATTTTGATTTGTTGAGCATGAGCAGAACCGCTGTTCTGCATGCTGCCTTCTTAAGGTGTTTCCAGATTATTATTTTCATAAATGACAAGCACCAGTGCAGAATGACAGCAATGATTCTTATTTTGGTCTGATAGTGGTCCTAAACAGCCTCCCAAATAACAGCCTCCCACTAAGGGAATTAGCCTACAAAAATATTTATTTATTATTATTATTTATTAATTTCCGTATACTGCCCAACTCGCTCATCCATCTGCGTAAACCAATATTTGCCACTGTGGCAGCCTGAAGTTGCTTGGGGGAGGGGGGGGGGAGGGATGAACGGACAGAGGTAATTTTTTTGGTTTACAACTGGAGGAATCGCAGCAAGTGAGTCAGTGATTGTTTACAAGGTGATTCCAATATCACCTCCACATCCATTTTTCCCCTGGCTATCACCACTGTTTTCTCTTTTTGATCCAAACAGGTAGTCTCTTCAACACAGGTTTGTTATATTCTGTATTGTTCCACCCCTCCCCCAATAATTTCCTCTTATTTACATACATACATACATACATACATACATACATACATACATACATACATACATACATACATACATACATACATACATAAGAAAGAAGAAGAGTTTGGATTTATATCCCCCCTTTCTCTCCTGTAGGAGACTCAAAGGGGCTTACAATCTCCTTGCCTTTCCCCCTCACAACAAATACCCTGTGAGGTGGGTGAGGCTGAGAGAGCTCCAAAATGCTGTGACTAGCCCAAGGTCACCCAGCTGGCATGTGTTGGGGTGCACAGGCTAATCTGAATTCCCTAGATAAGCCTCCACAGCTCAAGTGGCAGAGTGGGGAATCAAACCCAGTTCCTCCAGATTAGATTGCACCTGCTCTTAACCACTATGCTACTGCTGCTTTACTTTGTTTATACCCCACCATGCTTCCCAATGGGGACCAAAGCAGTTTACATTGCTCTCCTTTTCTCTTTCCACACAAAAGAGCTTGTGTGGTGTAGTGGACAGAGTGGCAGATTAGGACCTCGGGTGACTCGGTTTCAAATCCCCTCTTCTGCTGTAAAAGCTTGTTGAGTGATCTGGGCCCCTCATAGACTCTCTCTGGCCTACTTCACAAGGCAGTTGTTGTGGGAAAATGGAGGAGGAAAGAATGATGTTCTAAAAGCTGCTTTGAGTGTGAACAGGGGGGAAAGTGGGATATAAATGAATGCACGCATAAAACTCTGTGAGGTACAGTAGGCTAAGAGTGTGACTGGTCCAAGGCCACATTGAAACAAAAAAATCCTAACTTTAAGTACATATTAATGGGGTCTGAACTTGTTGAGACTAAGGTCGATTCCCCACAGGGACATTCAATGTAGATCAAACTAAGTTTGAAAATAAACTTCACCTTTTCATCGAGGTTTCAACCTCCCCACCACAGCATATTTCCACTGAAATCATCTAGGCCTATCACACATTCAGGAAATGTAACAATCCCCACTACCGCGCGATTGCCATGGCGGGTCTCTCCTAATTGGCTGGTGTTGGGGTGGGACCATTTTACAGCCATTGCTGAATGAAGGTCTCCCTGTCACTTGCAAACAAAGTGAAGTTTGCTCGTTTGTAAGAGTGAACATTTAAGCATTTAATGTTTAAGAGTTTTACTGTCCTCCCGTTTGAACAGTTTACTGGTTCACGTTTCCTTGCACATGCGCACACCGAGACCAAAAGTGAAATTGAAACCAGGAGGAGGCTGTGTGCGCATCGCGCCAGCCCACTGCATGCTGATTGGTTAGAAGACATTTGCGTCACGCTCAATGGCGGGAATTCTGAACACAGACTAGACCCTCAATCCTCCCCTCCAAATGGGATCGAAGACGCGTTTCCTGGAAAAGTAGTACTTGCAACCAGGTTTCACAAAGATGCGGGATAAGGGGGAGAATGAACTCCAGAACCTGGATGAAGCCTTGTTAGTCGCTCAGCCAGTGGGGAGTTCTTCCAGAATCATTTATATTTTGCATGAGTATCATGCGATTAATTGACCGTGGGGAATCTGCCTAAGGCCCCTTCACACATTAAGAATAATTTGCATTCAATCTGATTTCAATGCGCTTTGAAGCTGTGCGGAATAGCAAAATCTTCTTGCAGTTGTGAAAGTGGATTGAAAATGTATTATTCTGCATGTGCAGAAGGTGCCTAAGAGAGAAAGAGACCTTGGTGTAGACGTGGATAGCTCAATGACAATGTCAACCCACTGAGCCGCAGCAGTGAAAAAGGCAAAATCTATTCTAAGAATTATTAGGAAACGGATTGAAAATAAAACAGCCAATATTATAATGCTCCTGGATATAGCTTTGGCATGGCCTCATGTGAAATGCTGCTTGAAATTCTGGTCATTTGTATTTGCCCAGCCATAGTACTTGAAAAGAACAAAAGGGCTCCTCCTCCCACAACAAAGGAGGGAAGGAAAGAGAAATACAGTTCTCTGTGGCTCGTTTCCGAAGGTGATTAGATGGAGGTGCTCTGTGCTCCTTGCAAAGATCTGCTGGGAAGGGGGAAATGCCAATCTATATATATATAAAGCAAACAGTGACTTTGTTAGTCACTCCCTAACACTGAAACGGCTGGACGGATCGCCCCCAAATTTTCACATGACGTTCCTCCCTGTTGCGGGCAGGCAATCAAACCTTCAAATTGCCGAAAGTCCATACCTGAGCCAGGTAAAACATCTTTTTCCTGGAGCACCAGGCTATGAAGCTGTCTCTGTTTAACTGTCACCCTTAGAATGTTTGTGCAGCCTGTCTGTCTGTGGCCTGAGGGCTTGGTGTGAGGGCTTAGAATTTTCGTGCAGATGGGCAGAGATGAGCAGTGAAAACAGTAAATAGGTAATGCTGTTAAGTAATACGAGCGGAAGTGAAACACATACACACTTTGCCGTGTGAGACGTCAGGTGGGGTTTCCCCCCCTCACACGCAGGTAACTTTCACTCTCTGTGCCTCACCCACTGCTACCACACAATACACATCCAGCTCATCCTCACACACCTCACTCTGCCCTCCCTCACATCCAACCACCACTTACCCACTTCCTCACCCATATTCACCACAGCTCTCTTTTACTAAAAGCGAAATGGAGTTATCCTTTTTCTTCTAAGAAAATCCACAGGGTGGGGGCAAACCAACACTACCAGCTCCACTTCTTTTACACGTGGCCCTTTAAGAACTCAGGGAGCTGGCCTCGATCTGAGCGCCTCACCACCCTGCCTCTGCTGCCTGACTGGGATAGTCTTCTTGCCCCAGTTCTGCCTTACCCAAGCCAGGACTGTGCGTGTCAATCAGCTTCATGGACAGCGGGATTCGCACTTTGGACAGTTCTGTTGTGGAATGGAAAGGGTTACCTTATACTAAAAACACAAGGCACCACCATATAACAATGTGAATTGAAAAGGGAAAGAGGGATTCCATTTGACCACCCCAAAAGGCTATGCTGCGGATCATTGGACCTGCATGGACATCTGTGTGGGTTGCGGACTGTGATGTGAAGGACAATTGCCACAGCAACGCGTGGCTGGGCCCCGCTAGTCCTTGATAAAGAAGCAGAATCAAGAAAAATACAAGCATGTGTTTTAGCCCTTTACACTCAAACCAGTGGCGTACCGGGCCTAAATGGTGCCCAGGAGCATGTCCGCCTTCCTGTGCCCCCTTGCCCAGATCTTCATGCTCCCCTTGCTTGGCTCCTTGCATCCCACTTACGGGAGCCAGCCAGGGTGTCCGGGAGGGTGGGGCGCTATGGTGGGTAGCCCAGGTGGGCGTCACTGCAGCCCGCCATGGAGCCCCGCCCCCACATCCCTGCAGGCTGGCTCCTGCTCTCCCCATGGCCTGGGGAGGGCAGAAGCCAGCCTGCAGGAAGCCTGGGAAGGTGGGGCACCACTGCCGTGGAACCCTGCCCCCCGTGTCTCTGCAGGTCAGCTTCTGCTTTCCCCAGGGACTGGAGAGGGCAGAAGCCGGCCTGCAAGAATCCCAGGAGGGGGCAGGGCACCGTGGCTTGGGCACACACCATTTCGTCATGTGGAGGGGCGCCCATGTGACAAAACGGCGTATGCCCGGGGACATGGGATACCCCGTGTCCCCATTAGCGGTATGCCACTGACCCAAACTAAAAACAAAAAAAACCCCAGCACCCAAACTGAAAAACAGCATGGATGTCTTTGGGGAGGGTAGTTTTGTTTCTCTAAGAATATCCTCAAACAACAATCTCTGTGTATATCTTCAGTTCAGGAATTTTGTTATGTACTCTTTTGCTGCCTACTAGCCATGGTGACTAAAGGGAAGTACTACAGAGGCAGTCAATCTTTGAATACAGGTCCCAGGAGACAACATTAAGGGAAGGCCAAGACCTCTATACCCTGTTGTTGACTCTCCACAGTAAGTGATTGGCCACTGTGAAAACAAGATCAGAAAGCCCACTGCTTTGATCCAGCAGGGCTCTTCTTAAGCTCTTACAAGAAGCAGCCATACCAAAATTCTCAAACCGTTCAGGTCATATTCAAGTCTCTTAGGGAAAAAAGGTTAGGAAAAGGGACTAACCATATATAAATACAAACTCAGATCCCAGGTCCTTTCCGCACAACCTAAATGAAACATTTTGGGGCAGGAAATATAACGTTTCCACCCTGGAGTTTTACATGGCTTTCCCCCTCAAGTGTTTTATTTTCATCCTGAAAACATTTTATTTGCATCCTCTTCTTTAGCAATTTCTTTTGTGAAAACATTTTCACTCTTTAAAAAAAAATCCCTATTCTTCTCCGCAGTCCCCAGACTTTCTCCTCGGTCCCATTTTCTGAGTTTGCACCAGCTGTCTCTCCTGTTTATTTCATAAGGCAGAGCAACCTGGCTGAGACTGTGCCTTGGCATTCTGGAATGGCTTCTTAATAATTTGAGTGGGTGGAGAAAAGCTTTAATTACTACTTTTGTCTTTGCAGCCATAAAGCATTGCTCATTAATTTTCCTTTCTTTTTAGGATCATAATTCTGCAATTATAAAATTATGATCCTGGAAAAAATAAAAGAAAGAAAGGTTAGGGATAAGATTACAGCCACAGGGAGTGAACAGCATGTAATTAACAGTGCAATGCTAAGCCGAGTTATATTCTTCTAAATCAGTTGAAGTCAATGAACTTAAAAAGATGCAGCTTTAGGACTGGACTGTAAGTTACCCAAGAAATGGAACATATTTTAAAACAGCAGGACATTTTAAAGAGGTAGACTGATTTTAAAACTACAATAGCACTTTTGTCAGTTCCCGTAGGAAATGATGATCCCTCAATTATTCTTAATGTGAAAAATATCTCTACAATCAGTTCCCCCAACCGATGGAAAAACATCAAATATGTGGGAGAGTGCTGCAAGTGACTTCATCTAGATTCCATTTAGGACTGAACAAAACTGTGTATTTTAGAGAATACAATATGGGAACAACTGAATTATGATTTACAAATAAATTAATATGTTCTGAACCACTTTGAAGGATCTGGGGGACTGAAATACAACTTCGTTAGGTCTCTGGTATGTTATTTGGTACATGGATGTCTTCAGCTGTATGTCATGTCCTCGATGGTCCTGTATTGCTGCTAATAATGATCCCCCCTGGTGAGCCACCTACTGTCCTCCCGCCAGGAGTCAGGGACCCAATGGTGTGGTGACGGTGACATCATATTGTTCTCAGGCTGCTGTCAGACTTGTTTTGTTCTCAGCTTCTCCATCTCCTTTCCTCCCTCCTCCCCCCACACTCCAGTCTTGGTTCTTAGTCATAACAAAGCTTTCCTGTGTGACCCGTGGAGCTCACTATCCTAAACATTGTAACAGTTCTCCTCTCCTTTCCCCAGCTATATTTTTTTTTGGGGGGGGGGGGGGATGAGCGCGGGAGGGAAGGGAGGACTTTTTTTGATGACTAATGACAGGCAACCTTACACTGTATCCTCTAATTAAAATTTTCCCTGACCTTCCAAATAATAATAGAATAAGTCTCAGGATGGAAGCAAAAGCCACCTTCTCATATCCTGGTCACATAACCTGACTGGCTACATATTTTGGCTGTAGCATATCAGCAAGCCATAGTCAATGGTGTCCTTCGCTGATATATATTCAGGCTGGCCTTGTGCATCCTAGTAAATGAAAAAGAAACCAAGGCAGTTGGGCTCCAGGATTGCTCAGTTTATATCACTCAGGAGAACTCACCTTGGAGTCCTTTGCTAGCCCTAATGCTGTTCCACTTTCATAGTTCACTAGTTCAAAATTGAGACCTTGGAGAATAGCTAAAAGTCAGGTTGCTCAGAAGTCTCCTGTGTTTTGCTGGGTTGTAATAATTGGGAGTTTTATCATCCCTATTTTGCTATCTGCAGTTCAACACCTCAGGCTGTGATTGCAGTGTAACGTTGTATAATGTTTCCTTTGACTTGTTTTGTATTCTTTAATTGCAGAATAATTCTTTTTGGGATATTTAGATACCCCAAATGGTTTTAATGTTGCACATCTTTGCCCAGAGCAAAAAAAAAGCAAAGAAAAAAGAAAACCCACTCTGCATGAGTGTGAAGAAGGTATGTATTTCATCCATTTAAAAGATTTATGTAGCAATACAATATATTACAGTGTATCACCAGGTTTTCAATTAAAAGTTATAAAAGCAGCTAGCAACAAAATTTAAAACAATAAATTCAGCTCATAAATAAAGCTATCACAAAACAAGTTATCAGTATTACAAATCCATGTGAAGACAGCAGCTCATTAAATTGTAACTGACAAGAAGATGAGTCACACCAAATTTAGTCCAGATAGAAGTTAACATCCCATATAGGTTTAATCTGCTTGTTAAAAACATATACTGGAGAGGACAGGCAGATTTCCCTTTTGTGGGTGTTCCACAGGCACAGGGCCATCACTGAGAGAAGGCCAGCCCCCTTGTCCCCACTGCCCACATCCCAGTGGAGAGATATATAGCACTGTCTTTATTTTATTTATTTTATCTCATTAAATTTGTACCCCGGTCAATTTCCAGCTGAAGTTGGGCTCAGGGCAGCTTACAGTCAGAGGTTAAAAAACGAATACAACGGTGGATTCCGCACAGCACAAATCTAACGTCTTTAGGAAGTTATAAAAGGCATTTTAGGGGAGGACTTCACAAAGCTATTTTTTCCCCAAAATGACTTCAGCCGATTCTCTCAACCCAGGTTTTCAAAAATTGCTGAACGAGCGATTCCCCCACCCCCAACTCAGACAGAGGATGATTCTTGCCTGCTGAGTGAACACAAGCAGGCAGGAAATGCTTCATTCTCCTGCCCAAACCTCTTACTTTCATTTCTACCACTCACACCCGCCATTTTGTGTGCTGCAGCAGATTCTCCATGAAGATTCCCCACAGAAGTTTCCTTTTTCTTGCAGCTCATCTGTGTGTGATTTTACTGTAAAAAAATAGGTGAATAAAGTTTGTTTTGCCTAGCAATCCCACACACGTGTCATTTTTCCTTTGTTTTGTTTTGTTTTGTTAGGAACATCTGCAAAGCTACGGTGACACAATTAGAGTAGCTGCAATATGCACATATTTGTGTCGCCTTAGCTTTGCAGACATCCCCCTCAAAACAACATGTGCACAGGATTAGTAGGCAAAGCAAACTTTATTAATCTACGATGAAATCGCATGTGGATAAGCTTCAAGAAGAGGAAACCTCCATGAGGAATCTTCGTGGAGAATCTGCAGCAGCACATAAAATGGTAGGTGCAGCTGTGAAACTGGCAAGAGCTTTGTTCAGCAGGCAGGTAAAAAGATGTTTTGGTTAGTAACGTTTCTGTTCTCCCATGCTGTGGGCACAAAAAATGCCACAATGGATTGTTCTACAACATTCTAAAGATGTTATATTTGTGCTGTGTAGAATCCACCAATATCAAGTACATCAAATTAAAACACTGTAATGTAAAGTACAATTCTAAAAACTGTTTCTGTGTAAATTCTTAAAAATAATTCATATGTAGATGGTTGCTAATTAATAAACCCACGCCTAGGTCTCTATCTCCCAACACTCTCTGTTCTTATTTATTGCAGGGGCAGAAAAAAAAGGGGGGGGCAGATGCACCAAATGGAGAAGTGCACATGGTATTAATGATGGTAGTACAGATATACAAATGTCGATATTGGGGGCCAGCTATTTCAGTTGGAATGTGCAAATCAGGGGATGGCCTCAACCAGAGGTCCAGTGGAACATCTCTTTCTTGCAGCACCTGCAGTACTGATTAAGGCCCTGCAGGGCCCTAGTGTCAGCTGACAGAGAGTTCCACCAGGCTGGAGCCAGGGGCAAAAAAGCCTCTGGATGAGGTCCCTGGCTTGAAGGATATCGGTTGCCTCACCTACTTCACAAGGTGTCTGTTGTGGATAAATGAAGGGAGAGGAGTTTGTCGGTTGCCTAAGTTGAAACTAAACCTTGAAAAGACAGAAGTAATGCTGGTTGGAAAGTTGGGGATTTTGAAGGACAGCATGCTGTCCACTTTCAGTGGACTTCAGCTGACCCTTGCTGCCTTGGTTAAGACTCTTGTGGTTATACTGGACTATACAGGAGTGTTATACTGGACTATACTATGTGGTTATACTGGACTATACAGGAGTGTTACTGCTGGAGAAAGAACTTAATACAGCTTCAAAAAAGACTTTCTCCCAACTCAGTCTAGCCTGTAAGATGCCCCCTTACCTTGATATAACTGATCTGGTCACCGGGATCCATGCCATGGTGACATCCAGACAGAACCACTGACTAAGTGTGGTTCTCCCCTCAAAATCAGTTCAGAAACTCCAAAATGCCACGGCTGTTGTTATTGGGAGCTAGATGGAATATACACATTACTGCCATTCTACAGTCACTCCACTGGCCGTTGATCAATTTCTGGGCCCAATTTAAGATACTGGCTATCACAGGGGTAGGGAACCTGCGGCTCTCCAGATGTTCAGGAACTACAATTCCCATCAGCCTCTGTCAGCATGGCCAATTGGCCATGCTGGTAGAGGCTGATGGGAATTGTAGTTCCTGAACATCTGGAGAGCCGCAGGTTCCCTACCCCTGGGCTATCACATACAAAGGCCTTCATGGCCTTGGACATTAATATCTGCAGACTATCTCTACCCCCATGCAATACCATGACAACTTTGCTTAGTATTTAAGCAAGGTATTCCACAGGTCCCAGCTTGCAAATGGGCAAAAATCTACAACTGCCTGTTCATGTGCTTTCTCTGTTGTGACCCCCACCTTATGGAATAAGCTCTCCTGGCTTTCCACAAACTATGCAAAACTGAATTATTGAAGAGGGATTTTTATACAGGGGTAATAGGGTTGCTCTGTACAAAATATTCACAAAGATACTTAGATAAATTGTTAGAGACCAGTCTATGTTATTGTGTTTAGTTTGCTCAATCCAGGGTGCTACTATGTAATTTTTGCATCACTGAATTATCATGTTAAGACTTGTGCTTAACAATTATCATGTTAAGACTTGTGCTTTGCTTCAGTGCTGCTGTTAGATTTCTGATTGGTTCTACAACCCAAATCCTATTGGTGATTTATTGAATACCCCACACTTTTGACTGTATTGACTCACTCTGATTAATCTGCCTTGAGTCCAAGTAAGAAAAGTGGACTGTAAATGACATAAATGAATTTTAAAAAGAGGATGGGTTCTCTTATGGATTAAAATTGATTAAATGACAGGAAGAAAAAGCAGGAATAAATGAACTGTTTTCACAATGGGGGAAAGTAAGCAGTGGGGTACCACAAAAATCAGTGTTGATTTAATTTGTTCATAAAAGATCTGGGAGTAGTGTAGTGGCCATATTTATACATGACACAAAGTTATTCAGGATGGTGAAAACTAAGGAGGACAATTAAGAGCTCTAGGAAAATCTCTACAAATTTGGTGAGCAGGCAACAGCATGACAAATAAAGTTTGATGTCGGTAAGTATATGGTGATTAAGTATAGGATAATGGGGTCTGGACTTGCTGAAAATGAGAGGGGAAAAGAACTTGGAATCTTAGTAGATAGTTCAATAAAACTGTCAACCCAATGTGGTGCAGAAATGAAAGAGGCAAATTCTGTGCTGGAGATTATGTAAGGGATTGAAAATAAAATGGGTGATATTATAATGCCCCTAAAAAGATCTGTGATATGGCCTCGCTTGGAATATTGTGCATAGTTCTGGGCACCATATCTAAAAAATGACATTGCAGAGCTGAAAAAAGGGGCAGAGCAAACAAGATGAGTAGGGAGCTGGAAAAATTATGAGGAAAGGCTGAAGTGGAGTCCAGGACTTTTCATTTTGAAAAAGCGATGACTCAGGGGAAACGTAATAGAAATTTCTAAAATTGTCTATGAGGCAGAGAGAGACAAAGAGAACTTCTTCTTCCAAAAATACTAAAACTCAGCTGCATCTGATGAAGCTGATGGGCAGTAGATTCAAGATGGGCAAAAGGAAACACTTCTTTATACAAAAAGTAATTAATGTGGAATTTGCTGCCAGAGTATCAATATAGTGAATGGCCATAAGCATACTCAATTTTAAAACAGAATTAGACAGATTCATGAAAGATAGGTCCATCAGTGGCTATTAGCCATGGTGACTAAAGGCAGAGGCAGTCAACCTCTGAGTCGCAGTGGCAGGAGGCAACATCAAGAGAAGGCCTCAGTCTCTATGCCATATTGTTGGACCTCCAAAGGAGCTGGTTGGCCAGCATGAGAGGCAGAATCCTGGACTAAATGGACCACTGGTCTGATTCAGCAGTGATCTTCTTATGTTCCTATGTAAGAGGCAGTACACAACAAGAACCGCCTAATGTGTTTTGCAGTAAATTTATGTGTATTTTACTACTGCATGAGTGGCTACAGCTAGTTTTATTTAAATTTGAGTAGTGGGAAGGAAGCTTTCAGAAGCAGAGAAGGTGCTAGGGTCTGCTTTGTATGGGATTATGTGATATACTTGACTTGCCCTGCTCATACTCCAGCAGAACCAACACATCTCCTCCTAACTCTTTTTTTGTCCGCCATCTTAGATTTGCATTTCATCATCTTTTCTTTTTCAATTAAGCACTGCACAGAAAATTAAAACTCACAGCAGAGCTCTTTGCACTTCTCTAGTGCATTTGATTTAATGATCTGGGATTGTTTTGCAAACATTAATTACAAAGCACCATAATCCTCCTGTGAGGAACTTAATAACAGCAATAATATTAAGCAATTTATACAGCACTTTGTTTGTTCAACAAAAGGCGTTCGAACAATAAGCTTTTAAACTTCACAGGAAGTAGGAATAGTAGGATTATTCCCCATTACCCACATGGTAAAACTGAGAACTGTGCAGTAAAAAACTGTGGAGTAAAAAAGATGAACACTGAACAGTCAGTCATCAGAAATGGAACTCTGCAGAGTCTTTTCTATATTTGTTTGAAATTTGCAATAGTCCTTTTCCTTCCATCTGTGCAGGTATGCTTCTCTTCATCCAAATTACTAGCCAGATTTTGGAGTTCTGAATGACCTGGTATAATTTTCAAGGTGGAACCGACTCATTAGGTTCTATTTATTTAACTCTAAATTGAGTACCAAGCATGCACATTTTACTGAAATATACTCCTTTCCATTTAGTTATTTGCCTTCCCACATGCATATGCACACAAGTGCACTGTATGTTCGCATTGATAAAATAATGACAAAAAATTCTATCTGGACCCAGTTGAATGAGTAGTGGTGCCAAGATGTTTTTTATTAGTGTTTTACCAATGCAGACAAAAATCTATATGCAATCATATATAGGGTAAAGATAGTCCTCTGTGCAAACACCGAGTCATTAGTGACCCATGGGGTGATGCCACACCATGACATTTACTAGGTAGCTTTGTTCATGGAGTGGTTTGCCATTGCCTTCCCCATCACTTATACTTTACCCCCAGCAAGCCGAATACTCCTTTTATCTACCTCAGAAGGATGGAAGGCTGAGTCAGCCTTGAGCCGGCAACCTGAAACTGACTTCTGTCGGGATTGAATTCAGGATGTGTGCAGAGCTTTGACTGCAGTACTCCAGCTTACCACTCTGTGCCATGCGGTTCCTACAATCATATATACAGTCACATTAAAATTAGGGGGTCACAAACACCCACTGATTCAGCTCATACTCTGTTCCCTGTACACAATCAATGAGCTGATTTTTGTTAAACAGTTTGTTCACACACAAGTCAAGTTTGTTCATCCACGGTTTTTTTTCATGATGTCAAATGACACAGACTAATACAGTACAACTGGCAATGTTTCATACATGCATGTTCTCACACAGCTTCATGGGAGTCCTGATCTGTCTCATCTTTTGCCCCTCCCCAGCATTGAAATATTTTGTTACTACATACTGCTGAACAAGCAATGGTATAAATAGATAGTGAACAAATCAATCAGTCGACCCGTGATTATTAAAAAAAATTAAGTCTTGTCATTTTGTGTTTAAGTCTTCGTTATCAATGTTACTTGTACAAGTGCATTGATACACAACCTTAGGGAAGGCATAGCTGAAAAACAATGTTTTGACCTAATAATGTTAATGCCTGTACCAACTATCCATGTCCCATGGTAGAATTATCATATATACTTCACAGAAGCCAAAGCACCCAAAAAGCAAATAAATGAAATTCCACCATCATATTTATTGTGTAGCTGCAAAGCTGTTTGAGAATAACATAAGGTGAACAGTGAGCAGGCAAACAAATTGAATGCTCAACTCACCAGTGATTTTGGCCGTCCAGCATCATATGTTTGCCCATTGAGCAGGTTGCCTGTGATGCTCATGGCACCCCTAATCAAAACTGTGTTTTTGCAGTGTTTTAAAAAGCACACCAGGTTCACATATGTCTTCTTCATAACAGTCGCAGCAATGCAGCAGTGAGCTTGTCACCTCATGAAAAACATTGTGCTTGCCTCAGCTCATTCCCTTATAGTCAATCCAGCTTCCCTAATCAGAAGACAAACCTCTTCTTCAAAAGAAAAGGATGGGGTTTTTGGTGGGCGGGAACCCATATATGCAGAGAGACTGTTTTTCAGATTTGTTTAAACCTCCCAATACTTGTGTCCATCAGGACTTCGTGGTCTCACGATTTCATTTCCTAGATGTCAGTATTCTTCCTGCTTTGTTTGCACACCTGACAGCTACACCTAGACTTCTTCCTTGATGGAGGCAACTTAATCCAGAGTCATGTGTGGTATGACAGTCTTGGCAATAATGTTTGCACAAATGAACTCTCTTTGGGAGAGAATTTACTTCTGTGCTTTTTCTTTGCAATGAGCAAGATGAGGAATGTATTCCTTTTAGGTCTTGTTTCCCTACCTTTCTACATGTAAACATTTCTCAGCTTTCTGTAAGGCCGTTTCCGCACGGTCTCCCTGTCGCCTCCACGCCGGCGAGAATTCCGCCGGCGTGGAGGCGAAGGCCGTTCGCATGCATGCATGCATGCGAGCGGCCGCAGCAGAGGCCGGCAAACGGCAGGCGGCTCCGCATGGAGCCACCTCTTCTCCCTGGCCCGTCCCACTCACCTTGTCCCCGTCGTCGCCTGCTGGCCGTCAAAGCCCCGCCCACGCTGCCCTCCGACCTCCGACCTCCTTTAAAGGGTTGTTGTTTAGGGCGGCCTGACGCCGCCCGGGGGGGGGGGGAAGCGCTGTCAGGTGCAGCAGCGCCGCCTGTGCGAACGGCGGCCTGGGAGCAGCATTTTTACCGCCCCCAGGCCGTCGTTTTTGGCCCATGCGGAAAGGGCCTAAGTCTCTAGTCTTTAAACAACACATTTAATATTTGTGTAGATGATCCTTGACTTGCATAGACACGGAGGTCAGTACTGCATTTACCATTGTTAACATGAGGCAATGTATTATCTGTTTAATAAATTTAGTCTCAGTACAAGCAATTCTTTCTCATCAGTTCCCCTATAACTTGGTGCATATCCAAAAAAGGTGCCCTCCTCCTTGAATGATGGGTCATCTCTGTCAGAGATAGCTGTTCAGGTTAAATCATGTGAAATTCTCTGATCACTTTTCATTGGTCAAGATATATCTAACTCCAGTCTGCCTGTTAGTGTTACAGAGGAGGGGTCTTTGTTGTTGTTGTTTTTGAGATTTAAAAAGCAAGAGCTGGAAATTCAGTTTGGAGAAGTCTTTCACATCACTCAATGGCCCAATGCAATTTCCAGGTACGGAACAGGTACTGCATAGCTTGATAGTTAACGCTATACCTTTAGACAGCAACTCCATTTACACCAAGCAATAATCCTAGATATGGGTAATATTTACAGAAGACCAATTCAGATAAATACTGCTTTAAGGAAGTGACAAGCTGACCATGGCATCATCTGACATCTTTTAGAATACCTGTTTACCCACATGACATTGCTGTCTCTTGGGGGAGAGGCAGAATGTTGACAAGCAGGGATACAAGACTGACTAGCATCTGCACAGTGTTTGCAACTTGGCCAGCTGTCCTGCACAGCTGGAAGAGCATATGGAAAATCTATTAATGGAGCACAATGTAAACTGTTTGTTATGGTGCTGAATGTGTTCCACTGTTTGAACACACAGCAGATTCACAGATATAAGACAGTTGTATACAAAGGTGTGGAAGTTTAATGCAGAAATTTCAACTCTCTGTTGTACACAAGGCTTAGGAAGTTTAGTGCACAAATCAACAAACTAACTTGTATGTATCACTATCATAGTGTTATACAAAGTGATGGGAAGCCTCTCCCTTTTAGAGTGGGGCATTAGGAGCAGGCTCTTGGTTTAGCTAGAGGCCGTTCAACACAAGACCTTGATTGCCTGTGTATATGAGAGTCAGCTTTCACAAGAAACTTGCAGGAGAGTGAATAAAGTTTCACAATTTTTATTAAGGGATAATGGAGCACACAAGAGGAGGAGGAGGAGGAGGAGGAGGAGGAGGAGGAAGAGGAGGAGTTTGGATTTATATCCCCCCTTTCCTATAGGAGACTCAAAGGGGCTTACAATCTCCTTGCCCTTCCCCCCTCACAACAAACACCCTGTGAGGTGGGTGGGGCTGAGAGAGCTCCAAAAAGCTGTGACTAGCCCAAGGTCGCCCAGCTGGCATGTGTGGGAGTGTACAGGCTAATCTGAATTCCCCAGATAAGCCTCCACAACTCAAGCGTCAGAGCTGGGAATCAAACCTGGTTCCTCCAGATGAGAGTGCACCTGCTCTTAGCGACTATGCCACTGCTGCTCAAAGCAACAGAACACACACACAGTCTTGGGATATAAGCAGTTGTGAGGGGAGGGGTGTGGAGTAGATGAGGAATATGGGGAAGGGCAATAAGAGTTATAGTCACCTGATCTTGGAGTGGAATGGTCCGATGAACATAACTAAGTGACCTGCATTTAGCTCTGGAGGAACAATGCTGTGGAACAATATCACAGACAGAGGCGGATTCTGCATGGGCCAAAAACAGCGGTGTGAAAACCGTGTAAACCTTTTAATACTGTTTTAAATTATTTTACACCGTTTTCACACTGCTGTTTTTGCCCATGCAGAATCCGCCAGAGAGATGTCCACAGTTATTGAATGCTAGCTATTGGGAGACTTCTTATAGGAACTTCTTATAGGGAAAATTGGGCCCTCGGGGTTATGCACAGTGATCCTTAATATCCCTAAGAGATTAGAGAGATTTCCTGCCTTTCCAGGGAAAGGCAAGAGACAGACATCAACCTTAATGGTAAGATTGTTGATCTAATGGTTTGAGACATCAGCCTGATGTTCCAGGCTCTGGAGTATCTCCAAAGGGGAAGCTAGCTGATGAAATTACAGCTGTAAAACAATGATAGTGCAAATAAAGTAGTTAAAGGTATTAGTCAGATGAAGAAACATTAGTGAGTACAACACTGGGCAGATAAGCACATTAAGACATTTGTTGCCTTCACTAGGGTGTATGGTTCAGGACTGCAGATGGGAACTTTGTGTTCTCTGAGTCCTGTCAGGAAGGGTGTGAGAGAAGCATTCTGCAAGCTGAAGGGAGACAAATCCAGACATAGTTCTTTCTCCTTAGGGAGCACTGATCCAATGCAAGGAATGGGCTTCCCATTTTGGCACTGCATTGCTAGGCACCCCAAGGGTTGACTGAGGTGGGTAGAGATGCCACTGTCTTCCAAACAGGGTCTGGCAACAATAGTTGAAACAGAGTACAGTGATAGAGCTGTCAGTACCATAGGTCTTTTAAGGGGTCATCCACATTGTCCCTGTGTAAGTGATCAAATAAATTGCCTCAATTCATGTAGTTATGTAACATATAGGAATGGAGCTCTGTGGCTTTCCACAGGACTGGACTGGCCCAATATGGGCTATCTACTAGCCTGCTGTAATGGCAGGAAAAGCTATTTGACTTTATCAGGACATTTCTGCGTTCTGAAGTCAGACATAGACCCCAGAAATCCAGCATTGTTTTTTTATTGTCAAGTCACACAGACTTGTGATGTTTTCAAGGCAAGAGAAGTTCAGAGGAAATTTGTCTTCTCCTGCTTCAGTGTTGCACCCCCGGTATTCCTTAGTGGACTCTCATTCAAATACTGACCAAGAGTGACCCAGCTTAGCTCTCAAGATGAGATTGGGTTAGCCTAGGCTATCCAGGTACAAACCTTTTTAAAAATTCAAAGAAAACTCACTTCAGGGCTTTTACACACAGCATTTTTGAATGCTTAAAGTCTGAAAGGCAATTTGGAAATGGGAGAAGCTAGAATAATTTTGGTATCCTTTATATAGGCTCTACGTAGCCATATTTGCAATATGGACAGACAGGACAACAGTGTGAAATAGAATCACAGGCAGCTGCAGACCACAAGGATTAGACTTCTTTTTTCTCTGGAAACTGCCATTCTGAAGCACTTGCTGTGTAAGTAAACTGTGCTCAGAAAACGTCACATCTGGGTCTTATCATGCCCCACTTGGTACCTGTTTTCTCCACAGCATTGATTTGTGTTCACATAATCTGAATGTAAAGCACATGGATTTGCACTGTGGCTATCTTAAATCCCACTCTGCCAAGAATATGGCTCTTGTGAAGGAGGATTTCCCATTACTGTTGTCATAACAGCAGAAGAAAGTGCTATAGAATGCCTAATAGGCTTGAGCCAGGTTGCTGTTAAATCAAGCAGACACAAATCAATGTTTCCTTGATTTGCTCTCACAAGCACATATGGAACACAATTAAGGGTGGGGGGTAGCAACTCGAGAAGAGTTATTCGGAACAGAATAGCAGCAGGCAGGTAAACAGTTAAGCACTGGCTTCCCCCATCACCCCCTCTCAAAGCTGCTCTTCCTGAAAAAGAGGGCTGTTCAGATTTAGTTACATGTGTCTCTATGTAATATGTACTAAAAGTCTTTTGTAGGCAGAAAAGGAAAGAGGCTCTGATAAGCTGCTCTCAGTGAGTGACTACTGCATTTACTCCACAACTTTTGGAATGATAACTCTAGTTTACAACATATGGGCATCATTATTTTTTAAATGCACAGGTTTTTTAGTAAATAGAAATGGAGATATTAATATAAAATGTTTGAATGTAGTTTTTGGAAGTGTTTACTTGCATAGTAGAATCACCTGTGTGAAAAACAGCTCAGAAATTGTTGTGACATAATTATGGTCTTGTTTATGATAACCCAAGCAACCCCCTAGGTTGCTTCCAAACTTGAGAAATGGCATTATACAACACATTTCTGGTGTTCAAAGTACATTGCATCTATTCTTTCAGCAATTGTTACAACTACCCTGTAAGGTTAGGCAGCATTGCTGACATGGAGAAAGTTTTAAGATATAATGGAAAAATAATGTCTGCGTAAACATTCTCTTCCTCTGGTCCTGATGTCACCATTAAAAGGGATCTAGTAATTATAATATAGTTAAATGCTGTTCATGTAAGAGGGAAGATCTGTCATCTAGCAGCTGCTCCTTTCACCACTCTTTGGCAGATTCCACACGGGCCAAAAACAGTGGTGTGAAAACGGTGTGAAAACAGTGTAAACCCTTTTACACCGTTTTAAACCATTGTATACCGGTTTCACACTGCTGTTTTTGGCCCGTGCGGAATCTGCCTTTGTCTTTGGTAGTAGGGTGTCATCAACAAACCACAAGTTAGCTTGTTGATTTGGAGATAATAATCTTAAATGAATTTCTCTAACAGCTACAAGAATATAAAACATAAATGTACCATCATCACACTTGTATCTCTTCTTTTCTCTCCCAGCTGCTCAGGGAAGTGTCTGAAGTTCTCTCCTTCATTTTATCCTCACAACAATACTGTGAGGAGGATCAGAATGTGAATGAGTCTCTGGTACTGAGGATTTATTTGTTCTTTAAATAAATATTTTAAATGCTTTCTGCCATGAATTCAAGGTGGTGTGCAACTTGAATCAACATGTAGAGTATAATGCACATAATGCCAAAAGGAAAGAGAAATGGCAAATAACAAAATGTAGGTATTAATTCTTACAAGATGTGTGTATGAAGGATAAGATCAAGATGGTGAAACAGGGTAGAGGCAAATGATGTAAGCCATTTTGGGTCCCCACCAAAGAGAAAGGCAGGGTAAAAATGAAGTAAATAAATGGAACTTTTATAATAACCACATGCAGTGGCTACTGCAGGAAACAGTTCTATGAGGGTCACAGCAAAATATAGCAGGTCTCAAATAGGCAAACAAAAGGAACCTTACTTTCCCACCTCTCCCACTGATGCAGCCAGGTAGAATTATTTGAATCCAAGCCTTCCAGTCTAACTGTCCAATCACTATACCACATAGACTCCATATAAGTTCTTTCATATCCTGTTTGAACTGTTTAAGAATGACATCCACCATAGGCATATTCATATTAGAGCTCTCCATAGTCTTATTCATATTAGAGTCAGTATGGTATAGTGGTTAAGAGCAGAGGATTCTAATCTGGAGAACCAGGATTGATTCCCCACATGAGTGGTGGAGTTTTATCTGGTGAACTGGATTTGTTTCCCCTCTCCTACACACAAAGCCTCCTGAGTGACCTTGGGCTAGTGACCGTTCTTCAGAACTCTTTCAGTCCCACCAACCTCACAAGGAGTCTGTTGTGGGGAGAGGAAGGGAACAAGTTTGTAAGCTACTTTAGACTCCTTGCAGTTGAAGTAGCAACATATTTATTAAATGAGTTAAACCGGAATAAATATTTATAAACAGTCTTGCTAAATCGCTCAGCATAATAGGGGGTGGTTCCATTTCCCCTGAACCGTGTCAGTGTTGCATGGGATGTTTTGGTACATGGAAAACTCCTGTGGCTAACTCACAGCCTGTTTGAGTAGTTTTCTTATTCTGCAAACACATAAGGTTTTTCCTGGAGGAAACCCAGGGCTATGAATGGGGACTATGGAAGCAGCATGTTGGTTTTTCAGCTGGTGAGGTTAGATGTTGGATTCTGACCCTGGCAGAGACAGCTGGGAGAGACAGCTGTGTGTGCTCAATGTTTATTGGATTTGGGGCATTACACTGATAGTTGGGGACTTCACCAAGAGCTGCCTGCTACATATTATACCTTCTCATCCTAAAAACTTGTGAAGAAACAGGGATTTCCAGAGACATCATAAGAACCAATAGCTCTTTCCTTTTATCAGTACCAGTACTTACAAATGATCTGAAAGAGTGATTCTGCAAAAAAAAAAACCTGATGAAATGCAACAAACAAGTGAATTTAGTAATAAAATGAACCTGTGAAAAACAAACAAAAGCAAACTGCACCATTTCATAGTATATAAAACCTTGCCTTTGCAAGGAAGCCCTGAAAATATAAGTAGCTGTGGATATACTGATAACTTTTGAAAGTGTTGGCATGCATGTAATGTTTACAGTGTCAGAATAATAGATTTGTTGTTGTTCCTTTGGAGATTATAATCTGAAATCAATGCCTTTAGCAACCCCAGGGCTTTCTGAAATGTGCATATCTTTGAAAGTTCATCACTGTGTCACTATTTCCTTTCTGTATCACTTGTCAACCATTTTTGTACCCTTATCAGTTTGTTCAGTTAATTGACTTTTGAACTAAATGCGCACACACCCCTTAAAACAATAGAAGCAGGCTTTTAAAAATCCAAAGGCATCACAATTCTCTCCTTCACAAAGAAAATGTATGCTGAAAAGGCTTCCCCGGCCTTCTTATTTTTCAAAGAAGAGGAGGCAAGAAAACACTCCAGAATTTGTCATTCAAAAGTTGCATGGAAGAATACATTATGGGAAGCTAAGCTGATTATATCTGTTCTTCTATGAGGAAGGTTTAGTTACAGAACCTTGCACGAATGATAGCAGTCCCTTACTCCAGTTCCCTTTTTGATTTTTAAAAAGCAATTGTATTAAATAAAAGCATAGATAAATCAGCCCAGTGAGGCCAAAAAGCCTCTGAAAAGCTTTAATAACTCACTACTGAGAGTGGTTCCTTCTCGTCTTCAGTTTTGCCCCCTTAGACTGAAACCCCAGTAGGATGCTAGAGAACTCCCCTTCGAGCAAATAGCCTCCTGGCACTCCTTTGCTGCCTGCTGTGCTACGGCTAATTAAAAGAGAAAAGTCCTTTAATATTTAAGCACCATTAACTTGGCTGAATTATTAAATGTCAATTTGCATTATGTGCATAAAAGGATCAATAAACATAAAGGGAATAAAACAATGAAGATGGCCAGGGTTAGGGAAATGTCAGCTCCTCTTACTGGTGCAGAAAGGAATTGTTTGGCTGCCTGTCTGACTACAGTTGTTTAATTATTGGCACATAAGAAGAGAAGGGATGGAGCTGTATAGGAGTTGTTCACAGCAGGAGCTTTGTAAGGACTTTATTTGGCAGGGTATTCAAAGGTGCAGAAGTATGGGTGCTCTTTAACCACTCTGAAGCTCTATTCCCTGTTCTGCTAGTGGGAAAACAACTTGGCTAGGCCGGGTGTTGTACTTTGCCCATCCCCCTCCCCCTCCCCAGCTACCAGACACTTTTGGCTCTTGGGGTTTAACTGTGGTGCTGTGGAAAGCAGAAGAAATACAGGAGGAATAGCATTTGTAAGGTAATCTTCAGAATCCACAGGCACCATTTTTCTCCAACCTGGGGAGCATGAATGAAGCCCAGCTTGCAAATCTCAGGAGACAAAAGAGAGCCACTTGATTAAGATCGTTGCTTTCTTGGTACTCAAGTTTGGGAGGTTAGAGTTTCAATGCTTTTTAAATGTCACTGAACACTTTCTCATATATGTGCAAGAAGGAAATATTGTGAATTGATTTACGATTTGGAAATACACATTTTGATAATATTACAGTCACAATCTAGACGAAGTTCAGTACGGTACTTTTAAAGTATAGATTTCAGCAAGAGAAGTTTAAATAGCCTTTGAACTTTCCTATTACAATGAATAGTATTTAAAAGTGGCTTAATTTTTGCTGGATTGTGCCCAACGTTTTAAATTATGATTTCCCAAGCAGAGTAAGCCACAAGAGGCAGACAACCAAAAGGGAACACAGCATATGGATGTCCAAAACTCCTTCCTTCCTTAGTTCTATCAGTATCTTATAGCTGCTCTGAAATTGGTACGTTGTCATTATTGCAATGTGATATTTTACAATTGTATCAAGTTGTTGGAAAACACCTGTGTTTACATAGATAACACATTTCTTACAAAACCCCTTTGGGTTAATATCTATGCAGATGGACCAGTTGGAGCTGTCAAACAGTCAACATTTTCTTTAAATTTGCTCACTCCTGTACCTTTAATGACAGGATGATGCACAGAAATGTATAAAGTGAATCTTTTCTTGGAACATGGTAAACTGATGGGGGGGGAAAATCAGCTTAATTTCCACATGCCAGGTTGTTAAAAAGCTAAAACCAGTAAAATGATGACAACCCAATTAAGATTGATCTAGAAGTGTCCAGATCATCAATAGTTTAAACCCAAACATTGCATCTCCCAGATTTATGTTTGAATCATTTACCTTGACAAATAAGAGACCAGGCATTCATCATTTGTGGAAAATTATTATAATTCTTTCACATGGTTAGTGTGCAGGGCACACATTGGCAATACACACCAAATGTATACTTTCCTTAGCGTTGTGTAGAAATGCGTGTACACTACATGCATGTAGGGTGGTACATGAACCTGTTTAATGGTGCTGTCTTCCACATCTGCATAATCAACCAAACATTTGTAGTGAATCCTACACCTTGAGATTGGAGAAGTTGCAGTCCCAGTTGAGTGGAGGAGTCTCCACATGTGCACTACTATATTTCTAGGGTTCAATGCAAATGAAGATGTTGAGAAGTGGAAACAGTAGACATGATTTCAGTCCCCCTCGCCTCCCATACATAAAACATGCACAATTTATGATATATGCGTAGGGAAATTCTTATGTGTAAAGTAAACACATGTTGGTCATTTCATACAATCTGGACCCTAAGTTTGCCCGATACTGGTCCCCATGTGAAAAATCAGGATAGATGTGCTGTCAGACATTTGCATGGTACTTTCATATTAGGGCTTATTTTGGGGGTTGGGCTTATTTTAGGGGAAATACGGTACCTTCACAATTAATTAAGGCGTCATGTGTGATGCAAACTGCAAACTCATTGGCAGGGAGCACCCTGTTGTAAATTTCGTTGTGCATGCACAATGACAATAAAATGCTTATGCTTATGCTTATGTTGGCTCACACCATCCTGATCTGTAACTACCCGCAGGGCTTATTTTTGGAGTAATATTTTAAGCCTCCTCCAAAAATTCTGAAAAATCATGATAGGGCTTGTTTTCGGGGTAGGTCTTTTTTTTGGGGGGGGGGAACACAGTATAGGGCTTTTAAAATATACTGGTGCCTTTTTTCTGCACTCTCCCAAGTCCTGATCTTCATGTACCATCCCACCCCACTGAGTAAAAGGAAGATAGAGTGAACCCTCACAAACAGCCTAGTGGGAATCTGAAGAGGGAGAGGGAAATTGGTGGAAACTGATATAACCTGATGTAAGCACAGACAACATTTTTAACAAAACATGAAGATCAGCACTGTATGAATGTACATGTGCAAAATAGCATGTGAAAAGCCCTTATGAGAAACTACAGAATCCCTCTGGAAAGACACTTGATAGATATTACAAAGACTACATAGCTAAATCTGGGAAGGCCTAAGCTCAGTCATACCTATTCAGGCAAACAAACACTGCTTTGCAACCACTTAATATTTATATTTATAGCTACAACAAGCTAGAATCATGTTTCATACACTTTTTGGTAACCAAATATCCCTGTCACTTCATCCTTGAATCTCCTTAATCTCTGTGGTGTGTTCTTACACTGGGATGTCATGTCTCTTTGGGGACAGAAGTTTTGAGACTTCTGTAGCATTCTATATTAGGAACTAGACAGCAAGGAGTTGAAACCTGAAGTATTTGATGGTTCAAGTCTGCCAACTACTTCTCTGTCCATACAAAGACTTATAGTATCTTTGTAGTCTGAAAGTGTTTGCGATCAAGTTTCTGATACACACAGACATATTTAGACTAGGCTCCCTTCCACATCAGTGCTAAAGGTTGTCGGGGCATTTACATCTCTGCAAATCACCAAGAAGACATGAGCACACATTAGTCTGTAAGAGTGCACAGTTGTTAGATCCTTGATTTATCTTAACCATAAGAAAACTTTCTTGACCCCAATAAACTAGTGCATACCTTTAGCACAGTAGTTGGAATATGTTCTTTCTAAGAATTGAACTGAGACTAACCAATTCATTCCAGATAGGCCACAAAATAGCCTTCAAAGTCGCAGGTTCTGCACAATTTTTTGTGCAGTTCCCTTTAGTGCATTCCCATACTACATACAACTCCTTATCAGAAGAACCTGCTACTCATAGAGAAATTGGAACATCCATAACTTCTCAAACTGCACTGAAGATAAAATTGAGTATTTCATGCAATGGAATATTTCTGTTCATTGAATCTTTCCTCAAAATCTTACCTTGCAAGGTATTTTGAGCAGCATCCCCATCCAATGCACTGAAATTGTCACTTAAATGTAGAGCCCCATGCTGAGCTCTTTCTTTGCAGTCTATTCTTCTCTTTTTGACACATCAGTAGAGACTTGTTCCCATTGGTAAATGAGTTTACATGACCAGGTTTCACTGTTCAGTGGTCTAACGACCATCAGCTTTTATCAAACATCATCTACATGCTTAAATTCAGATATTACACCATTTAAACCAGGAATGGGCATCTTGTGATTCACTAGCCACAACTGGCATATTCTCTGCTGCTGCTTCTCACCTGGCAGGTACTCTTTCCAGCAGAAAAGGAAAGGTGCTATCATATTCTTCTAGAATAAGCACCTGCCAAATGATAAGCAGCATCTTATATGGCATCTTCAGATCCTCTGAAGATGCCAGCCACAGATGCAGGCGAAACGTCAGGAGAGAATGCTGCTAGAACACGGCCATACAGCCCGGAAACCACACAGCACCCAAGTGATTCCGGCCGTGAAAGCCTTCGACAATACACAGCATCTTATATGCTTTCTTCAGCCTGGTTAGGATTACGTCTTGAGTTCACTTGATGCTAGATGGAAGAAGTAGTGCTCTAGATGGAAGAGGCAGCACTTCACTTCTGACAGATGCCTCTCCCACTATGAAAAGTGGAGGGACCTCTGCAGACTGAGAGCAAAATAGCCAGTTGCCCTAGGAGTATTTGCTCCATGGAAAGTGCTAGATAGTGCCACTAGCAGAAGCCCTTCCCTCCATAGATGATTGCCCCTGAGCCCCTCTTCTTTGCTACTGGGGCTGTGATCTCTATCGCATTTACAGGTAAGGTGACAATAAGTGGCTGAAGGGTAGGACCAGATGCTCTTGTGGACACTTCACTTTTGAGATTCTTTTACCCGGTGGGGTAGTAGAGTATCATTTACTATATCCAAAGGAAGGGGATTGTTTACTCATTCCACTTCATTGCCATGCTATATTAATAAGCTTCCATACACCCCAAGAATACACATATTTACATTGAAGTAAATTAGTCTGCACTCAGTGGGAATTACTCCAAAATAAAGTGAAATCAACTGTTCTGGGCTGTGTGTTAGTTCTTGCTCCTAACGATTTGCCTGCATCTATGGCTGACATCTTCAAAGGAACGTTACGGTGAGATGTATTTCTCATCATGTCACAGTGAAATATTCTGTATATTTAACATAAATGCATATCTATTTTTAGGTGACAAAAGAAGCAGTTTATTTTAAATTTGGATGTAAGGCTTTCGCTCCTCTTTTGTCGAGCACAGAATGTGTTCTGTCCTGCTTTCCAGGGGCTGCTGTATGGCATGCAACATACACACCACTGCTGTTGCCCAGTGGCTTTTTACAAAAAGGCTTCATCATCCCTCATTGATCAGAGTGTTCATATGCAACAACTCCAGCTGACAGATGATTAGCAAACTGACATTTTTCTCTCCCCTTTGAAGGGATAAATCCTGTGTGTCTGGGCTCTTTCATGTCCTTTGTGGAAAAGACGAACAATAAAATAGATCTGAGTTTGAAAGAGTACCCCATATTCTGAATCCCAAGACCCAAACATCTTTGTAGGAAAAGTCACTGTTTGTTGCACCAAAGCTGCAAGAGAAACAAGGGAAATAAAACACACAATGCTGACAGTGACCTTGGAAATTATCTGCTCTCCAACACAGGCATGAGAAGAGACAGAATGACAAAGCACATGGGATGGTGGCAGTAAAGAGATTGTTAGCAACTAGTGATTTTTTTTCCTGATTAGTGACCAGTTTACCTGGCCAACTTTACAACATGAGGTCACTGGAGCAAATTCTGGAGAAAAGACAGCAAGACATCTACGTATACCTCTTGGATAACTTCTAAATTTTACTATTTGCATGATTTTTTTTCCCATTTAGAATTTTTGTGATTCCCCTCTCTTTCCCACCATCTGGTGCTGAAATCCCCCTTTTATCTGGATACTTAGTAACTGCATAGGGCATTTATCTTTCAACATCTTCAGCACAAATTGTCATAAGAAAAAGTTAGCTTAGGTTTTAATGTAGTTGCTTTTCCCTCTTTGCTTTGCATTTTTAAAAGGAAATATGGCAACCAGCCATAAGGTACGGTGACATGGCGGGATGGAAACCAAACAGATAAATAAATGTCTCTCATTTTACAGATGACAGAGTATAGCATAAAAACCAAATGTCACCTTTAATTCTTGAGGATTACATCCTCATGGTGTGTTAGGACTTTTTGTTAAAAAACACACACCATGTTATACCATCATAATAAACTTCAAAATACATTCATCTGTTACAGGAGTGTATATTGGCAAGGTATTGTATTTTATTGAGCATGCAATGTACTGAAATCCATAGCAAGATCACATACTTTGGCACCTTTCGCTTTGTGATTCTTCTCTGGGTGGAAAGCTGCAGATAGTGAGGAATATTCTGACAGTATATCAGCTACATCTTCTGATAGGACTTTGACAAAATCCTGAAGATTCCCCCAGTGTACATTTTTCCAAGAGACTGCTGCAAATATTTTGAGTGCAGAAAATTACCATTATCCTAAATTGCCCTAAAGCAAGAAGCCTCCCCTTTCATGACACTGAAATGTACCAAATTAATGATCTGCGGGGGAGAGGGGATTCACAACTCACACACACTGAACACATTAGAAAGGAAGGCTGAATGAAATCTGGGCTGAGCTTCAACTATGTTCCTCCACTGTTTAGCCTCATGTGGACAAAGGAGCAATGTTTTAGTGCAAGCTGGAGGGCAAGAGTCAGAGGATTCTTGGCCCTTGCCTTATTCACCTGAGTGAACTGAGCCTACAGTCTAGCCCAAAACATGATTTATTGTACTTTTCTCCTGGTTGTTTTCTTTGAATTATGTATACTTTTGTAATGAGAGCCAACATGGTGCAGCAGTTAAAAGCGGTTTGATTCCCTGCTCTTCCACATGAAGCCTGCTGGGTGACCATGGGCCAGTCACAGTTCTCTCAGAACTCTCTCAGCCCACACAAAGGCAGACAGTGGCAAACCACCCCTAAACATCCCTAAACGGGGTCACCATAAGTCAGCTGCAACTTGACAGCAGAGTACAAGCAAACATCTTTTTGTAAGTTGCTTTTGGTCTGCACTACGATATTAAAGTGAGGTGTGGTATTTTTAAAAAATGAGAAATAAGAATGCTGTGTTCCTAAAGATGATACAGTCCTCATTTATACCTGAAATCTCATATATGTACATGCACACATTATGTACACTCTGTCCTTTGTTCTAAAACAGCTAGAGATTCTAATGAAGCTGGCAGCCATTTTGTTCACATGGCAGTAAAGAAGAGCACAAATAAATGAATCACAGTGACTGTCTCTTTCTTAGACAGTTGATCCTTAAAAGTTCATTTACTTGGTACCGCTACCTAGATCTTTCTTTTTTGGTTCAGTTCAAGTAGTGTCTGAACTGACTGAACCAAAATCCAAAAAGTGTAAAAATGTCAAGACTTCATCTATAAACTGTACATAATAGAAGTAACAGCATATTCTGTCAGTACAAAAATATCAACAGCCTTGGTCATTTACATGCTGCCTGCTGCCTCCTCTTCCTTCCTCTGTTTGTGTTGCAGTGTTAACCGTATCGACGGCCACAGAATGGTCTTTCTCCAGCCATTAATACACTATCGATTCCCACCCCTCATGATGGAGTTAATGGACACTGATCTTGTATTATTATTTCCATAATCAGCCTCAAGCTGGAGTGAATTTCCCATTGCAAATGCTCCCATCAATATCTTGCCTGCTCTCCAGGCTGAAAGGGAAGAAATCTGATTATTTGTTTTGTTTCAAATTTCACTGGTGCCTCCAGCCTTCATCCTTGATAGGGTAATGAATGTCACCAGTGGAATAATGAAAGAGACCTTCTTTCAGGTTTCATCCACCATCTTTTCTTAGACTGAAATAACCCAGCCTTCTGCAAAATGCCTCCTTTTCAGTGCAATTGAAAAATGTTTTCCTGGGAGTAAGCCTCACTTTCCTGAGTAGAATTCTGAGCAGATCTGCTTAGGATGGCACTGGTGATATTGGAGTTGCTTCCTCACTCTGGTGGTGGAAAGTGGCATCGAGTAACAGCTGACGTGGCAGCTGACAAGGCTGTAGGATTTTCAAGACAAGAGATATTTGCGGGTGATTTGCCACTGCCTATCTCTGTGTGGACTGAGAGAGTTCTGAGAGAACTGTGACTGGCCCAAGGTCATCCAGCAGGCTTCATGTGGAGGAGGGGGGATCCATGTTAGAATCCACCACTCTGAACCATTGCATCACACTGCTTCTCTTCCTCACTGTTAGCCTTTTGTTCTTTGGCATCTGAGGATAATGTGTTAGCTTTTCCATCTGCTCCTTTCCTTCACATTGGTGTTAACCTATCTGAAGCCCAGGCTTAGGCAGAGGTTGTGAGGAATTGAAAACATTTGGGCCAGCTAAATAAGACCTGGGCTGAGCATCTTTGTAGCCTGACTTGGCCTTCTTTATATGAGCTGCAGGACAAGTGTCAAAGGGATTTTATCCTGTGTCCCCTTGTGAGCTGTGTCTGTAGCGCCAGCACCAGCTCATGATATCCTGTTTTAAGATTGTGCAGGAGACCTGTGGGGTTTATTTTTTTGTTGTTGTTTAAATTAGTTTTAACATACATTTCAATTGTGGAAGAAAAAAATCACAATATTTTCATGTTCTTTTTGATCATATAAATCCTTTATTGTCCATGCTTATTTATCCCATTGTTATCTTCTCTGACCAACAAGGCTTAGAGGCTTCAGTGTACTAAACAAACCTCTAAAACTTATTTGAACAGAAACAATAATGGGACAATCAAGTCTGCATCAAATGCTCACAAATGTCTGTTGGTACTGCTTGAAATACTGTTTTGGAAGGGGAGAAGGAAGAAATACTTCATGAGACAAGCTTTTTCTACATATTCATTGGGATGCAGTAGAGACCTTTTATTCTGCATTATGGAATATAATCCAAATATACTTTTGAGGGCAGAAACATTGACATATTTTACCTCATTACCAATGTAATAATAGTATACCTGTACAATAGTCACCTATGTAAGGAGTGAGTGGGAATTTGCAAGGGCTTGGGGGTGAAACTTCATTCCCCTCTCTCACTGTTTTCTCTTTCCTTTTCCTGAAAGCCCCCATAGCCTCTCTCTTTTCCTTCATCCTTTTTCCTTCCCACTCAACAGCCAACCTACCTTTTTCTGTTTTTATGGTTTAAGCTTTCCCTCTCACCTTCCCCTCTATCTAGGAAAATACCAATTCAGTTGTGTGGTGCTGGTTACTGGGCCAGGTCAACTTAAAAGGTAGGGTACCTTCAGAAATTTGTGGGGTCGGAGCACTTCCCTTTCCCCTATCCCTTCACTACTTCCTCTTTTCCTCCTCTTGGCAACCCCCATATCCTCTCGCTTGTATCTGCCTCTCTCCTTTTTAGCCATTGATCAATCTACCTTTTTACCTGCTTCCCATCTTTGGCTGTATTTATTATGTACTAGCAGAAAAGCCCATTGTATGAACAAATACAATAGGCTTTGGAAAGCTGTTGGTGGGAATAGTTCTCCTCAAATCTGTAAGGACCCCCACCCACAGTTTGCAAAGCTGGATCAAGGCTTTGAAACATGAGGGAGCCAGTATGTTGTCTGTGAAGATGGGGATAGTTCTCCACATCTTCATTTATACCTCAGGATTCTCCAAAGTGGGGACCAAAGCAGCTTACATTAGTCTCCTCTCCCCCTCTTTTTCTCCTCATAACAACCGTGTGAGAGAGATTGAGCTAAAAGTATGTGACTGGCCCAAAATAACCCAGGTTGATTCCGCGCACAAGTGTAATAGGTTCGACCCGGTTCTCTGAGAAGGGTACTGACCTAGGTCGAAGCCATTGTTGTTCCCCACTGCAACTGAAGTTATCTAGCTGGATCCCAGCTTGGAGGGCGGGATCATCTCAGTACCTCTTCGCTGCTCCATCCCGATTGGTTACTGTTTCATGGCGGGGAACGTGACCCTGTGTCTCCCTTTTTAAAAAAACAAGATACGTAGGAGCTACATGGAGGCAACACCACAAAGTGCCGTACAGATGAGAGCAAGATTTGTGCACCCAGCAGTCACTTCAAATGCCAGAAGAAGGGGGGGAAAGGCGCCCTTTTCGCCGCAGCGAGTCTCCAGCTCTGCGCATGCCTGAAGCACTTAGCTGCGATTGGCTAAATGGGAGACTCCTGCTGCTGAGATTCCCCACTCAATGGATTTGATCTGATTTCAACCATTGTTCCCCAAAAAAGTGTACCTCCTTGGTGGAGTCGGAAATTTGACGGTGAAACGGGGCGACGCTGGAATGAACCCACGTCAAACCCAGTGGTTGTGCAGAGTACCTAGGTTGAACTTAGGTTGAACTTAGGTCGATAACGCAAGTGCAGAATCAACCCCAATGAGCTTCCACAGCAAGGTGGAGATGTGAACCCAGGTCTTTCAGATTCCATTCTGAGGCTATAACAGCTATACCGCACTGGCTTTCATAGAGTGGTTGCTGTTAAACAGTAGTAAGCAGCCAAGCCTCGTTGAATCATGCAAGTAGGGTAGTATCACATCATCCAGAGGTTACTGCCAGACCTAGGATTGACATTCTCCAGGTGGGACCTAGAGATCTCCCAGAATTACAACTGAACTCCAGATGAGAGTGATCTGCCTGCCTGGAGAAAATGACTGCTTTGGAGAGTGAACTTGTAACTCCCATGCTCAGAATGGGTTGACCCAGTAAGGGGTGGAGACTCAAAGCAGCAAGAGGCTGCAGCAGACCTCATGTAGTTGGAGGAGACAAGGCTACCAGACTCAGACCTTGGTTGTATAAGCCCTTAACACCTTGTTAAGGGCTTCTTTTTGTGGTTGTAATGGGTGAGAGTTCTCCTGGAAACCTTCATCATGTTGAATCCTTTTCATCAAGCCCTTGGAGTCTTCAGGAGCCAACCCACTTGCAAAGAAGAATTGCACTTGGCAGTATCAGTAGACTGTAAATATAAGGACTTGAAAATGCAACCTGAACAGGACCTTGAAATGTGATGTTAAATGTTGATGTTATATGTTAAGAAAGTAAACCATTTTGTTTTTAAAATTTGTTGTTGCAAACTCATTCCAAATTCTGCCCCACAGAACCCACAAGCTGAGGTTACAAACTCTATTGCATTATATTTGGCAGAGGTCTCTCCTCGCCTGAAACCTTGTATTTTTCAGACTCCACCTCCAAGTCTCCAGAAATTAAGTCTTAATTTGGAGATAGCAACTTAGCCAGACCAGGCCCACTGAGTTCTTTCTCAAAGGACAAAACAAGACTGGAAAGGACCTTCCCCCTGCCTTTTTATTCACAGAAATCCAGCCTTGGAATACTGTGGTTGATCAGCAACAGCCATTGAGGGAATCCATTGCTGAAAGCTACAGGCGCTCCTTTTATCATTTTCAGGTTTTTTAAACATCCTTTTTAAAAGATTCCACATTTTTCTGCAAATCTGGGACCCTGTTTAGGTTTGTAGAAAGATCTGTCTAACTTGTTCATGGCTCAAGACACCAGATTTAAGTATCCTTTAAGTATTTAAGATTCGACCAACTTCACTATTAATATATAGCTGATGCTACTGCAATTCTGCTAGATGGTTTATTGCTTCTTTGCCATGAGATTAACAAGACATCTGAATGCAATCTAAAATATCAACCCAGAGATAAAAACAAAGAGGATTTTATGCCAAACCTCCATGCTTTAGCATTTACTTTTTCCTGGTGCCAGAAGCAAAGCATGTATAGTGGCAGCCTCTTGCTGCAAATCCAGAATGTAGGAAAGCTAGGTCTTCAGGGCCCAAAACATATGGTTCTACCCCAACTGGTATAGCAAGTTCCTCATATTTTTTCCAATGTTCACTGGGGTTATTTGCTTTGCATCCTGCTGCTTAAAGTCGGATAACGTTGGATCATCAGAAGGACATAAGGAGAAATGTCACAGAGAAAAAGAGCACAAAAGAGCCAACTTCATCCTCTTTCAATTTCATCAATTGGGTAGAGAGTAGTCTTTCCCAGAATGGTCCATTTTGAATTGACAATGAAAGAGAAAAGAAAGTGAAAAGAAATTCTTCATTTAGAATGGATTCATCTGTAACATAGCCCTCTGAAGCCTGATTTGGGTGACAGAGAATATTTGAGATCTTAGTGATGTAGTAGTTAGATTTTAATCTGGGGAAGCCCATCCTGCCAGGAAACTTGTTCGGCGATCATGGGCCACTCACACTTTTTCAGCCTCCCCTTCCTCAGTGGTTGTGTGTATTAAATGAAGAAGGGAGAGTCATGTGCAGTACCCTGAGCTGATTGAAGGGAGGGTAGGATTAAAATGCACTAGATAGAAGAGAATGCCTGAGCCATGTGTGTTGTGGTTGTAATATTCCATGATCACTAGTTATCGACACCATGGGTTTGGGATTAGAGCAAGCACTTCCAGAGCAACAGTTGAGCGAGACACAACTCCTATCAATTCTTCCACTAAAACTTAATTGCTAAATGAGAACATGATCTACCTGGTCCATTCCAACTGTGACTATCTAGATTCCTCTGGAATTTCACAAGCAGAGCACCCTTCTGTCCTTTTTTTTTTTTTGCCACAGTCATTTGGCACACAGAGTTATATTGCATCTGCACTTCCAAAATTATAAATTAAGCTCCGGGGAGGGAGAGTGTGAACAACGAGTGTGCTGATCAGCTAGCCCAGCCCCCAGCCCCACTATGGCCAAGGATAGGTCTTGAATCAGACCTGTTTTTCTATATTTTATTTTTTGCTTGTTTATGATTAAGTTTCAGCAGGAACTCTGGCTGCTTCTCAAAGCAACATAACTTTAATATTGCAAGAGCAGCATCTGGTAGTATCTACATCTGATTGCCAGATGTTTTGTGCATAGTTGGTTTATTTCATTTTAAGAAATAAATTCATAATTTAAACAAGCTTAAGGAACTTAGGAGCAACTTTCCATGTGATTTTTTGCATTTCTCCAGGAGCACCATCACAGGCTTACACATCTTATTTTCATGCTTCTGCATAATGTTTGAAACGAGGGATAGTTCATTGCCCCTGGAGCCGAACGAGTGTGCTCATGATGAAGATCAAGCTTCTTATGATTCTGCTGCTAAATGGTCCCAAATCTGTGTTTGTGAGTTTAAAAACAGGTTATTTTAAATATAATTTTAGAAAATCTTTTATCACAAACTTCAACAAACAATAATAAAAACATTGTCGAATCCGTACTGACATTAGTCTATCACAACAAATACAGATTAGAAACAAATTAAAAACATTTCTTACAGATAAAAAGACAAAGACACATAACAAGACATAATCATTAACTTCCATTTCTACTCTCAGATGCATGAGTCTGAACTTTGTATATTTCCATGTGCTATAAACTGTCCTTTTATATAACTGTTATGACAGTTTTCTTAAATAAAGACTTTAACACACAATTTACATATTTAGATTATTCATTTATAGTATCCTAATATTATTTAACACATTTGCTTCTAACCCTGCCTCTGTTAAACTTATTTTAAATTGTTTCGATATATAATTAATGAAAAGGAACCAAGTCATGTTAAATTTTTCCAGGGAGTCTTCTCTCAGTAAGCAAGCCAGCTTCTCTAGTTCAACTATAGTCCAGACTTTTTCTGTACAATCTTCTGTGGTGGGAATGGTTCATATTTTCCAGTTTTTTGGTTTTTTTTGCAGAACAATCCTGGCAGTAGTCACCAAGCAGACAAGCAGAGTGTTGTGTTGTTGTACCCTTTTCGTGTTACTTATACGTAACAAGTATGATTCAGGAGTCATTTCAAATTTTGCCTTCATTATTTTTTTGCATTACTTTGCAATAATTTTGCACTTTCCTACATTGCCACCATTAGTGAAAGTTCCTTCTTTCACTTCGCATTTCCAGCACTTTGGTGAACACATTTTATTTATCTTAGACAATGCCACAGGAGCAAAGTACCACCTATGAAAATTTTTGTAAAAATTCTCTTTAAGATCCATACTTAGTGTACATTTGTTAATAGTTTAGTCCATTTGTCTAATTTAACTTTTCTCCCAATGTTTTGAGCCCATTTGATCATGACTTCCTTAACTTATTCTTCAGTTTTAAATGTTAACAATTGCTTATATATTTTTTCTATTAACTTCATGTCATCTTAACACAGTAATTCTTCAAAAATTGTTTTATTTTCTCTGAAATCCCATTTTTGTTGTCATCTTTGAAGCATTCCATTAATTGAAAATAAGTCAACCAATGACATACTTTCCCTTGAATTGTAATCTGGTCTCTAAGTTTCAATTTAACTTCCTTACCCTTCCTTTCTATGACATCTCTATGCCGTACCCAATTTTTTGGTCACTGTATTCTTTTATTTGTAAGGCTTCCGTTCTTGACAATCACATTGGGGTACTGTTATGATATCTATCTTTAAATTTTATCCAAATTTTATCCAAATAGTCATGCCAGCCGTTATTGTTATTATGGCCTTCTCTTTTTAGAAGTTTATCATTTTTAAGCATGATCACTCTTTTAGCCAAATAAGTTAAAAACTCGTCTGTAACTCTATCACAGTAAAGTTAAGCATTCCCTTTCCCTTGGCCTTTCTGTGTTGAAAAGTGGCTCTTCCCCACAATGCTTTACAAGAGAAGGGATTGTTGGAGTTTTATCACATGTGGCAGTAATGGAAAATGCAGGTTTCCCCCTCTCCCCCAGATGGAGATGACAGCTTGTATGTATTTGCATTATGCTTTTTTCTGAACATGGCATTCCCCTTTTGAAATACCCCCAGCTTCAGCACATGGCAGTGGGAAAAGGTAAGTGTTGTGCAAACCTACACAGAAAGCCTGTGGAGAAACACCCCCCCACTCCACTCAAGCATTCACCATAGTATTTCAGTCATTGGGAATACACTCAGTTCATGCTGAGCAGCCCAGGCAGAAGCTAGTAGCTAGCAGAAAGAAGTTGATTGGGGAAATGAGGCATTAAGCTCCAACCACAGAGCATTCAAGTCAAAACAATGGTTTATCACCCCGCACCCTGTTGGTGACACAGCAAGAAGGATATCAGGATGGGGGAAGAGATGAACTTTCCTCTAGTTGATTATAAATTCCCCAGACACAGAGAATATGATCCCTTACTCACTTCTGTGGCCCTTATTCTCATGCCATGGCCTGACTAAGCATTTACCTAGGAACTCCATCTTGTGAGATAGATGTGTTACCTCTGTCCAAGGTAGCAGTCACGAACAAGACAGGATCAAACAGCAAATAGGATGATTAGCAGCAAGCAAGTAGCTACCCGGGTGCCTGGGGTTCAGGGACCCAGAACAAAGGCATCCATAAACATTTATAGTGGTTATAGTTGGGCGCAGTTTGCTCAGTTAACCTGTCAATCTCCACTCCACCTGCACTACCTTATTTGGCAAGCAGTTCCATATTACAGAAGCCAATCAGCAAGGTTATACTCATTCTGCTAGCATAGCAACTCATGGGGGCCAGGTGCTAAAGAACTTTTCTTAGTATTGCAAAGAACAGGAGAGACAAACATGTTTTTGGAAACTGTCATAGAATGTGGGTATCAGAAGCTAGCTTGCAGTTAGGCTCAGGCACTTGTCAACTACTGCAGCAAACATAATACTTGATTCTGTAAGTTAAATCGAGTGAAGAAAAGAACTGCATGACAGAGGCTCCTTCTGCACATGCAGAATAATGCCCTTTCAATCCACATTCACAATTGTTTGCAAGTGGATTTTGCTATTCCACACAGCTGCAAAGTGCATTGAAAGTGGATTGATAGTGCATTGAAGGGCCCAGAGAAACTCTGCTCTTAAATGGGGGGGGGGGGGGCCTATGTGAATCTGGTTCCTGCAGAGACCCTTGATTTTTTCATTTCTATCAGATGACCTCACCATAAAATAGGATTTTTTTATACTTTGTCGAATTTTCTTTTTTATTATTTTATAGATAGACATAAATTAACAAAGCAGAAAAAAAAGAAACCAAGATCAAATCCAAGTTAGTTCTAAAAACAGGTCAATCTACAGTGCAGCCCCACTTCCTCCCAAGAGGTTCCCAGTAGTATGTGCTGGAGGAAAACTGGGGGAAATGGTGAAAATCTTTCAACTGGGCTGTAAGGTCCCTATGCAGCACCATGGGTGGCACCTCCCTTTTAACTGGTATAAGTCACAGAACCAAAAGGGGGTGTTCCTGGACTGGAAGCCTTCAGGAGGTTCAATAAAGTCATCTCCATCCCCAGGAATGCTCTGGCACCACCCCAATGTCCCCAGCACAGCTTCCTGAGGTGCAGGAGCAGTGGCAGTGTTCTTACTCAGGTGCTGCAGCATTGTGTTATTTTAAAAAATATATATATAAGCAATATGCTTTCTATCTATCTAGACATTCTTTGGTCTGTTATTTACAAAGTTCATTAACATTGCCATTCACATTCTTCTGCCTTCCATTTTGAGGCAAGTACTAGGCTGCCCTTATCAAGTACTGAAAAAGGTGTTCTAAAGTTTTTGGTATATTTTTGGCAGTACACCTAACAATATCATCTTAGTATCCATTGCAAATTTAATTTTCAATTTTTTAATTTTTTTGGCATATCCCCCCCCCCAAATGTTTTAACTTTTCTTCACTTCCACCACATATGATAAAGTGAACCATCCACTTCTTCACTTTTCCAGCATTTCTCTTATCCATCTTCTTTAAGGCCTTATGCGGTCTGGGACCCTCGTACCTGCAGGACCGTCTGGCCCCATATGTCCCAACTCGGCTTCTGCAGTCAGCAGAGGCCAATCTGCTGGTGGTCCCTGGCCCCTCTATGATGTGGCTGGCTTCCACTTGGGTCAGAGCTTTTACGGCTCTGGCCCCTGCCTGGTGGAACGCTCTTCCTCCAGCAGTCCAGGCCCTGTGGGACCTCAATGAGTTCCGCAGGGCCTGTAAGACTGAGCTGTTCCACCGGGTTTTTGGGAAGGCCAGCCGTTGATGCGCGCCCTCCCCTTGTTCCGACAACGGGGGCCCTGCTGTCCCTTCCAGGGGAGTTTTAAGTTGTTGGACGCCATCTGTTGTCTTTTGTAATGTAATATAATGTTGTAAATTGAGCACTGTATTTTAACGGGGATGGGTACTAAGATGTATGGAGTTTATTTATATATTTAATTGTATTTGCATTTTGTGTTGTGAACCCCCCTGAGCCCTCCAGGGGAGGGTGGTATACTAATACTAATACTAATACTAACAACAACAACAACAATTGTTGTTGTTGTTGTTGTTGTTGTTCTCTAGATCCTTTGGAGTGATGAATCATTGACAGAACAGCCTGTACTAATTTTCTCTTAATGTTTGGTTGCGTCTATATTTTATACCTTTTGTCCACAAAGGTTCCATTGTTGAAAGGAGACTTTGTGGAACTTGCATATTATTGACTGTGACAGTGGTCAACTGACAATTTCTTACTGATTAGTTAGACAATATCCCAGTCAACCCTGCCCCAAATAGTCCAGGGCAATGGTTAATTAACTTATTTTTAGAACTAAACTAAATGACAAATTCCATAGAAGACTGCACTATACAGAAACTGTGTTGTTAGTAAAAAACAACAACAACATTACAAAGCAAACAGACAGGTCATTGACGAACGTGCCTGATAATGGATGTGATGTAAAACGTAATTGTTTTTAAAATATTAAAAATGAAATAATCAGCTTAAAGAAAATAGCTGCTCATAGAGAATCCGGCAAGCTTAGCTGTGAGGAAAGAGGTTTTAAAATAAATCTGTGCTGAACTGGTATCAGCTGCGAACTCTTGCTAAGTTAGTCTCCCTTCCTGTTAATGCTATAAGATAAATAAATAAAAGATGTTCCAAAAGTAATTTTGGGGGAAGAGGCTCTTAATGAAGGACATATATCTGGGTCAGGGATTTGGGGGCTGCATTATGGAACCAGGGGTAGTACTTAAAAGCCCCTTAACCAGCTAAATGTTCAGCAGAATGGAGCTAAAATGTTAAAAATTCACCTGTTGAATTTTGTTATACCACAAAACCTGTGCCTATAAAAGGGGGGGGGGTATCAGAAATATTCAGACACAAGATGCCATTCTTTATATTTTCCTGTAAATACCTTGGAAAAGTTATATTATATCATACTAGACACCAACAGTTCTCCACAGTCTGTGTGGAAACCTGAGACCGAGCTCAGATAACTGTTCCCTGACTAAGGGGGTGGGGATCCTTGCTGATAGGGCCCAATGACCCCATTGCATATAGAGATTGTGAACACTTGTGATATGTGCACAGCTGCATAAAGCACTGAATTAATGTTGGTACCAAGTAATGAGGTGGATTCTGGCTGGAGAAAAAATCAAAATAAGAAGGGATGGTAATGTAGTAAGCTCGAGAAACAGCCTTGAGGATCTGTTTAATGCTGCCACTTTCAGCTTGGACACTGGATATATACTTCTAAGACCTCCCAGTGGTTCAGGCTAGCTCGATCCCATCAAAGCTGAGTAGGGTTGGCTCTGATCACTATATGGATGGGAGGCCACCCAGGAAGCCCAGGTTTGTTACACAGTGGCAGGCAATGGCAAGCCACCTTTGAAGTCTCTTATCTAGAAAAACCCCTGAGGGGTCATTATAACTCAGCTTTAACTTGACAGCACTTTCCACCACCAGTGCAGCAAGAGAGAAGGTAGCTGTAGCTCCTACTGCCCATGCCCTCCCCACTGTCCATTCCTCCTTCACTAGTTGTCCAGTACTCCCAGAGGTCTTCGTACCACAGCCAGTGAGGTATGGGGCAGATGGTAACAGCAGGGAGGGAATGGGCAGGAGGAGCTGTGGCTGCCTCCCCTCTTGCTGCATCAGAGGATATGTGTCCAGCATTTGAGCTGCAACAGGTCAAACCTAAGAAGGGTGTGCATTGCAGGTTGCAATCTCATATTATAGCCACTCAACAGTTGGCTCTGAGAATTTTTTATCTTACAGCAAGTTTCTTTTCAAACTATTAATCCTGGATTTTCCTTTCCATTTTGAGTTAATCTGAAAATGCCTACATTCTGATTACACATTTAGCTTTGACTGGAAGTATTGTGCAGAATAAAATATTATCATTTTGACATAACATAATTAAAGGGTTGTGGGTTTTAAAAAAAAATCATTGTCCCAATTCCCACCTCTTTCTCCAGTGCTGCTTTCATGAAAATGGCTATCCAATAGCAGAAATATTATAAATTTCACATATTATGGTGATAATGATATAATACAGTACATTGCTTTAGGCATAAAGGTATTTTATTCTTTTTTCCTTCCTTTTCATTTTAATGTATAAATACATCAAATGAAGGGTTTTGTAACAGCTTGCTGTAGAGGCCGAATGTGTTTGAGAGTCAGGCATTTCCACAAATGGTCCGGCAGGGCCAGAGTGAGTCCCGAGCAGTTCTAACATGACAATGTGATGATGAGAACCAGAGTCTCTAAAGTGAACGTTAATCTAAGTTGGTGCTTAAAATTCTAACTTCATTAGATAGAAAGCCAAAACTGTTGATCAATACCTGGATATTGATGAGTTTTAAATTGGCTGATCAGTTGTTGGTCTCCCCATGGGCCAGAATGAGACGTCAAGTGCAGCTTGTTTTCATACTGAGATCCTAAGCAATCCTAAATAATCACCATATTTGAAACTGGGAGGTTATTTGTCCAAGTCTAGTTGATACTTGCGGGAAGGGGCATTCATCCTCCAAGAGAGGACATGTGCTGGATTGGCCCTCTTCCTTCTAAACATTTTGTTTGCTTTCATTCTGGAAGTAGTGGCTGCTTATGTCCTCCATGGATGTAATAATAGATTAGGAGAATAAATACCGGAAACCTGAAGCTCTATCTTCAGTGGGGCTAAGTCCCACTGAATCACATAACAGAAGATTTTGAATGTGTAAACAAGTAAATGGCAGCCTGAATACCTATACAAGACCAACGCATGCTTCGCAACACAGAGAAACATCAGCAAGAACAAGCTGTGTTAAATATTCTCCTGGAACCACTTTTATCATCATAATGTATGGCCACTTGATTTGTTAGGATTACTATCTAAAGAAGAGGGTGGAAGTGGAATAATCTTTTATGAAGTAAAGGAAGAAACTATCTAACAGTAGCCAAAAAGCTATGGCAATCACTTCTGACTGGAAATGATGTTCATTTGTTACAGTCTTAATGCTTATTACATATTGTTCTCAGAATTCTTTTTGTATTGTGTTTATTATGACCACTGGTAGGAAACAGAATTTGGACTTGCTTCTAATTTTCCCTATTCCTAGGATTCCCTTTAAAAACACAAGTGGGTATCCCCTGTCATACACAGCAGACAATGGTCAATTCTGCACAGCACAAATAAGATTGTGAGGGATATTTTAGAAAGAATTGACTTTTTTTTTATTCCAGACAGCACAAATAAGACATCCTGGGAATGCCTTTTTAAAAGCCACCTCTTAAGCACAGGCATTAGAGGGGGAAAGAGGCTTTTCCCTGCCTGACCATTAGCTCTCTGGTCAGTTTCCTTCCCAGCTCATGCCCAACGTTTTGTATGCTGCTGAAGGGATTTTCTCTGCCTCCATTTGCTGAAAGTTGCCACAGGATATCTGCTCTGCAGGCTCCGATCCTGAGTGCCTTTTCTGCCCAAAGAGTACTAGTTGTACTCATCTCTTTCCACCAATTCCAGCAATATATAGATTTTTCTTTTTTTTTCATTTTGGAACTGTGTTTGAAGGTAGGCTGACACGCATATGAGGATCACAGCTGAGGATCGCAGCTCATATGCATGATTGCATATCTTCGAATATACCCAGGATTGAAGCCTGCAGAGCAAATGTCCTGGGCAACCTTCAGCAAATGGAAACACAGAGAATCCCTTCAGCAGCACACAAAATGTCATGCACAAGCTGAGGAGGAAACTGACCTTAGAGTTTCATGGTTGAATGGGTAGAATAAGATGCTTCTGGAGCTCCGGAGCTCCTCACAGCCAGGCAGGAGTTGCCTTGCAGATGACCTCTGGAAAAAAGGTGCAATTTTAGTGTTTTTAATTCACCTTGAGCTAAAATAAGGCATCCTGAGGATGTCTTGGGAAAAAACTGTGTGGAGTTCTTCCCCAGATTGCCTTTTTGGTGTCCCTAAGAGAACTTATTTGTATTGTGTGGAATGGACCCATCGTAGCACAATGCCAGAGATGTACAGTTTTCATCTATTCATTCATAGCAAGTGAAGTTGCCAGCTCAGGGTTGGAGATTTGAGGGATTGAAATGGAGGAGGACAGGGTTTGGGGATGGGAGGGACTTCAATGGGAAATAATGTCATTGAATCTGTAGTAATGCACCGCTGACCCAGCAGCACCGTGGTCGAGCGCTGGAACACCTACGCTCCTACGGCCTTCTGGTCGCACCGCACCCCCACTCCTCATCCCCCTATGAGTCACGGGTCATGGACTGTCTGGCTCAGTCACCGCGGGCAGAGCGTGACAATGGTCTTGCCCCCCAGGTGAGGATTAGGCTTCCAGACGCCATTGCGGCTCCTCATCCTCCGCGCAGCCCGGCAGCCAGGTGAGATCATGCATCACATGATGATCTCCAGGTCTCCCGGTCTGCCCAGCTCCATCTCCCTACCCCACCTCCTTCCTGCACGCCCACAATGAAACTCCTAATAAAAGGTGCCAGAGACCAGCACAGGGAGAGTTGTCGGGATCCGCGAAATCCAGCTTCATGCCGTAAGTTAAAGGCTGATGCTCTCCACCAGATGAAACCTCCTCCACTAAGCGTCGCCTATTCCTTAGCGGCGAACCTGGGATGACTACAAGCTGGGTGCCGAAACCTGGGAATCCTCGAACCTCCACCCTGCTCACGCGTCGCGCTGGGAAGGGGCGGCGGTACGAGGGAGTCCGCTGGATGCGGCTGCATCACAGGGACCACCGTTTCGGTATCGGGCCTATCCTCTGGATCGGCGCATTCCAGAGACTTCGCGTCCTAGGACGCACTCTCTGCGTCCGACGGAACACCCGGTGAAGTATGGGAGCTTCTGCAAAAGCAGGGCTTATGACAAAACACGTTAACGAACTAAAAGCGTTAAGAAGGACGAAATGCGGCGAGTGAGTCTCCATAAAGAGAGGGGAGCTGCGCCAAATTAGGTTGAGAGAGAGATTATGAAGCTCAATGTCCATGGTACCCAGAAGGGGGGACATTGAATCTTAAGGACTGGGAAAACATCGGGCGCACTCGCCGCTTTGCGCACAGAGCCTGCATGCCTTGGAGAATGTCACTTGCTACTGGCGTGCGGAGACAATGCTAATGTCGCCATCAGCCTGCACGAACCTATGGCTCCCTTGCTGTAGGCCGCCCTCGCTTTTCGATCTTTCACCTTCAATTTCAACCCTGGAGATTTTTCTCTATCCACACCTGCAAATTGGACGCCCTCTGTCCTCCTTCTCTGCCCCCCTGGCTCCTCCAGCCCCTTTCAACCATGTACCAGCCCTCCTCTGTAAAGGATTCACGTTGAAGGTGAAGTAACCTTTGAGGCATTCCACAGTCCAAGGAAGCGGCCAGATGCATTCTGCCGGAGACTTTATCTTTGCTGAGATGAAGCCCTCTGTCTGCCAGCGCAGGGTGTTGGGATAGTGACTGGTATTATAACCTGTGCTCTGGGCGGGAAGTGTCATTCCTACACCATGTGGTACCTCTGAGCTTCTCTAAGATGCTTCCCATTTAAATTTATCCTTTACTCCCAAAGCCTTTATTTCTGGCGTCATGGAATTTGGGACGTGGTGGCAGGAATCCCAATTCATCTATATTCCTGTGCAGGGAATTTCACCCGGCAGTATGGAGAGGTTGAATGTTATCTTGCAGTGTTGCGGTAGCCCTGCAAAGAGGGGCTCCCAACCTTCCTTTCGATCTGGAGAAGTCCGCAGAGAATGGGTTCGCTGAGCCTTCCTCATTCCTCGTATCAGCAATTTGAAGCCTTCCTTTACCTCCATTAAATCGTGGACGCATTACCACAATGCACTCCATAGCTTAGCGCTGTCCATGGATCGAGCGCCTGTGGATCGGATCTCACCAGTTTCGTGTGATTACAAACCGATGCAACCTGTCGCGGGAGACGGCTTGACCACTTTTCAGCAACCAGGAATCCATTGAATCCATTCCTGGACTTTATTTTTGGTGATGCTCCTAAGGGAACCACCGGCATGTTAATTGGGGCTCAGCCCAAGACACTGGACTCAATCTAATTGAGTGTAACCAGTATCGGCCTTCCTAATCGGACTCCCCTCTATCCTGGGTCCGGGCGACTTCCACCTGAGGTGCGGGTGCCTGCCACTGGTGGTTGGCAAGGTTACGCTTGCCTCGCTGGTTCTGCCTGGGCTTCGATGACGGCGAGTTCGAAGAAAGCTCTGCATTCTAGCTGACCGCTTCTCTCCCATCGAGAAGATTCGGGATGGTAAAGTAAGCGACTTCGAGATGCCTAAGCGGCATGGAACCGTGAACGCAGCTATGGGAGGAGGAACGGCACAGTTGCAGCGAGAGCGAAAACCCGTGAGGGACTGGGAAATGCAACGAAGAAGTCCAGCTCGAAGTTGGGAACGCGGCCAAAGACGCTAGCCTAACGGCGTTAATATACCCAGAACGCCAGTCCGGCTATAAAGTCTCCCATGTCCATCCACGTCCCACAGTTCCGTTCCATCCACCAGTCCACCCATCCAGTCTGTTGTTAGAACGAGAAATGTTTTGCTATCAAGTAGCTGCTTCATTTCGCAAGGAGAGGGAGCCATGGAGGGAATCAAGGAGGCAGACCAGGGGGGCCCTGCTGTTTCCATGCTGTTACTGCTGATCAGCAAGCTGTTAGGGGGTTACGTGCATCAGTCCCGCCATGCACTGAACGCCATGAAGGCACCGCCAGCCCCCCGAGCCTCCGCCCCTGCATAGCCTGCCCAAATTTGCTCAACCAAAATCGTCTCCAGCAGGCTTGGTACTGCCAACGCCATCGCCCCACAGCCTGCTTTTGATGGGACCTTCCCAAAGTCTCCTTTCTACTTATCTTGCAACCAATGCCTAATTTGAAGACTTAGATGATCTATACCCGTCTGAACGCTGAAGTGCCACGGGGACATCTGCCTGGGGTCCTGATGGGCAGCAGCCACTGGTTCGCGGACTGTTTTGATTTGCAGGATGAGGACTTCTGCAGGCTCTGATTCTCTAAGCTCTGCAGTCTGCCGAAGATCCAGGCGCCGAAGAAATCGCTTGCCCCGGCACTGACAAACCATCCCAGCAGCAACCGCCTAAGCAGTAGAATTTGTCCAGAATTTTAAGGCGCTGCTCCTCCGAGTGGCCTGAACGAGTTGAAGCATATCAGATGCGTGGACAACAAACCACGTGAAACGGTAAGCTTTTAATCTGCCCTCGCACCACGTAGTATCGATCCAGTTGGGGTCTCAGGTGTGTTCTGCTTGGAATACTGCTGAGGCCGCCTTCACGCCTCTAAAACTACTCAGGCAACCACTGCAAATCAAAAGCCCAGTCAGCCTCCTAATTAAACTAGTCTTCTGAACGCTGGCTGGCCGACTTCTAAATGATCTCCTTACCATGGAGGTACAGTCACCACGCCAACTGTCCTGGGTAAGAAGCAAAAAACTAACAACCGCTCACAGACTCCGCCTCTGCCAGCCCCACCACGGGTTTGGGGGTTTCCCACTGCCTGCCTAGCGTGACCGGTTACACCCAGAGGAGGGCAGCTGTTTGCCTTCTTCAGCCCCCCCCCCCATGGACATGTCCCACATGTGAGAAGGTAGCCTCATTGATTGTTCAAGCATTTCTGGGGTCAACCCCGGCTAAACACACTCTAGATTATAGCTCTGCCCTGCACAAAAAACGTGGGATTCCGGCTGCTCCCACTGCTTACTGCACCTGTGCAGAATAGGTCTAGACTCAATCTCACAAGCCCATGCCCCTCACCCAAATGGATCTGCAGCTCCTCGAAACGTAAGGACCGGGCCTATAGTACAAAACACACAGCCGGTTTCCTCCGCTGCTACCACCATTGCAGAAAATTATCATTTTGGCACCAGTGGCCAAACACCATGTTTTGGGCATGCCTTGGTTATTGCATGAACCAAAATTCATTTGGAAAGAAAGGATCCTAGAATTCACTGGACCCTCCCAGGAATGCGCATGAATTGGGAAGAAAACCCAACGCTCTGACACACACCCTCCTGGCTTCCCAGTGATTGCCTCTGAGCCCTCATATCGGCATCCCACCTGTATATCACATCTAGCCAGAGCTCTCAGGAGCAGGACTAATGCCGCACCTACAGAGACACTGGACTGTGTTGTCATGCGTCCAGGGGCACAACTACCTGTATGGGTAGAACCCACCGCATGAGTCCTAATGAGGAGAAGGGAACTCCTGCGTTCTCTTAGACAAGAACCCTGCTCAAGTGGTTCATATCAAGGGCTACCAAACACACCCACGCTAAGTCCTGCCTTGTTTCGTCAAAAGAAAGATGGTCTTTACGCGGCTTTGTACAGACTATCGAGTCTCAATGCTGTCTCCCTGGCTTAATAAATAAATATCCTTTTGCTCTATCTAAGGGATCCTAGATGCACTCGCAAAGGGACGATTTTTACTAAATTGGACTTGAGAGAAATTTACTACTAGAGTCAGAATTGTTAAAGGATATGAACACCTGACCGCGCTTTTAATACAAAGTTTGACAGTTTGAATATTTAATAATTTTGTCTTGCTATGGGGCCCCGGAGCTTCAAGGTCTCAATGTCTAAGTTTCCAGCGATTTACTGAAAAGGAGTTGTTGTATACTGATGACGCTCTTAATTCAGTTCAATAAACTATAGAAGAGCGAGGGCCACAGCCCAGAGGTATTGAAACGCTTCTGTTTGACAACTCTCTCTTTGCCAAACTCCAAAATGTTTTCATCAGACCTGATCATTTGGTTAATGGATTCTCGAGGGCTTAAAAAATGATCCTACAGCCCAGGTCCCTCCAATGGTCTGCCCCACCAACCGCAAAGAACTCCAGTCGCTTCTTGGGTTTGCACTTCATCGTACTCTTTATACCCCAATCTTGCTGAACTGACTCTCCTCCTACAGACTCCTTACGCACTCAGCAGTAAAGATCCACTGTCCGCCAAGCCCAGCCCTCCTGGAATTGAGGAATGGCCAAACAGCCTTTCAACTTACAAAATTCAAGTGCTACTAATCGCAACCTATCCTGGGAAAGCACCACCTCCCACCCAGATCTCCCGCTGTGCCTCACGGGACGCTTCTTGATTAAAAGTACCAGGCAGCCCTGTTGTAGAAAACCAGCATGGTAGACTGGTTCCGTGCTTATTTGTTCAAAATTCTCTGGTGCCAACTCAATCTGACTGTGGGAGACAGCACTAATAAAGTAGCACTTCCACTTGGCGCTTACTGGCTGGAGGGGGGCTGGCACCCTTTCAAGTTTGGTCGGATCATAAAACCTGGTATTCTTTTCCACCCTCAAGATGTCCGCAAAACAACTTCTTGGGCCGCATTTCTTTCTCGCTTTCTTTACAGTCCATTTTTCCCTGGGGAAAGTTCAAATAACACAGAGCCTGCCTCAAGGCCACCCGGGAGGGGTGGGCTGCCCACGGTGACATTCCTAATGCACTGTTTTTCCTCCCAGTTGGGGTTGGTTGTCTCCCTTGACTCCAGCCGCCCACTCCTCCACCCCCTTGCTCCTAGCCTCACTTCTCATTTCTCCTGGAACTGAGGAGGGCCACTGCACTCCCAAAGTGCCTCAAGGCCACGCAATTGCGTTTGAGAATGACGCCCGGAGTTTCTGAAACTTTCTACGCCAGAGCGTATTAGCCCAATGACGATCTGCAAAGAAAGAAAACCCTGACGGAAGATTCGATGCCGATATTCTCGTGACGGTATTGTGCCCGTCCATTTTCACAGGATGTACCGAGGGGAGGATGGCATTGTTAGGGTTGGTCGAGTACCGCCCATTAAGTTTATATAATATCCTCACTGAGCTCCATAAAGCAATCTTGCCCGGGACGTAGGAATCACTCAGCCCTATGTGAGAGGCATGTTGGAAGCAATGCCATGGGAACCACCCTAATGGTGTTCGGAGGACCTGGAAAACCAATTCTTCGTAAATGCTTTTTTAAACCCGGCACAGTATGTGATTCCTGGGAAAGCGAGGTACCGCCAGCAGTGCATAAAGCAGAGGAGCAGCCTCTGGCGGCGCCCTTTACCACCACCAAGGCGCAGCTTTATGGCTCGCGAAGCTTTCGCTAGCCCCAATGTCACCAGAATTAGCCCTGCGGTGGCCACCCTTCACGGTTACGCCTCTGAAATGCGCCTACAAAGGCGTTTTTTGAAAAGTCCCCAATACCCCCGGGACAGCCAACCCAAAGTTTTCTAGCGCACCCGGCCAGAAGCCTCAAGAGCCCTAGTCTGAGTTTGTGAACAGGCTCCAGGAGGCCCTCAAGAGGCAGGTTGACAACGAGGAGGCCCAGGGCGAACTCCTTAAGCGCCTTGCCAAGGAGAACGCCTCCGCTGAGTGCCGCGAAGCGTCACAGGCCTAGGAAGGAACCCGAGCTGGCCGACATGCTCAAAAGCTTGCCAGGATATCGGGTCTTTTCACCCATCAAGCCAGCCTTCTAGCCGCCGCCCTCTCCGCTGCCATGAGACAGCCCCGAGGCGAGTGTCTAATTGCGGCAAGCCAGGACATTTCCGGAGGAATTGTAGGCTGCCCGGCGGGGGGGCCTACAACCCTGACGGAGGAGGGTCTCTCCCCAGAGAGGGCGAAGACCCCCAGGAAAGTCTAAGACCGGGTGCTCCCAATGCCCGCTGGGAGGCCCGCGCCCGGGCATCTCCCCAGCTCGGAACCAAGATCCGCACCTCAAACCCTTCCCGGAGCTCCCCATGAGATCTTCGCTGCCCCAGCTCAGTATAATGATCCCATCCCCACGGAGACCATTGGGCTGGTCTTGCCAGCTTGCTCCCCCCCTACGTCTATACTTCCTGCTCTGCATAACCCCTTCTACTTCAAAGTCACCATGCCTCCGCCAGTGCCCCAGAATGGCACGCATTTCAAAATCTCTGCAGAGTCCACAGTCACTTGAGTTCAACAGAAAGAAATGCTGGCAGAAGAGGACTGCCTGTTTGAACCCTCCTCAGAAGGCCCCATAGCCAATCTACAGGAAAATGAGGCATGGAAAGGGGAAGATGCTTCGCACAATGGCCTTAAGCCAAAGTCCTTCGTGAAGAAGAAGCCCCTTGGCCCTCTCCAGCTGTAAGGTTCAAACCAGATCTCATAGCCTCTGAGCCTGTGCAAAGCCCTAAGCTCAAAGCTCCCAGTGGCAGCAAAATCATCAGTACCTCAGAGAGAGCAAGATCTCAAATCAGAGTTGCAATCCTCCTCGTTACTTTATATGTGCTCTGTATGCCTATGTATGTTCTGTATGTCTTGCCCCCTTCAAAGAGACCCCTAAAGTTTTCCCCTCATAAGAGGATTTTTCCATTGCTTCTAAGCTATGCTCTTGTGCTTCAATTAAAGTTTTTCTCCTTCTGATTATGTGTGCCAATGCCTTGAAAGGCTTCGCCCATTACAGCATCCGCCTTAAACGGGACACAGCGCGTGCGTGCTCCCTAGGATCCCGATGGGCCCTGCTTCAAGCCGGCTCCATCTTAGTTTAAACCTTCAAAACTCTTCTTCAAACCTCTCCTTGAGAACCTTTTCCTTCGTCCATCTGAGCCTACACTGCCACATTGGCGTGGCAACTTGCTAGAATTATTTTCATGCTCCCACATTTCCTGCTGAGCCCTGGCTAGTCACAGTGCCGGGGTCTCCCAGCCACACCTATCTTACACAGCCTCCGCTATGAAGGTAGGAAGCAAGCTCAAACCGGCCAAAGTCCCCTTACAGGAGGGGAAGGTAGAGCTGACTTCCAACCCCCCCGCCTTCTTTTCTGCACACCCTCCTTCTCTCTAATGGGCTGACGCACCCCACCTCTAGATCTAGGATCTGATAAAGGGTTTTTGCAAACCCCTCTCAATTTGCTCGTGTGATCAAACCTCAAGCCCAGGAACTGCTCTCTTTGCATATTTCTCTAAATCTTTCCTATGGATTGCTATATTACGATATGACTATAATTGTGAATTGTTTACGTTGCTTTGCAAAAAAACCCACACTTTAGACGGTGATTGGGATTGTTTTACAAACAAACACCCGACCTGGATGTGACCTCTCCCTTCTCCTAAGCCTTCGGGCAATTCCCTGCCTTGTGTCTCTTAACGCCTTGAATGTTGCAAGTGATCGTTGTCGGAATGGGCCAACTGCGCCTAAGGAAAGCTTGGCCAAAACAAACGAAAGAAAGGGGAGTAGTCCCCCCCCCTATCGACCCAATCAAGGTCTCATCCAGCAGACCATATCCAAAGTATCGTTCTCTATCAATCATTCAAAAAAAAATTTTTTTTAATAAGCCTTTATTTGGCATAACAATAATCATAACACAATAAAAACCTGAGATAAAAGGTATACAAATACAAAGGTTTAGGATAAAATATAAATTATTGATTGTGCATCACCTCCAGTAAAATTGTGCAACCAATTCACAAGTTTCATTGTCAGAATTGTCCAGAAGGAAAGGAAGTCTACCTGATTCTCCCATTTCACTAGGTATCCTAGAAAGAATATTGGAATATTTTGATCTGATATTAGCAGATTTAGGGCAGCAAAGCAGTTGATGTGCCAATGTTTCAATTTGTTGTTCACCACAAGAGCATACCCTTTCGCTCATTTCCAAGTTGTTAAATCTACCACGCAATAAAGCGGAGGGGAAAACATTGAAGCGAACAAGTGTGAGGGCTCTTCTCTGCATTGGATTAGTCAAAAATACAAATAGGGAGCCATCCTGTTTTGATATGGGTATTGAAAGATGTAAGGGTGAACAAGTTTTCATAGCAGCCCTAAATAAATTATTCCATTCGCTTTCCAACAATTTTTGTTTTAACAAGTTGTAGGATTCTGAACTAGATAGCAGGAAAAGCGAGTCGAGAGATATACCAAGTGATTCAATCTGTTTTTCGATCAGAGAGAACCATGGATTAGCCTGAGTATCAGACAAAAGTAGGTGAATCAGCGAGTGCTCATCATGCGAGAAATGCAGGCGAAGCCAAAATTTAAAAGCTCTCAACCAAGCCCTATAAACTAATGAATTTTGGCCCAGTTCTAAACAGAGGGCCGCATACGGTACACAATTTGGCAGGCCCATAATTTTACGGAAAAAATTTGGATTGGACAGTATTCAAGGAGTCGTCAACTGCTTGGAGCCAGATAGGTACTCCATAAAGTAACTGCGCTTCTATCTTAGAGTTAAAGATTTTTAGTGCTGCTGGGACAAGGGAGTGGCCCTTTCCATAAAAGAAGCGTGCAATGGCAGAATAACTGATGGTAGCAGCTGCAATAGCAGCTTTTTTGTGGGGTCATTCAAAAATTGCTCGCCCCCCCCCCCACTCAGGGCTCAGGTCCTCTATTGTCATCTACTAACCCAGCCAGCGCGCAAAACCCCTGGGGGAAAAGCGTTGCTTGTTTTTCTCTTCCATACAGGAGTCCAGCTCGCCATGCCAGGCCAGCCCCATCCCGGAGATGGAGCGGGCCTCCCTGGAGGATCCAACCCAGCCGCCCTGTTGAGAGGGCCCGATTGCCCCCCAGCCTGGGCCGAGATGGGAGGGATCTCTCTGGAGCCAGCACACCCATTCTTCCACGGAGATCGCAGCCCTCACTGGGGCCACCCCGGGGGGGAACGGCAGCCTGGGCCAGCTATGGCTCAGAGTTTGATACTGTGTGTCGCTGCCCCTCATCCACAGTCGCCATTCTCTCTCCCTCTCTGCAGCCCCCTGGCTGAAACTTGGAATTGCAGCCAGGAACATTCCTGATAGATTAACCCTTGGAACTCTCTGCTGTTTTCAGCCCGGCTTGAATATTGTTGGAACCACGCCTTCTCTCACAACCTTGCTCGTGAGAATCACTGAACCTGCAATGCTAAAGACTATCAGTAGCTCTCCCCTCGCTCTTGAGAAATCCATGGACTCTAGCACGCCATGCGCTCTGTAGCTTTGGTAGTCAAACAGCAAGAGCCATGCATTGGACAATTATGCAACCACGGGTTGCCTTCCTTCCGTACATCATCCAGCCTATGTATCGTTTAGCCATGTTTTATTGCTTACTGTGAACCAACTATTGCTGAAGTTATTGCATGCCTTAATTTTAGAAGTTATGTTATTTGTTGTTGCTGCATTTCCGCCTGTGTCTACCGTAACTCTCTGCTACCGCCTCACCATCGTTCTGCCTCAGGCTTCACCCCAGAAGCCCAAGCACAGCCGCCGCTCCGCCCTTCCCCTCGACCCCCCTTGCCGGAGCGACGCGGCGGCTCTAACCAAGGCGGAGTGTGTTTCCCTCGCAACTTCCCTTGTGGGAGTCCCCGGACTTGTTTCCTGTAACACCAAGACTATTGGCCGGCTGGCCTGTGCCCTTGCGAAGTCCATCAACTCCACCTCCATTGCTCTGGATGCCCTGGCCTCCGAGCAGCAGGAACTTCGTCAAGCGACTTTAGATAATCGTGCCGCCATTGATTATTTGTTGTTATTGCATCACCAGGGTTGTGAGAATGTACATAATATGTGTTGCTTTAATCTCTCTGATAATTCCCAGTTGATTCATATGAAAGTGCGTGAGTTGCAAGAAGTTGTATCCAATCTGAAATACGATGTATTGCCCCATTGGTGGTCAGCCCTCTGGAGCTGGCTGCCGGGAGGATGGTTGAGTGCTATCGTACAGCTCTGCATTGGTTTGATTATATGCCTCGTCGTCGGATCTTGTTTCATTCAATGTGTATCTAATATTGCCTGTAACGTGTGTAAGAAGCCCCTCGAATTTCCCTTACCTCGCAACCAAGTTCTAATGTTGCACAAGCAGCTCGGTCAGCTCGACCAAACGGCGGAGGGGACAAGCGTCCCTTTAAATCGCCCCCCAGCATTTCGGCCTCCCTTCTAAAATGTAAAAAAGGAGGAGATGTAGTAATGCACCGCTGACCCAGCAGCACCGTGGTCGAGCGCTGGAACACCTACGCTCCTACGGCCTTCTGGTCGCACCGCACCCCCACTCCTCATCCCCCTATGAGTCACGGGTCATGAACTGTCTGGCTCAGTCACCGGGCGCAGGGACAATGGTCTTGCCCCCAGGTGAGGATTAGGCTCAGACGCTTACGCTCCTCTCCGCACGTAGCAGCCAGGTGAGATCATGCATCACATGATGATCTCCGGGTCTCCCGGTCTCCCGCTCATCTCCCTACCCACCTCCTTTACACGCCCACAATGAAACCCTAATAAAAGGTGCCAGAGACCAGCACAGGGAGAGTTGTCAGGATCACGAAATCCCGCGCTTCCTGTTGCTGACGCTCTCCACCAGATGAAACCTCCTCCGCGTCTCGCCTATTCCTTAGCGACGACCCTGCGGGGATGACTACAGAATCCACCTTTGAAAATGGCCATTTTCTCCAGGTGAACTGTTGCTTGGAGATTCATTGTAATAGTGAGAGATCTCCAGCCACCACCCTGGAGGATGGCAACTCTAGTAGTGTCTAAATCACTCAGTCGTGTCTAGAGAACCCAGATTGCACAAATAGGATGGAGACTTCAGTGAGGAGATGCTTGCAGGTGCAATATAGAAACAAGTAAATGGCAAGCCCCCCTCCACTCCATCATGCAAGCTAAAGTGATCTCCATTTAGTCTGAGCGAATTATAAACCATATAAGACTCATCACTGCCCCCAAACACATCACTGGGAGCACTTCAGACTTCGATCCTCTGTTTTGTGAGCCCCGTTCCTTTCCCCCAGATCATTTTACTTTCAAACACTTGGGAGTAGACAGACAAATGAAGGTCTCTTGCCCCCCTGTCTTCCCTCTTCTTTGATGCCTGAAATGTTGCTATAAAAGCAGTCCTAGCACCAGTGAATCAGAAAAGTGGACACAGGGTCTTCAATGAGTTCAATGAGTTGCTTCTGGCACCTTATTTGGACATTATGTACATGAGGAGGTATATTCAGGGTAATAGCATGACATCACCCATCAGCATATGATGATATGTACCTTCTGTACATGGGAAATGTGGGGGCATCATAAATGTAGAACGTCCCAATTAATGGACTGGCAGGTGAATATTTAAGGATGTTGAGAGGAGTAGCACTCAATGTTTGAATGAAGTACTTGGGCAGTGCCACAAGTAAAAACACAGGCATATAAATATTTGAGTAGGAAACATAGCAGTAAAAAAAATGAGGAATGTGCTCCCCTGTGGGGTAGCTTGAATTTAGCTTTAGCAGCAGGCTGCTCTTTTCAGAGGGAAAACAGAGCCATCATCAGACAAATTGCTCCCAGAGAAGTAAAAGAGTCTTAGCAGGAGCTTAGTTCCTCTTGCAAGGCTAAAGAGATCTGAGGCTTCATGGGGTGGGACAGGCCTTTGAGGATTGATGACCAAGTACCTTTTAACACGCAGTTCAGATATTTATTCTAAACTCATTTTGGAAAGCCTTGAACAGTGTGCATTGCTGAAAAGTAACAGAATTCTTTCAAACAAGGGTGGTGGCTGTCTAGACATTGGTTTAATAGTGTGGATGGAGACTCGGGTAAGAACAGCCGTTACTTAAAAACGTAGGGAGGGCACTCACACAAAAAAACAAAGATGGGGCTTATTAACTATCTTCTAAACCCTTCCAAAGTGGTCCATTTAGACAAATACCAGTTAATTTTAAAAACAATTTTGTTCCTTAAAATGTTTTTGCTTGTTTGTTTATTTGTTTGTTTGAGCTCCCATGTTCCATAAATGGTTGGCTACAGACTTATCGTTAGGGATGCTCAGACACCCACCAATTTGGTTCATGTCCTTTTCATAAGGAAGGAATTGGGGGGTTTTTTGGGTGATCAACCCATTCATGGTTGACAGGCTGCTTACAGTAATCCTCCCTAAAACTATGGTATGATTGGCTTTACTTGAAGCCATTGCCACCATTGTGTTTACCATGCCACTCAAAATATCAGTAGGGTTTTTAAAAGGAGTTGGCATTTGCTATTGTGTTGTTGTGATCTGACATTCTATTGATGTCATGAGGCCATCATGGAAGTCCCAGCTTTCTTTTTAATTTTTTAAAAATCTCTTCCAAGTATAGGTAGCATCTTTCCTCTTATAACTCCACAATGAAGGAGGTAAGAAACTTTTAAAAAATGAAAGCTGGGACTTTGGCAGTCTTGCCAATAAACTGCTAGAATGTTAGATAGTTAGACTGTTGGAGTGATGCAATAGTAATTGTTGATTTTTTTAAAAAAATACCTCCAGAAGCCTTTCAGTGGCATGTCAATAGAAAAGTGCAGAGAAAATGTCTCTCTACATGGATGCAGCAATAAATACTTAAATCAGATATAAACAAAGCTGTGGGTTATTTTTTTAAAAAATCTACACTTCAGTGTTTGTGTCAGTGGTCCTTTGTTAATGGCTGCAGTCTGTATAAGTAGGCCGCACTTTGCACGTGCTCAGTTTTGACAAAAAAGGCAAACTTGTTCAGCAGGCATTTGAGTAATTCGCTACCAGTTAATCAGCCTATATGATCTGTTCACATCTGGTCAGTTTATTCAGACATGTTAAGTTTCAATATTGAACACATTTGACACTGAATTTGGGGCATCCCTAATTATAGTTGTTGGTGCACGCTACATTTAATGTAGCTCTGTATTACCTTTGCCCTGACCTGGATGGCCCTGACTAGCCCAATTTCACCAGATCTTGGAAGCTGAGCAGGGTCAGCCCAGCTTAGTACTTGGGTGGAAGATCATCAAGGAAGTCAGGGTTGTTAATTAGAGGAAGGCAATGGAAAACCACCTCTGAACATCTCTTGCCTTGAAAACCCTGTAAGTTGCCACCATATTCCATTTCAAAGCCTGCAGTGTCTTGTCCCCTCAGAGCCAAGATCCTGTTTCACCATTTGGTCCCAATGAATGTAGCCAGATCCCAGGCGTGTCACCTGGAGCCTGCCCTGCCGTGGCAAGGGAGGGCAGAGTGGCAGGAAAAAGTCGGGTTCATGTGCAGCTATTCCACTTCGTGCTGGAATAAATTTTGCTAGTTTTTAGAATGCCACTGGGCCCATTTCCTGCAACAAACTTACATGGCTAACCCTCTAGAATAACTAAAAGCATATTAGCAGCCATCACATGAAGGTCGTTTTTGACCACATGATGGGCCTTTCCCCACTTACCTTCTGCTGCACGCTACTCTGGCCAAGTAGTGCGGGGTCCCGGTGCACTCCCCACTACAGGGGCGGCGACAACGCAGCCGCCCCGACGCTGCAGCTGTCGCGCTCCCTCAGCGCACATCATTCCTGGCGCTGGAGAAAACGGCGCCTTTTGATGCCCCCTCGCAGGGTGCGGGGTTGTGCGGAAGCCAGGGCGCGCGCCAGAAATAACGGGGAAAGGCTCGATGTCGTCACATGGCACGAGTCTCTGCATTGTTGCTCATTCAACATCAGAACATTTTCACTGTATCACTAGGGGGGGAGGGGGAATTCTTTGTGGTGGACATTGAAAATTGCTAGAGCCATTTGATGAGCTGCTGCATTTGAATGGCCCAGTGTGTATTAACAGCTGTCAGAGGAATAACTTATAGTGGCCTGTCAGCATAACAACTGAACCACATAAAAATGCCACTAAAATCTGCGATGGACCAGAATGAAAATAGTTGAACCTTGGCAACCACAGACTTCTAACTGTGAAACGAAAGCTAAGAGGGGAATACGATGGTGGTAGAGCAGTGGAGCTATTCTTTGCTGACTTTCTCATCATAGTTTTGCTTTTCCCAAGTCCTAAATCCTTCTTTCTAGGCTTATATAAATGTTTCATCCTCTCACTACTGGCATGCTTAGTAAACAGTAATCCCTTTTCCTTCTGGGAAGGGTGGGCTCCCATCTGCTTGACTGTAGCTACAGAGCTTTCTACTCTGTCTCGGGTATGTTAGTTTTTTAATGGCAAGTTGGCAGCAAGGTTTTGTGAGCATAACAGCAGGAGGTCTCTGCAGATGTTGAAGGCACAGGATGAGGGGCAGTGATGAGTTTTGTCATATTTGCTGTAAACTCATTCTAGTAAACACATTGAATCTATTAATCCGCAACTGTTTGGATAGTACTTGTGGAATAATCCTGCCAGTAAATCACCAGTCAGATGGAAAGAAAGGGTAGGGGGGTGGAGGATTGAAGTGTCTGTGTAGCAAATGTGTGATGAGCCATAGAGAATGGTCGTCCATTCATAAAGTTATGCCTGTTAGAATAGGCTGCCTAATTATTAAAATGCAATGCAGTTATCGAATCATGTCTCATATCACAGATGCCCATTATGCATGGAACACTTACCTTGGGGCTCTTTGGTTGATTCTGCACAGCAAACGTATAACGGGTTGCAGTCATTGTAAAGGAAACCATGTCCCTTTTTTTCATGCGTGCCATGCAGGCAGCGATTGGAGCCCTTGGAACAATCTAGGTTGCTTCACACAGAGATGCTTCTCTTTTTTTATTTCCTGCAACACATGCATAGCTAGGCAGGCATGCAGAAATGAACCCCTGCAGCCATGCCAATCATCCTGCCATACGATTGGCTGTACCTGTGCAGCTGTGCATACGCAACATGAAAAATTTAAGAAAAAGAAAAAGGTGCCTCCCTGCAATGACAGGATAATAATGAACATATTGCTGTGGCAGGTGGATCCTCCCTGATTGTGGACGGTGCGGTGGAAGGGAGGGAAATAAAGCATCGCCTGCCTGGCCATTTCAACGGGAGCAACTCCAACCCAGGATTTTGCAAAAGGATCGCTGTTTTAGTGATTTCCGAAAATCCAGGGTTGAGGGAAATAAAACGGGGTAGACTCGTTTTGCAGATGGGACCTGTATCGCATCCTACACCCATGATATTTGCCCTGTGCAGAATCCATCTTTGCTATGCAACAGGGTTGTAGTGGGGTTTCCTCATGTTTCTCTGTTTACATATGAAGAGGCACTCCACTTCTATTGCGCAGCTTGCATGCTGAACTCTCCTGGGCCTCTGCAGCTTCTCCTGAATCTCTTAACTTCACACCTCAACTGACTCATAAAGGTACATAGTCTCAAGACTGCTGGTTTTGTTATAGCCTTTTAAATGGCTATTATATCAATATTATATCAATATTAATATTGCAGTTATATTGCAGTTATATCTATATTGTAACCCCTTTCCAAAAAATAATCCCCGCCCCCTGCAAATGAAAGAGGCAAAACAGTTCCCTGGATCACACCACTGAAAAAGGGGACCCTGTCCAGAACTGATATTCTCTCCCACCTACACACACACACACACACACACACACACACACACACACACACACACGCATGCATACTTCCTGCTGCTGCTGCCACAAGAGGAGAGAGGGATGTTATTTTGATTTTTTTTGTTATTTTTATATTCCTGCATAAGAGCTATCCCACATAAGAGCTATCCTACCACCCATGTAGTGTATGTGTGTGTGCATGAGGGGGGATTCACACCATCCCTGGAAAAGGTGGAGGCTGAGTGCATGGAAACATTAGCTGTATGGAGGGACCAAGCACTCGCTGTTATTATATCGAGATATTGAGATATCAGTATGAGAATTTAGATGTCGATGTGTTTTGTCTAATGCGGTTGAACTTCTTTCTTCTTTTTTTACTTCCATTTGCTGGCTATCCAAAGATGCTTTGGGATGAGTAGGAAGGTGGGGTGGGATGAGTAGGAAGGAGGAAGGAACCAGCAATGTGCAAGTGGGGGGGGGGGGGCTAGGGGGAAGGCATGGATGGCAGTGCAAGGTAGTGGGAAGGGTGAAGCTAGGAGGCTGGCAGTGGAGGGAGAGGGAAAATATCTGGGGCAAAGCTGTGCTCACTGACATATCTGCCCCACTTTGGCAGTGAAACAAATTAAAATCACACTGGAAGTGGTGTTTCCTGTCATGAAGGGAATGGAAAGTGAAGGGGGCGGGGCTCGAGGAAATTTGTCCATACAAGAAATCTTGCAGCAACAGACATTAGCCATTGTAGCGCAGCAGCCACTTGTGCATAATCAGCCAGACATTCTGAATACATTCAGTCTTTTTTCACATAATTTGGTATAGTGTTTCTATAATGTACGATAGGTGGGATATCTACTGCAAGATTCTACAGGACAGGGCTCACAGGGAAGTAAACAAGGCACTGCTGGTTGTCACCTACAACTCCCAGGTGCAATCTTTAAACTGTACCCTCAAGCAAAGTAATCCTAGGTTCGGTTCACCATAGTCACTCCCCAAAATATATGGTAAGTTCCCCTGACAAACACATTTGTGCCAAAGTTTGCAGCATCACTAATTTCATCCTCCCTAAGCATCTAGTAACAGATTTAGATTACCATACTTCAGCAACCGAGTTTCAAAGGGAAACGCAGGTGTGAGGTTGTGGAGTTGGAATTCATACATAGATTTGATGCTATCAAGTTTGGGCTCAATAAGAACTGGGGGAGTGGCTCGTTAATTAGAAAAGTAATTGCCCCTTTTTATTGGTTCATGTACTCCATTTATCTTTGCCAGTTTATCAGTCTGGTTGATTCATTTACTCTTTTGACTGGAACTTTCTCATATGTGTTCTGCAATGCAATGTAACATACCTGTTCTTTTATGCGTAACACATCATGCCACTGATTAATCAGGCTATGGCTTTGATTGCAACTGTTGGGTTAGAAAATTCCTGGGGACTTGAGGGTTGAGCCTGGGGAAGGGAAGGGAAATTTACAGGTTATGATGACATAAAGTACCCCCTCCAAAACAACCATTTTCTCCAGAGTCGTTTCTGCATGGTCCAAATATCCTGAGTTGAGCAAGGGAAATATCCCAGTTTGTTCAAGAAGTTTGTACGGTTCCCAGTCCTAAAGCAGGTTTGCCCTGCGATATTTCCCTTTTTCGGGATTTTCAAAAATCACCAATTTGGTGATTCATTAAAAAAATCCCAGGTTGAACCTGCTACTGTGCAAATCTCATGGGAACAGAACCAGTTTTTTTCCCCGTTCAGCCACTTATCTCCCCACCCTGACCGTTGCAGCCCTCCCCCCGATCTCCCCACCTAACGTCATGTCAGTTTTCAACTCTGCGGAGCTGCTGACTGTTGCAGCCTGCCCTTCCTGAAATGTTTCCCCAAGCATATTTTCTGCTCATGGTATCGACCGGGTGCCATTTTGCCTCGGTTGATCAGGAGTGGAGCCCCAAAATGTCCCCATTTTCTTTTCTATACATGTATCGGTTGCTCAGAGTGCATAGCTAGAGAGATGTGCAGTTTGGGCCGAATGTTAGTTGGCATATCACAGGTGTGGGGGGGGAGTCTCTCATTTTCCACAAAACTATGAGAATGGGAATGGGAATGTGATGTGATGCTGTGCCCCATTGTTTTTGGTTTTTTTGCTGCTGCTGCTGCTTGCCATGTTGAGGTCTGCAGATACCTTGTGTTCACAGCCTTCTATGTTTGATTCCTAGTATCTTTACCTTAGGGAGGATCTCAGGTAGCAAGATGAGAAGGTTCTCTGCATGGGCCCATGAAGAGCTACTGTCAGCCAGACAGTGCTGGTTCTACTAGTCAGAAAGTATAAGGCTGGTTCATATGTTGCAATATAGCAGAAATGCGGATATCTCTTTGGCGTTACTGAATATTCAGTGTTTATTTTTAATGTATACTCTGCTCAGGGTTGAGGTCTGTTATCTTATTTTCATATTGTCTCTAGACTTTGTGTCATTAGCTCTAAAAAGCAAGAACTGGTCAGCCTCAAGTCTGTAACAGTCTCTGAAAACTTCAAAGACTCCAGCAGCAGCTCTATAAAGACACAGAGACACATCTAAGTAGACATGAGTCACATGGACGGGGGCTTCTCTAATTCTTGCTTTTCTTCCATAGCTCCTTCTCAGGCACAGATCATCCATGCTGGACAGGCATGTGTTGTAAAGGAAGATAACATCAGTGAACGAGTGTACACTATTCGGGAGGGTGATACCCTTGTTCTGCAGTGTTTGGTTACAGGGCACCCACGGCCACAGGTAATCTTTCTGACCCATTCTGTCATTTATGGTCCCTTTACTTGTTATTTGTTATGTTGGCAAATGCTAGGCATACCACTGTTTACCAGAAAGGATGTTGTCCTCTGAATTATCGTTTAGTTCATAGAGCCCAGAAATGGTCAATGTCCTCATTAAGCTAAACAGTACACACTGTGCTGAATTATTTTCCATACTTACAAAATTTAAAACTGTTAGCATTCTATCAATAGAATACAGGGAGCCTGAATAGGGCAAATATTCCCCCTCACAGAAAAGTTGAGTCTCTTCAACTGATATTCTCTTTGGCTGCTTCAAGCATATTCATTTGAAGAATTTACTGTAGGTACTTGATTGAAATAAGTATGAATTAGCTCATTTTGCCAGATGGTCATCACAGTAGACATTGAGTTGCTGACATTTAGGGAGTCCCAAATTATAGGGGTGAGAGATGTTCTTAACATAGCTGGTGAAATGTGCAGACAAATCTCTTACCTTGGGAATACCACCTTTAAAAGCCCAGCAATGACTGACTGAATGACCCCAGAAGAGAATGTTATAATGTGAATTAGAGCCTCCAGGAAATAGAGTATATTAAAAAGGTGGAAAAGCCACAGCACTCCCTCCTGCTCTCTTCATATCCTTTTCCATAGGCCCACTACTCACACAAACTGACGTGGAGTGGCTGTCAGCATTTCTCCAAGGATTCACAGACAAGAAACTATTTAACATAGGATTTAGAGAGAGCAGTCCAGACCCCAAAGGTCACTTTTTGAGAGCTATTTGTCTAGCAAACACCCATTCCCCATTGCCTAATCAAACTATGAAGTATCCTCAAGATGGTGTTTTCCAGTTCCTTATTAATCTGAGTTAAATGTCCTCCCTGCACTCCTGTTGTCACAAAAATGACTATATATTATGACCTCTGTGCATTAGGACTTGTTCTAAAGGCCAGTTAATGGAGAGCGGCTGTCCCTTAACAAATTTGGTTCAGATTGTCTCCAAGGAGACATCCATAAGATCGCTCAATGATTACTTTCTTCTCCGAAGCCAAAGTGATTAAGGTATGGTAAAACTGGCAGACAGTTTCCCTTTCCTCCTGAACACATATAGAGAAGCTTTCTCAAAATCCTATATCATGCCTTTTTTACCTCAGTTTATTTAACCCAAATGTTTGTGCCTGACAGTGGCGTATTTCCCTGGGGACATGGGGTAACCATGTGAATGGGGTAACCTATGTCCCTGGGCGCAACTAATTTGGTCTATTGGGGGGTGCAAAATCGCCCCCCATGTGGCCAGATGCCTTCCTGCTGCTGGGGCTTGCCTTCGGCTCCTCTTCCCGCCCAGCAGCCGGGATGTGAGAGAAAATGGCACCCCAGCTGCTGGACTGGGAATAGGGGCTGCCCTCTGCTCCTCTTCCCACCTAGCAGCTAAGAAGTGAGAGAAGCTGGCACCCTGGCTGCTGGGCAGGGAAGAGGGGATTGCTCTTGACTCTTCTTCATGCCCAGCAGCTGGGACATGAGAGAAACTGGCACCCCAGCTTCTGGGCCAGGAAGAGGGGCTGGCCCCAGCTCTTACACGCAAGTCCTTTTTTTAAAGTAAGCGCCTACTTGCGAGTCAGGCTCCAGCCTTCTCTTCCCAGCCGGGGTGCAAGAGAAAGTTGCGCTGTGGCTGCTGGGCCAGGAAGAGGGGTACTCAAGAGTAAGCACCATGCAGGGGGCGCCTGGAGGTGGTTTTGCCTCTGGGCGCCATATGGCCCCCATACACCTCTGGTGCCTGATCATGATGAAAGTCAAACTGAGAAAACCAGAGCATAAATTTTAGAATTTACATTTATTCAAAGCATACACTTCAAGTAAAACTATTAAGGCTGTGATCATAAAAACTGAAGAAGCCAGCATGACATAGTAGTTAGAGTGATGGACTAGGTCCTGGGAAACCCAAATTTAAATCTCCAGTCTGCTGTGGAAGAGGCAACCATTTCTTTCCCCTACTCGGTGTGTCCCTGAGCCAATCACATACTCTTACCCTAAATGAGTTGTTGTGAGAATAAAATGGAGGAAGGCAGAATGTCATGGAAGGCAGAATGTCCCCATTGTCCCCATTGTGGAGAAAAGTAGAGTATAAATGAAGTATAAATGGAGTATAAATAAATATGAAACGGCCAAATTACAGATTACAGAGGCTAAACTAGATATTACAACTTTTAACAACTTGGGTTGTGGTTGCAAGAGATTTCCTGGAGCAGGTAAGTTAGAAGAAAACATGGAGAATCATGCAACTTGGATACCAGTTTGTTTACATCACCTGCATATGTAAATAAAGTGGTCACATGAGAATAATAGCTACACTGAATCAACATGCACATTCTTCTTAGAGTACAGCTATATACCGTATATACTCAAGTATAAGCTGACTTTTTCAGCACATTTTTATGCTGAAAAAGCCCCCCTTGGCTTATACTCGAGTACATATGGTAATTCCAAGATGGCGGCCGGAGCTGGGGCTGCTGTGGGAATCCGGTAAGCATGTTGCTGCTTCTAACTCAACAGAGAGCCATAAAAACAAGCTGTAAGGACAGCCTGCATAGCAATACAACTAGGTGTTTTGTGTGTGTGTGTGTGTGTGTGTGTGTGTGTGTGTGTGTGTGTGTGTGTGTGTGTGTGTGTGTGTGTGTGTGTGTGAAGAAACCGAGGCATTTCTCTCCTAAGGGTTATTGGTGCGTTGCATTCTAGATGAATACAATTCTTCATACAGTAGTTTACTGCCAAATACTGATGTTGCTGAACACAAAGACTTCCTTTGGAGCAAAGTTTAGGCTGGCATGGCTATGAATCCCAGAATTATTCTACATTTGGAGGAAAACAGTGGTTAATTTGTGTTCCTAGAGTGCTGGAAAGCTGCTCATTTCTAATGCAAACTCTGTTAAGCAACTCTATCTCATCTTGCTCCCAAATCTTTTGTTTTTAGCTGCTACTGGGTCAAGTTCGAAGGCTATACTCGAGTCAATAAGTTTCCCAGTTTTTTGTGGTAAAATTAGGTGCCTTGGCTTATATTTGGGTCACTTATACTCGAGTATATACGGTATACCTTCACGCCATAGAGATAGAGAACTTCAGAGAAAAAAAAGAGTTTTTGTCTATTGCACAAGAGCACAGATAAACCATAGGTGCAACAAAATAACACAAAGAATGGTCAGACAAGCATAAAGAACTTGTGCAGACATAACAAAAAGAAAATTATGTATCCAGCGGACATAATTCCCTGGTCTTTGTCCCCCTCAGTTTTGTTTTTGTGCCATCACTTATCTCCTTAGGTTTCTTTGGCACTTTGCAAGTTTTCACTCCAAACTAAAGTTTCCTGTACATATACCTACTAGTCATTTTATTCTCATTCTTTTATATACTTTTTTTTGCTACTTAGATGGTCAGTTTTAGTATAATCTCAACATTGGCTGGGCAGTTTTGAAATTACAGTAATATAGGTGAATAGGATTTCCAACTCTGGGTAAAAAACCTTTTGAAGATTTGGAGGCAGAGCCTGGAGAGAACAGAGTTTGGGGAGAGGAGGGACCTTAATGGGGTACCCATTTTCTCCATTGAAACTGATCTCTGTAGACTGGGAACATGCTGTAATTCCAGGAGATCTCCAGGCCCACTTGGTGGCTGGCAATTCCAGAATGGTCTGTGAGAGGCTCTGGAAGCCCTAGTTCTCTCTTTTTCTTTCACACGCAAAAAGATACACACAAACACACACTGTCCCTATTCTCTGTTTTTCTAAATCAAAGCTTCTTCTCTTAACCTTTGTTTAATCTTCTTTCTTCTCTCAGTTAGTTGTTAAAGCTCCAAAATGTGGTCAAACTAAATAAATGAGGCTAAAATGAAAAAGGCTGAGGGAAGATTAAAGAACTGACTGAAGCAACCATACAAAGAGAATGATTTCTGAAAGGCTTCAGCCTCCTAATGAGAGGTTAAAGGATAAATAAATCCTTATGGGCCACAATTAGCTCTGAATAATATGGAGACACTGGGCAGAGACCATCAAATCCTATTGTCTCATCTCCATGAAATACTATATGTACTCCACCTTAGCTGGTATAGGCCAATAGACAGGGAGAGATATGATTAAGGTTGATGCCTTGTGGTAGTAATAATGCTGTCTGCCTTATTATCAGCATACGAGTTAACCCTAGTCCAACTAGTGTAGCCAGGTCCTCCCGGCCTCTGGCAAGGGAGCACAGTGGGGTGGGAATCTTACCAGGCTTAAAAGGAGGCCTAGGCCTCAATGTTGGCTGTGTAGTTACGTTGAGAGAAACACTAATATGATAGAAGCTATTTTACCACAGAGTTTTGCCCAAATACCAGAGTGTCTCCCCTGTTATTGCCTGTGAGATGACATCCCTTCTGGAAGTGAGAGGGGATGTATGATATATAATTATAGACTGAGGCAGCAGCCCATATGCTCTCCCACTTTGAAAGGAGGCCTATCTCCTCCTGCCAGAGAGCCAGCGTGATATAGTGGTTAAGAGCAGGTGGACTTTAATCTGGAGAACCAGGTTTGATTCCCCACTCTTCCACATGAGCGTTGGAGTCTTATCTGGTGAACCAGATTTGTTTCTCCACTCCTACATTCCTGCTGGGTGACCTTGGGCTAGTGTAGTTTTTCAGAACTCTTTCGGCCTCACCTACCTCACAAGGGGAGGGCGGCTAATAAATCTAAAGTATGTATAAACAAACAAACAAGGTGTATCTTTTGGGGAGAGGAAGGGAAAGGAGTTTGTAAGCCCCTTTGAATCTCCTTACAGGAGATAGGCAGAGTATAAATCCAAACTCTTCTTTTTCTCTTCTCACCACTGCTCAGCTAAGTGGGAGGGGGAAAATAGTGAAGGAAATGGCAGGCAATCAGCATGATCCAGAAGTGACATTATTGTCAGACAACACTCTAGCATTCACTCAAAGCTCTAGGGTTAAACTGTACTTTGGGGGAATGCTATAGTGTTGCTCCGACACAATGATGTCACTAATGTATTGCACCAGATGTGGTGTCATCACCCCCCCACCCCCAGTTGAGTGTACTGCCATGGGCTGGCAAACCTACCTCTTTCATATGTTTTACTTTTTCATTTCTCTACCCCATTTGGGTCACAGGTTAATGTGGCAGCATAACTGCTGCCAGGAATCCAAAGCATACAAGTACGCACTACATGGTAGAGTTAACATTCCAGAATTCTCTGGAAATTACGGTTATCTCCATACAGAGAACACTTTTTCTGAAGAAATGTTTGATTAGGAGCGTGGACTCTATGATACATTATAGAGTTTAGTACAAATATAAGTCCTTGAGCTTGTGGGTTCTGTGGGGCAGAACTTGGAATGAATCTTACAAAAATTATTTAAAACATTGTCCGGGGATGGGTGTCTTATCTGTCCTGGACTGCAGCCATGGCCACCTCAGTGGTGTAGAGGCCCCTTCAACCCCCAACCTGGAGCTCCCTCCCCCACATGGTGACAACCTACCGAGAGGGGTGGGGAGGAGGAGGAGATGGATCTCACAGTCACCACTGAAGTGGACCATCCCACCCATGCCTGCCGCCACGAAGAAATGAACAAAACCCCACCGTTGCTCAGTCTCTCACACAAATGGGCAGAGCAGAGGAGCTCCATTTGGCACAGCCGTGATGGCCCTTCAGGCGTCCAGCGGACCACGGCCACAACATGAGAGCAGGCCCATCTTCTTGGTGGGGACACAGGCCACACCAAACCTTTTAACACGGACGCGAGCCAATCAGTTGGGCAGTGAGTCAGCAGGCTGGGAGAGCTTGATGGATGCCCCGTGGCCAAATGGGAGATTGGAAGGCAGGTATGGGGTGTTTGACAGATTAGGCTCTTATGGAGTTAATGTGCAATGGTGCAGTTAGCCAGAGCAAAACACCACAGTAACAGGCAGAGCACAACCTGATTGGCTGGGCTGTAATGCTTTAGCAGGTAGCCAATGATAGGGTGCACTGTCTGTCTGCTATAAAAGCAGGAAGAAGCCTATCAGTGTGATTTGGTGGGAATTGAGTATGCAGATTCAGGAATCAGACACAGATTGTATCAGCTCACAGTTCCTTCAGTCTGGAGATTGTGTCTAGTAGCAGTGAGGCCAGTGAGAGACAAGGACAGGAAGGCTAGGTGGCCAGATTCCTCTAATCTCAGACTGTCAGGGAGGAACAGTGTTTGTTATAGGCTAGATAGCCTGGATCTCTGGAATAGGGAAATTTCACGTGGGGGCTCTCCTATAGTCAGTGACCATTCCCTTTTGGTGATAAAGGGCAGGTGAACTAGGAGTGTGCTTGACTGCGGGTGGAAAGTTTTCCCTCAAGAGGCACCTGTGGGTGAATAAGTCTGTTCTGAAAACAGTGCTGTAACATCTGAGAAAGAAATAACTATTTGTGAAACCTAAAATGCTTTTGAAACCTCTCTGTTCCATCTGAGAAGCTAAACCACTGTAAATAAAATTAGTTTTGTTTTAAACTTTAACAAGTGCCGGTGTGTGACTGATTCACAGAAAGGGGTAGTGCCTGTATGACTGAAAATCCATCCCCCATAAACAGAGTTTCCCTTTGTTTTTCCTGAAGGCTCTGTTTTCTCCTCAGAGTGAGAAGGGGTATTGGTGCAGGGGGCAGAGAAGGAAAAGGGAGGGGAAACATTCCAGAAATTTGCCCAAGAATCTTTGTTCTGCATTGAGTTTTCTGCATTCCTGCCAATGGGGGTTGCAGGCGGGGGGGGGGGGGGCACATTTCTGAAGCCATAGTCTCAAAACTTTCAGGGTCTCATCAGGAGACTGCCCTAATGATACCCCCCGGGTTTGGTACAGTTTGATTCAGGGGGGGCAAAGTTATGGATCCTCAAAACTGTAGCCCCCATCTCCTATTAGCTCCCATTGGAAACAATGGGGGATTGGGGCACCCCTTTGAAGTCCATAACTTTGGACCCCCTGAACCAAATCTCACCAAATCTGGGTGGTATCATCAGTAGGGTCCCACAAAGATACTCTGAAATTTCGGTGCTGCTAGCCTAAAAACTGAGCCCACTGCAGGCCACAAACAGAAAACCACTAAAAATACCCAAATACGAACCCTGCATTTTTGATGCCCACCACAAGGTGGCACCCTGAGCAGCTGCCCACCTTGCCCAATGGGCATTATGCCCCTGGCAATAATCAAATGAGAAATAAAAGATACATTCAATGCTGTTGCTGAGATTCAAATTGAAACCTGTCTCTTTAAGCACTCCTATTTAGTTTCTTTTATTTCTTTAAGAATATTCTGGCAGAATTGTAGAAAGTAGCTCCAAACTGAAAACTGTAGAGAAGCATAAATAGTATTGCTCATGAAAGAAGGGTAAAACATTGGATTTGGTTTTTAAAGTATGGAGGTTCCAAGTGTTTTAAACAGGATATCTGTAAGGATTCCAAAGAGGACCATTGTGCAGCTGCAGAGTGGGTTAAGATCCTCCCGCTCCCATTGTTCCTTGCCTTGAAATGTCCCTCACACAGGTGCATGCAAAGTGCTGTATGAGGTGGTAGAGGGGAGAAAGAGTTAAGGTATCTTAGAAGCATTGAGAGAAGGTGATAAAGTGGTAGGGTTGTCAAATCTGGGTTGGAAATTTGGGAATGGAGCAAGGGGAAGGACATCAGCCAAGTGTAATGCCATAGAGTCCACCTTTGGAAACTGCTGTTTTCTCCAAGGGAACTGATCTATGTAGTCTGGAAATCAGTAAAAGATTCTGAAAAAACTTCAGAATCTAGAGCAGGGGTAGGGAACCTGCGGCTCTCCAGATGTTCAGGAACTACAATTCCCATCAGCCCCTACCAGCATGGCCAATTGGCCATGCTGACAGAGGCTGATGGGAATTGTAGTTCCTGAACATCTGGAGAGCCGCAGGTTCCCTACCCCTGATCTAGAGATTAGAAATCCTATAAAGTGGTGATATGGAAGATGGACCACTTGATGAAGCTCTGGGGATTGCATTTTCAGTAAATGCTGGCGTCTTTTCTTCAGGTTTTGCTTGCAGCTGTGGAGATTGCATTGTGTTCTATGCATACAAACTGAGAGCTCACCAGTTCCACATATTAAGAATGTCATAGGCACCATCTCCATCTTGTGTGACTGGAGTACTGTGTCATTTTTCCATGTGATACAACTTCCATTCATGGTTCTGGTTTATGTGAATGGAAGCTGTACCTGTATGGGAAATCCACAAAATATATAATTCAGCCAAGATTAGCAACTGTGCATGTTGGACACCAAATACACACAGCTGGTAGGTTTCTGGTTTGTGTGATGGAACAGAACATAATATTTGCAGAGGGCTTAGGAGAAAGGGAAATGTGCTGTGTCTTAAAGAGAAAAATAAGCAAACTGGATTTTTCAGGTCTTTTGGGTCATGAGCATCAAGTTCTGGATTTTGCAGTAGTGTAATGGAGATATTGCAAAGTAAACAGGTGGGACTATCTTTGTACAGTAGACTTGCAATGGCAGGGGTATAGAGAGTTATGAGACCATGTCTGCACCATAATTGAACATAATTTGGTGTTTGAATGGCAAAGCTGACATTTATTTAAAATCATGAGATTCTTAGCCATGAGAAAAAGGGAGAGAAAATACGTGAGAACATATTTTGTCCTTATGGCTACAGGAAATATGCTTGAAATATGAAGAAAGTGTCTGATAGAGATTTGAAAATTTGAAGGAGACATAGGAAATTTGAGCTGCACAGAGAAAGGGTTCTGCATTCAAGCAGCTGCTATTCTTTGGTGTCCTGCCACATATATTTTATGAATCCCAACTATCTTAGATGCCATCTCATTTTCTACCACAACCATTCGTTCCTGCACTTGGAAACAAATTTTGTGAGCAAAATACATCAAACAACATAACAGTCTGATATCACATATGTTTACTGAGAAAAAAATGCCAGTCTCTATGGAGCATTTAAACTTACTTAGCATTGCATTTGCAGCCTCAGTATCTTTCAGTACAGCAGGGTCAGCAACCTTTTGTAATTAAAAAGCTAGCCTCTGTCAAAGGGATTAACAAACAACCAGTATAAGAAACCCTGTTTGCATAAAGGAAAATATACTTAACATTACTGATAACTGATATGTTGATTAATTAGAGTGACACACGTGATGCCGCACAATAAGTAACATATATACACAGGAATGTTTTGTGGAACTGTTTTAGTTCACTGGCATAAATGTGTGCATGGTTTACCCTTGGTTTACAGGCAACTGTTCACTTCCATGTCCCTTTCTGTGAAATATCTCAAAGAAGCCCTTTAATCCTGTAAAAAAAAAATCCCTGCCATTCCTCTCACGTATTGCTTATTTTAACATCCCATATACACTTCCAACATAGCTTAACTTCAAAATTTAAATTTCTTTTTTAAGAGCCATGTTTGGTTCTGTGCTGAGCCACATTTGGATCTAGGTTGGAAAACCGTTCTATATATGTTTAATGCTTAGTATATTTTTGAGACTCCAAGCTTAGATAACATTCCAGTTAGTCAGACCTGTGTATTGTCCGGAGTCAATTAAGAAAGGTTTTTGGCTAGTGTTGTGGCTATTGAACATTAGTGTGTGGCTACCTTCCCAGCAGTGTTCTGTCATAAAGATCCATTCTGCCATCAGCTCCAGCAGCAGGAGAGCCAACTCTCTGGTTGGCCTGCCAGCGATTTTATTTCATCCTTTCCATGCTTGGTGCCTCTGAGTTTTCCCTGAACCCTCCAATTTTGCATCTCTCTTCCAACAGCCCCCTCCTCTTCCTGCCTGCCTGTGTTTATGCATCAGGGCGCAAAGGCAAATCTCTGCAAGGCAAAGGAATCTTGAGCAAATGCAGTGTGCACTGTTCCTTTCTCCACAATATTTCATACGTTTGCCTTTTTACAATCTTGATATTCACTTATGTGTTCCTTGAACAAATCACCTTGAATCTAGGTTTGAGAAAAACAAACAAGAATTCAGAAGACTGCCTTTCTTCACATACACACACAAGCAGACACACAGTCATAGAGCCATAATACACAAGGGGAGACAAAGGGAAGCTACAGGGTAGCAGCAATTTCTGCATCTCTTCCTTCTGAAGTTTAACAGATTAAATATTCCCAGTGTCCAGAAAGGCAGAGAGATGAAAAAGCACTGACTGAAGAGTGATGAAAGCTTTGTAGTTGTGAGCCTCTTTACCAGTCACTTCACACCCTCCGAGAATTGGAGCTGGAAAGCCCAATTAGCCTTGTGCTACCCCTATTTGGCTGATGCACAGTGTTTGTCTAAGGGGACCTATCACAGTTGCAAGATAGGGCAAAGTAGGTTAGCTGAGCACAACCTGGCAGGAGTTATTGCCCATGACAAACACTTTTGGGAACTCTGGAGAGCACTTCTGAATTTCTGGATGAAGGCCATGGCATGGCATGAACATATTTGGATCAGTTTTTTAAAAAAAAATCCATAAGCCAAAAAGTATCCTGCTTTGGCAGATTGTATGGGAAACCCCAGATGAGAATTCATAAGAGTTTACTGTCTCTGGCCAGAGCCCCAGGCCTATTCTAAGGCTGTTTGTGTCCTATAGCTGTGTTTTTTTTCTCTCTGTTCATCTGTCTTTCTCATTCCCCTTCTCTAGGTGAGGTGGACCAAAACTGCTGGCAGCGCCTCGGACAAATTCCAAGAGACATCGGTGTTTAATGAGACACTTCGGATTGAGAAGATCCAGAGGCTGCAGGGGGGCCGCTATTATTGTAAAGCAGAGAATGGGGTTGGGTCCCCCGCCATCAAGTCCATTCGAGTAGATGTGCAGTGTAAGTCATTTTTTGGCCAACCAAAGTTTCCCACAGTTCTACTGCGTGCCTATATCTGATTCCTTGGCCGGTGAAACTCTGCATTGACTTAGAGCCACCCTCATATCTCAGAGGCACAAGGGACATGCAGTCATTCCAGCACATTGCCCTTAAAATACTTATATTGGAATTCTAGTGCAAAAAAACACCCCTCATTAACGAAGGATAACACTGTTCACAAGGGGCTACAGATGGGAGCTCTCTGACATAAATGGCCCAGGCTAGCTAAGCAGGAAGACCATCGAGAAAGTCCAGGGTTGCTATGCAGAGGCAGGCAATGGCAAACCACATTTGTATATCACCCTAAAAACTCCATAGATTTGCCATAAGTCAGATGCAACTTCATGGTATTTTCTTCCATCATAGATGGAAGCCAGCATGGTATATCGAATTCAGTAGAAATGACTTAGGCATGGCAGATTTAATTGAGCGGTTCAAATCCCTGTCCAGCCGTGCAGCTCACTTGGCTAGGCTGCAGCAAATAACTGTTTATCTCCCCAACCTAGTTCACAGGGTTGTTGTAAAGATGAAATGAGATGGCTTCATATGTGCCATCCTGAACTCAAGCAGAAGGGGCAAATAATAAAGGCATATGGGACCACAGTAAGATTGCTACCTACCTCAGCATTTTACTCCAGACAGAAATAAGCCTTTCTTCACATTTCTGTAACTTCTCCTTTTCTTTGAATATCTCATATTTCAGACCTTTCAATATTATCCTAAACAGGGTTTTACCCTTCCTAAGTCTATTCACTTAGATGGTGTTGGAATTCTGTTTAGAATAGTACTGATAACCACTCAGGCTAGAATTGTTTCACATTAATCTTTTTATATGGTGAATTCACCTCAGGTTGAATCTTGGGAGATGAAAATAGTCTCACCTGGTCATGCATGTGATAATGCTTGATCGAATTGCTCCCACTGGAGCTTATTATGTCTTCAGAACATACATACTTAATTAACACCCCCCCCCCAACAAAAAAAAATTCTGCTTCAACCCAAATAATAATTGTTTTCAGATAGATCTGAGCCTGATTCAGTCTGCCAGATCTGATCACAAGCATACCCTGGCTCGAGTGCTTAGAGTGCAAACCAGCTGTCTTTTTGTGGTAAATTTATGAGCTTCTCTAGGAACTTCTTTATCCTCCTGTCACTTGTTTAACCTATGTCTCTCCTACCTTCTATACTATAGCCTTGAAAGCTTAAGTTGGGAGTGTGGAAGAGTTCAAAAGATCTCCCTCAAAAGGGAATTTATTTTTGTGGGGTACCCTTTGCTTCTAGGATACAGTTTGGATCTAAGCTGATGCAGAGACCTGCTGTTCTTTATGGATCTCTGACCTTTAGAGCTATGGGGTCAATTGGGTGGCCAGGGGCTTTCCAATACTAACATCTACTCTGCAGATGGACTTGGTAACATGTTTTCTCCTTTCCGTTAATTGTATTTCCCCATATTGGAGAAGAGCCTGTATATTATTATCCTTTGTTAGATTTAAGAATGAGAGGGCAGGAAAGAACGAGGTTAGCCTTTGGGGTCTTTAACTGCACAAACCATTGAGTGACATTATGACTTTTCCCTCTGTCCTTAATATGTAACAAGGTAAATATCCACCCACACTCACTGCTGATTTTAGCTTTTATGTTATTAGTGACCAGAGACAATGCTCACAGAGGATGCCCTCTAGAACATATGGGCTTTTTATGCATGCCATGCTTACCCCAAGGCAGTTTGTTCTGCCATGGGGTCTCCCCACATTTCTGTGTTTATACAGGAGGAGACCCCAGTAATTTCTCTGAGCTGAGCCACCATTTTGCCTACTCCTGCTTCTGTGTTGCTCCCAGGCTGGCTAGTTGAATGCTTTGCTTCACTTTCCCTGCACAGGCAGGGAAGAAAATCATATTTCCCCCACTTTCAATAACCAGTTGAAATATCAGATCTGCGGTGTGGTGAATTTGGGGAGGGGGGGGGGACCTGTGTGAAACATTAAATATGCCCAAAGGGAATGTATGCTCACCACAGGGCAGACCAAAAGTGCATAATAGGCCATAATGTCATGTAATACAGATAACATGGGGATCTCCTTTTGACACAGTTGTTTAAAAAAGGACTCTCAAAGTAACTCATAGTGACTGAATTCATTGTGAGATGTTGGACATTATCTGTTTGGCCCAGGCCATGGATTCCTGATATGGCTTCTCTGAAGCCATGAGGATGGTGCCAACTGTGAACATGGATTCATTGTTTGCCTACAATGTACTTTTCCAAATAAAAGTAAACCCAAGAGCTAAAAATTGGTAGAAGGCTGAATTCCAAAGCAACTCAGCTTATGTTAGAGTACAGGTCATGTGTTGCCATTCCCCCCCCCCCCATCTGTTTTCAGAGATTGTCATAAATCCCCGAAGAAGAAAGCAAGCAGTGGGCTGCTGTGTTTCAATTGCTGCCAGCAAGGCAGGTGTGCTGGGGATCTATGAAGCTGCTGTCAGTAGCAACAAGTCCTCGGATATCAGCATTAGGTAATCAGGGAAGCTGCTGCTTGGAGCCCTTCTATGTTTGCAGGTAGAAAGAAAGAAGCCAGATGGGAGAAAGGGACATTTAAAAGTTATATTGGTATTGAAACACAGTTGCATTAGCTGGCAAGTCCCCAACCACGTGCTGAATTCATCTGTGATGTAATTTAATTGTTGTAGGGATATGAATCTCTTGTAAGAGATAGGTTTTTTTAAAAAAACCTACAGCAGAGGACACATTTCAGAAACACCTTAATTTGTAATGCTTATTATACTGAAAGAATTTTCCAAATCTAACTTCTTTCCGAGTGTTGGATCATTTACCCACTCATGTTAATTAGTGGTCAGTGAAGTGCCCACATACTGAAAGGGTATCTAAAGTGAGTTGCACAATGGCTGCTGCTACATGATCATAAGAGAATAGCACAATTTTTGGTGACTTAGGGCATACCAGAAGCTTTGAGAAAATCAGCAGTTCAGCTGAAAAATGGATGGTGTAGCTGCAGTAAGGGTTCCAAAGGTACAGGGTGCAGGCATTTTTAGTACTCATGGGCCTAACTTTAGCACAGATTCAGATTTCAGTTCCTCCATTGGATGCACACCTTAAAGTGGTGAGGGGCTATATGCATCAGCAAAGCCTGGGACAATACCATAAGTGTATTGTTTAGCCTCTGTCCTGTGGCTAAACTCCTAGCAGAGTCACTCAAGGTGGAATGGTTGCAGCTGAGACACCAGACTAAGATGCATCCACCCCCTTCAGGGATCAATGGCCACATTAGCATAAGAGAACAGACAGTTCCAGTGGTGATGGTGTCTGGGGAATCCTTGAAGGTAGTTACTGGGCAGCAGTAGTTGTAGAAGTTGACCCTGATGGAGGATCTTTTATAGATGATGGCAGTGTCACTACAGCTAAACCTGGTTAGTATTGGGCAGAAGAAGGCAATGGTAAACCACTTCTGACCAACTCTTATGTCAGAAAACCTATGAGGAGACAATCCAAATGAAAAAAAGATACAGTGCTGGAAGATGGTACTCCCAGGTCAGATGGCACGCAATCAGCTACTGAGGAAGAACAGAGGACAAGTGCAAGAATCACTACTTTTAATGACACAAATGGACTAAAGTCAAAAGGATGTTCAGTTGTTGACGTGAATGGATGCAAAAGGAAAGTCCAAAGCTGTTTGATGGATATAATAAGAATATGGAACATGATAAGTATAAATCAAGATAAAACAAGACTCACTGGAAAAGACAATAATACTAGGAAAAATTGAAGGCCCATCATGAGATGAATTGACTGTATAAAAGAAGCAACAACAACAACAAGTCTTTATTGCCATACAGTATAAAAGAAGCAACAGTCTTCAGTTTGCAAGAACTGGACATAACTGTTAACAATAGAATGTTTTGGAGGACATTGATTCATAGAGACACCATTATTAAAAAGTGACTGAGTGGCATTTAATACAGAGAGAGACATTTAAACTAGCCTCTTCTGTTGCTCCTTAGATCTAGAAGCAGAACTTCTCCAAAGTTTGGGAGGAGGGGGTACATACATGCTATTTTAAGTACTGGAGAAGAATTCTCATATTTTGAACTTGACTTGTGACCCAACTGCCAAAAAAGTTTACCCACTACTGAGACAGAGACAAGCATAGTTATCAAAGTTAGGGTATGTATAATTTGACATCTCCCACTAAGGGTGTGCATCATTGTTATGGGATTCTGCTTTAAATGAATTTTTTTTTAAAGAATACTGAACCTCCATGTCAGCTTTTTTGGATTTTTCAAAAATTTGAACCTGACAAATTCCAGGCCACAGAGCTGAAAGCACAGATTGACTGAGTCTTCCTTGCCTCCTCTGAAGCCCACATTTTGGCTTTTTTTCAGCTTTGGCTATTCAGTTCATCTAGGTAGCTGGTTTTCATTTTTGGGCCAAAATAAACCTGAAAAGGCCAAAATGACTTTTTCGGGGGGGAAGGTTTCAGCTCAGCCATATTTGGATGCATAGCCCTATTACGCACTAGTTTCTTTTTTACCAGAAAAAGAATGGTGAAATGTGAACCCACGTGCAACACACAAGTAATTCCTCCTTAATATGTTATAAGGTTAGATCTGCTAAAGGATGGTCCTTGTAGGGAGAAGATGATGAAAGTTAGCTGGAGAGAGCAGAACCTGCAAACAACGAGAACTGATTATGTGAAATCTGGGACTGAACAAGGACTTCCTTGGGCTTCCAGCATCTCCCCGCAGACCAGCTGGAAAGCAGGGGAATCCAGAAACAATGCTTGAGTTGGACTTTCATATCTTCAGATCTCCAGGAGTAAGGATGATTTAGTTTTCTCACAAACTTCGTTGTGGAGATGGAGATGACTTAAATCCCACAAGATTACTCAGGCTGAGTGTCATGAGTTTGTGCAGTGGGCAGAATTGCCAGTGGTAAGAAGCAAGCAGAAAACGGGGTGATATCATGGCAGCTGCTTTCTCAGCAGACAACACCAATAACAGGTGAGAGTGGCCCACTGGACTAGAAATATACAAATCTGTAAATTCAGGTTCAGTTTTCACATTTATTTTTGGTCTGTTAAAGCAACTACAACTGCACTTTTCTCTGCCATCTTGGCACGGAGAGCTCCCCCCCACCCCACCCCCCGAATCCTCCTCAGTATGTGAGAGATTGTAGTTACAAGACCTGGAATCTTATAGAAAACTAAAATTCTCCAGATGGTGGAACACACAAAATCTCACCATGCTCTCTCTGTGTGTATGCGCTGGGAATAAAAAGTTGCCAGGCAAAAGTCACCTTCTGCCTGCTATATCATGCCAGAAAAAAAAGCCAAAGAAGTGGGCTGTAGTTAATTGAGATTTGCATCAGGTGAGTGCTATTGTAGCCTAGCATGCATGTCATCTCAAAAGCCCAGCAATGCAATTTCAGCCGTTTCATTGTTGCTGGTGATTTCAGAAAGTGGAGCAAGGAAGAGGGCAGGCCTGAAACCCATCCAACTAGGAAGTACTGTAATGAAGCAAAGCAAAATGCAATGGTAGTTCTGGAAGAGAAATAATGTTGAGTCCAATGGGAAGCATCTTTCCCCTTAAATGGCAAATGTGATCACAAAGGACCAGAAAAAAATAATGGAAAGTTTAGGTACCCCACTAAGGCCTCATTCTCCCATTATTATAAACAAAAATCCCTCTGCACATTGTAGAGAATGTGTAATATGGAACCTTAACATTTCATGGAGATTTAATCGTCCTTCCAAATAAGTTTGCAGCCCCAGTCTTTAATCATTGCAGGTTCTCAGAAACAAAGATCCATAGGGGGAAGGGAGAATCTTGGCACTTAGAAACAGAAGAAGGTGGCATTAAAAGCTTAAACTGGAGGGATTATCAGACAGATCTCCTACCAAAACATTCAGGATGGACCTTTTATCTTGGTCTGCATCTCTTTGTGTTCTTTCTCTCTCCTTGTCTCTGTCACCACCCAGCCAACAGCTCAGCTTTTGAGCTTCAGACCTCATGTTATCAGCCTAACGAATCTCAGCTTCCATTACGAAGGCTGTCTCTTCAAAACACGCGCCTCATTAAAATATGCAAATAGCCTGGTCCAGGCATACGTCTCAGTGGGAAACGTCTGCTTTAGCAGAAAGTAATTTCTTCTCTTGAAATCAGACTTCGAGACTGAGATATTTGTGGATCAATATTTTACATTTCTCATGGAACAGAAGAGCTTGTTGGAAGAGAAAGAGAAATTGGGACAGGAACACAGACTCTGTGGAAAAATGCTCTTCATGGTAAAGTGTTCTGTGGACAGCAGCACCATAAATATTTCACCTTGAAACAAAAGACCTGATTTTGCCCTTTGTCTGGTTCACGCTATTGAATTCAATGGCTGTCTCTTCACTGTCTAGAAGGAAGGTCTTATGGAATGTGATGACACGTTTCATTAACCTGGTTTAGCTCTGTCTCCTTATTAGTGGAACATTAAATGGAGTATGTAAATGGATTACAAGAATCATACTGTTTGATTGCCCATTCAAGGGCTCCTCCTCTATCTATTTGATCTTGAAAATAGCCCTAAATTGAGACCTATCAAAAACACTCAACATACAATGCAAGAAGAGGTTACAATTCTGAATGCTTCCCATATCTTAAAAAAAAAACTTCAAGCATAATGAAAAGTAGCATGTCAGTGGAGAAGGTTTCAGTCTAAACTTCACCTGAACCTCTGGATTGGACTGCCACACAGGTTTCTTGGATCTTGTGGAACATCCCTTCTTCTTCCTTTTTTGTTGTTCTTTTCTATTTCTTTACACTGATTATTATAATAGTTCTCTTTGTCTCTGTATGTGAGCCACTGGAACATTGCATTTAAACTTCTGGATTCGGTTTCTATCACTTTTTACTTTTGCTTCTTGTATGTCTTTAGCAATGCTAAGAGTTTCCGCAGTCATTCATCAAAGCTTTTCATTTCTTTTAGTTACAGGAATAGTCTTTGTGCATTCTTCCCTGATACTATCTTTTGTTTTCACCCATAGTTCTTCTGGCTTATATTCACTTGAAATTAGTAATGCAAGTATGTTCTTTACATGGTCTTTAAATTGTTCAGGAATGTATTTTGGCACAATGAATGGTCTTGTGTTTTTCTTTATCTTTAGTCTGATTTTCTATATTAACAATTCATGGTCTGTACCGCAGTTTGCTCCTGGTCTTGTTTTAGTAGAGAGAACAGAGCTTCTCCATCTTCTACTTCCAATTACTTAATCTATTTGATTTCTAACTTGACTGTCTTGTGATGTCCCTGTATATAATTGCACTAATGTACCTTTCTCAAAAATGGGAACATATGAACCACAATAATGCTGGGATAAGATGGGTCATCTCATTTGTGACTTGGTAGAAGAAACAAGAATCCTCATTCAGTTTTATGCTGCAACCAAGGAACTGAGACCATAGCAAAACAAATGATATAAAATGACTATTGGAATTCATTACTTCTTCTAAATGACTATAGGAATTCATTGAATTTCCAAATGGCCAATGAAAAGCTTTAAAGGGGAAAGGATTGGTTGCTTACAAGGTGATTTTTAAGTATTGTCTCCAGATGGCAGATTAAAATCCCTTGGCAGACCCTTATGGTTTTTTCCAACATTCATAAAAATTCTAGCGGTATACACATACTCTCAGTATGATCACTCTAACAGAGCATAAAAATTTCAATAAATAACATTATGGCAAAATTCATTATCCAGTTCATATTTCTTATTTATTAAATTATTGATTTCTAAATGAGATCCACATTACATCACCTAACAAAATATTTTGAAGGTTGTTAATTTTAAGTTTTGTTTTCTTCCAGACCATTCCTTATTAGAAGTCTCTGGGTAAAATAACAATGCTCAAGACTATTGCAAGCACAGTTTATTTGTATTTTATTTATACATTGGTAAGAATCACCATTGTTTACCAGAGAAGGGAGTAGGGGAAGGAGTGATGAAAGAGAAGGATGGCATGGAGCGAAGATAGAAGAAAGGGTTGAGAAGAGGAGAGGAAGAAAAGAAATAAAAGCTCAACTATGAAAAAATCAGAAGGGAGAAAAAAGGAAAACTGAGTTGAACATTAAATAGTTTGACTTCTGTAATCTGATTTCCTGTCTCCTTAAACTTGAAGCACTTGTGAGGAAAATATGGATAATGACTAGTAGGGTGATTGAGGTCAGTGGCGTATCTGCCCGGGGACATGGGGTAACCCAAGTCTCCAGGTGCTCGCAATCTGGTCACGTGGGGGGGTGCAAAATCAGCCTCCCTGACAAAGAGAGAGTCAACCTCCCCGACAAAGCACCGAGCCGAAATAGCCTAGCTGGAGCAGGCTGCTTTTTCAGCTGGCTGCTGGCAGAATTAAAGTAAATGGGGATGGGTTAGTGCAGTGGTGGCAAACCTATGGCACTCCAGATGTTCATGAGCTACAATTCCCATCAGCCCCTGCCAGCATGGCCAATTAGCCATGCTGGCAGGGGCTGATGGGAATTGTAGCTCATGAACATCTGGAGTGCCATAGGTTCGCCACCACGGGGTTAGTGCCTTGGACTATGTTTTCACATTATGGTGACCATTTCAACAACATTCCCATGAACCTTTGCTAAATATGCAAATTAATAATTAATATGCAAAGTAATAATTAATAATTTGCATATTTAGCAAAGGCTAATGGGTATATTGTTGAAATGATCACCATAACTTGAAAACATATTTCAAGGTACTGACCTTGGAGATCAGGAATGTGGCTCTGTCCTCCTGCTTTTAGCTGGCCCAGTCCTTCCTTGTACTGTCTTTTCAGGTTATGGTTGAAATGCTTACCATAACTTGAAAGGATAGTTCAAGGCAGGACTGGGCCTGCTAAAAGCAAAGAGACGTGCCATGTCCCTGATCTCCAGGCAGACCAGGGGGCGAGGCTCAGGGAGGCCCAACTCCACGCGCTCTGCAGGTGGGTGGGGCCGGAGCGTTCCATCCTCCTGGGCTCCCTGCAGCAGGAACGTGTGGGGGCAGGGCTCCTGGGGGTGTGCCCAGAGGAGGCTTTGTCTCTGGGCACCATTTGGACCCCATACACCTCTGATGGAGGTTAACACAAAACTGACTGCAAATGTATATGGGCCTTAGACACAAGATATCCATGTCAACTCCATTGCAGGTCCTTTGTCCTCTTCCTCAGTTGTGGCAATGCTGAAGGGGCATCATTGGTGCCAGTGGGGATAAAAGAAGCTTGACCATGACCATTATCCTCTTCACCCCGCACTTCCTTTGCTAGGACTTGAGAGATTGCTTCAGAAGTTTTCCTATGAAGTTATACAGGCAAATGGGGTCATCTTCTGTGGAGGTCAACTTGTACACAACTGAGCACAAGTCTTTCACATTTTTTTGAGTGCAGAAGGGTCATGCTCTTTTATTTCTTCCCATTTGCAAGAAATTTTGTGGTTGCTCTTGAAACCCTTGTGATGTCATTTGGGTGCTCTGGGAGCAGTGGGGGAAGTAACTGAGCTTCATTTGTCAATTCTGAAAGGAAGTGCAGGACCTACAAGAAGCTTGATTCTCTCTTCCACAGATTTTGTGACTTTATGCCTCCACTGCCACCACCACACTAGGAAATGAGAGAATGACACAGAATCACCATTCTATGCAATATTTTCAAGTGGTTTTCCCTTCTCTTTCAAGCTTGAGCAGCAGTGGCGTAGTGGCTGAGAGCAGTGGCTAGGAGCAGGTGCATTCTGATCTGGAGGAACCGGGTTTGATTCCCATCTCTACCGCTTGAGTTGTGGAGGCTTATCTGGGGAATTCAGATTAGCCTGTGCACTCCCACACACGCCAGCTGGGTGACCTTGGGCTAGTCACAATTCTTCGGAGCTTTCTCAGCCCCACCCACCTCACAGGGTGCTTGTTGTGAGGGGGGAAGGGCAAGGAGTTTGTAAGCCCCTTTGAGTCTCCTACAGGAGAGGAAGGGGGATATCAATCCAAACTCTTCTTCAAACTCTTCTTAACCAAACTGCTTACCTCATCTCCCAACATTTTGTTCATCTTCTTCACAGAACAAGTACAGCAGAAGAAAGCCTGCCTTGTTAATCTCTAAGAAGCTTTTGCTGTGCTTTTCTGTAAAGAAGTACTGAAACACCTGAAATGAACAATTGTTCCCATTTTTATTATCATCTGGACTCTTCAGTTAAAACTGTATGACAAGTAATCTCTATTCCTTATGAAACAAATGGCAGACTCCAACAACAGCCATCATCAAGAAATCTAGTGAGCACATAAGAGATTGTTCAGTTCAATCCTAAACAGAGTTATACTCTTCTAAATCAGTTGAGTTCAATAAACATAGAAGGGCATAGTTCTGGTTAGGATTGCACTATTGATCTTTGAGGGTGGGGATTCTTTCTATTTTTACCTCATTCATAAATCCAGACCATGTTGATATATGCAGGCATCATTTTATGTTGCCATTCCTATTCACACTGATATTCAGTGGCTTTATTCCCACAGCTCTGATAGGACAAATCTAAAGTTTTCCTTGACACAGGAATTATTTTTAAATTTACTTTAACTATTAAGTGCTTTCTGAATCTCTCTGAAATTCTTATTAATGTTGGAGTAAGAGCATGGGAGGGGTGTGGAATGGTATACTAAGTCTACAGCCTGATCTCATCAGATCTCAAAAGCTAAGCAGGTTTGGTACTTGAATGGGGGACTATCAAGGAAAACGCAGCAGAGAAAGACAATGGCAAGCCATCACTTGTCTTGAAAACCCATTGTTGTGGTTGCCATGAGTCAGCTGAAACAGGTCAGAGCAAACCTACATAAGAAGCTATGAAGTGGATTCTTATCTATTGAAATTTTATAACAATCTTGATTGGGGAGATAATAAACTTAGTAAAATTAATATCACACAAAAACTTGTAAAATAAATAAATAAATAAATAAAGTAACCTTTATTGGCATGTATAAACATCTGAAACTTTATAAAACATTGGGATAAAATGCCTTTGCTAGAAACTTAGCCACATCTTCGGTTCTTCTTGGACTGTGATCATTTAAAAGATAGCGAATCTTGTCCATATCAGAGTTTAAGCTATCAGTATTCAGGTGGGGATCAATGAAGATTCTTCTTAGAGAGCTATACTGGGTACAGTATAGCAAGATTTGTGCTGTGGTTTCTTTTTGCTTGTCAGGGCAATGGCATAATCTGTGCTTTGATGGGATCTTTAAATATCTTCCTCTGAGGTCAGCCGAGGGCAATATGTTCATTCGTGCTTGCATAAATGCACGTCTCAAAACTGGTGCTGTTAGATTATGAAAATACGCTGGTAATATTCTATACTTCGGGGTGAGACCAAGATTCAGAGGAGAACAAATTTTATTGGCATGCGAAAATAAGTGTTGCATCTCAGTGTCCAGGATTCTTTGTTTGAATTCCTTATACATATGATTCTTCTTGATTGAGGAGTAGGTCTAGAGCTAAACCTAAAGATTTGATTTTATTGGTCATTAATTCATTCCATTTTGAATGTTGAAAATCAGACAGCATGTCCCAGATAAGATTTCCAGGTGTATTCAGTACTTAATTGCAAAAACTTGTATTTATAATTTCTTCTGAAGTTTTATTAATGTTGAGGGAGTTTGCAAAAGCATTTTGGCCTGCCATTCTTAGGCGGAGTCTGCATGGGCCAAAAACAATGACCCTGGAATGGTAATTACACCATTCCAGGGGCGCTGTTCACACAGCTGCCGCCTCCACAACAAGGCAGCGCCGTGCTCCCCCCGCTCCGGGGTGGAAACGATGTTTCCCTGCCTCGCTCAATGAGCGAGGCTTTTGGGAAACAGCATATCTCTGCCAGCACTGTGGGAATGGCACTGGGTTGGAGGCACCGCTTTTCAATGCCTGAATTTTCCCCCACACTTACCTTTTCTCCCTGCAGAGCTCCGCAGGGAGAGAAGCAGTGGTGGGATTCAGCAGGTGGGATGCACCACTTCAGCAGAATCGTTTGTTAAAATGGTGCTTGTAAACAACCAGTTGTTAAATTATTTGAATCCTACCACTGGAACTGGTTGTTAAATTATTTGAATCCCACCACTGGAGAGAAGGTAAGTGTGGGGAAAGAAAATGGAGGTGACTGGAGGCATCTCTGCAGGCTACAGATGCTCTGCGGCCGCTCACGCTTCAGCTGTAGGAGCCCATGCGGAAGCCGCTGTAGGAGCCCGTGCGGAAGCACCCTTAATAGTCCATAAAAGTCACCTTGAAAGCAACCATTAATGCTTTCCTCTAATGCTTTCTAATGGCCATTTGGACATGCAATTAATTCCTATAGTCATCTGCAAAGGACCAATGGATTCCAATAGTTTCTGTCATTTGTTTTTTTGTATCTCCAAGGAATTATTTTGTTCCCATTAAACATGTTACAAAAGTATGCTAAGATTACACTAGAAAGCAACATTTGGTAATGGTGAATGTTTTCAGGGGAAAAAAGCAATTATTAAAGGTCCCTCATCTACTTCTGTACTAAAAATGAGAAGTTTCCTTCCTTCCTGATATAAACAGACAAACTGCACTACTGGCACAAAAGTAGATTGCTTAAACTACCAGAACACAAAGTTGAAAATAATCCAGTTGGTGGCTCTTTCCGCACTTATAGTTTGTGGTGTGGCTCTGACCTTCGCAGTAGGGTCTCCCTGCATTTCCTCATTTACATGCAAGGGAGTGCCCCACTGCTTCCTCTGAGACTAGCCACCATTTTGCCTGACCCCTGTGTTCAGGTTGGGAAGTTGTTCAATCCTTTTTGTTTTTTAAAGATCATTTTAATGATCTTCCACAGGAGTGATAGATCAAAAGTATTAACAATTTTTATAAAGAAGTCCCACCAATCTCCTGGAAATGCTGGTGGGGGAGTAGGCAGAAATGCTGCTGAATATGCAAGTAGAAAGTTGAGAGGAGTGAAAAAGCTGAATGAAGCAGAATGCACACTGGTGTGCTTTTCTTTCCCTGAGTAGGTAGGAAAAATAATGCACTTTGCCTACTCTTGAAACCATGGGACTTCTCTGATCTGCAGCATGAGGAGTTCTGAAGAGGGGGAAATGTGTGCAATTGAGAATCTGACTTGAAGGTAATGTATGCCTGACCTGAAGGAACCAAGTGTGCACAAAAGGCCACTGTGTGGGGGGTTTTTTTTGCCATCTTTTCAGTTATGAGGCAACAAAACCTCCAGTCCACTGAAAGGATGAAGTTACACTCCCCACCCTAGCAAAATCACCCTTCCAGTTCACTAGGGCCTGGCAGCTAGCCTAGACCCCCGGGCCTCTAATCTAGTTAAGGACCAGTCTACTGGACCTGATGTGGCAGATCTAGGGGAGAAGAGGAGAGCCTTGAGAGGAATGAAAGGCATAAACCCCTGCTTGAAGAAGAGGAAAAAAACAGAATGAGTGAGGATTTTGTGGCACAGTAGAAGAGGGAAACTGTGAACAACTTCTAAAAAGAAAATAGACAGAGGAAAGGGAGAGAAACATTACAGCTGAACTGTGATTTTATACTTTGTAAAACTTTCAGTTTGGGGGTCAAAGTTTTTAAAGATCCAAATACAAAGTTAGATTTTCTAGGGTCCGTATGTTTAACCAACATAACAGATTAAAAGATTTAATGGAGCTTGAGAGGAGAACAGAAGGCAGGCAAGTTCTATGTTTTCTCATATTTTCCTTCTCATAATTTACATGGTCAGTGTTCCATTTCATTCCTTTCTGCCTATAAAATGAATTTCTGCCTATAAAATGAATGTTCTGCCCCACACTGCTCCGTTTAACCTGATTCTTTAAACTCATTTTTGGTGTGTGGTTTGGAGTGATTTTGGCTTCAGTTAAGCAGTTATTTCACAGCCTCCTTAGGGAAGACATGAACCTGAGAGCAAAGCATTTTAGACCATACCTGTTTTTGTTGTCTGACTAGAAGGAAGGGGGCTCTCCTGAAATTTCCCTTTGGTCTTTGGAGTTCTGGCTGACTAAGTGCATTCTGGTTCACCCCCTCACTAACAGTTGGCATGGCTACCTTCCCTTCCCTGCAGATTTGGATGAGCCTCTCCTCACTGTCCATCAGACCATCAGTGATGTACGTGGCAGCTTCTACCAGGAGAAGACAGTTTTTCTCAGGTGTACCATCAATTCCAATCCACCTGCACGGTTCATTTGGAAACGAGGTTCAGAGACACTTTCTCACAGTCAAGACAATGGAGTGGATATCTATGAGCCATTGTACACACAGGTGGGAGAGACATTATTGGTCTACAAGCTATGTTTGTTGTAGTCACTAACTGTGCTTACTTCCTAGGTAAGATAGCAAGCACATTTGCAGATAGCAACTGCAGCAGTTGCCACTAAGGTTGCAAACTCTGGGCTGAGAAATTCCTGGAGATTTGAGGGCTGTGCCTAGAGAGGGCAGAGTTTGGGAAGAGGAGGTCCTCAGTGGAATATAATGCTATCACAGGTGTATCGGGGGGAAATGGTGTCCGGGGACAACACCTGCTCAAGGCACCCCCTGTGCCCCCCCCATGCTTGGCTGCAGAACTTGGCAGCGACTTGAACAGACACCGCAGTAGCAGGCCAGCTCCTGGGTCAGCCTGCTACTGCAGCACTCGTCAGATCCCCTCTGCCTCCCTTCAGGCCACCTCCTGTCCTGTCTGGCAGAAGCCGGACTGCAGGGGGGCAGGGCATTGCAGCAGATACACAGTAGGGGGGAGATGCCTCCCTGCCATGCAGCTGTGCCTGGCCACTCCTGCAGCTCGTGAGACCTCTCCCTTGCCGGGGGATTGCACTGGTGCACAAGGTCAGGGGATCACACCGGCACAAGAGGCTGCTGGCTACGTAACTGGACCTGTCCTTGGGCACTGGTGAGCGGTGGCATGGCACGGGGGAGCCACTGGGTGCCGGCCAGGTTGCTGCACTGCAGGAAAGGCCGAGCACTAAGATCCAGCCAATGGGCTGGTGCCACCCCCCCCCATATGACCAAAAGGCGTGCACCCGGGAATGTGGGTTACCCCATGTCCCTATAGGCGGTACGCCACTGAATACCATAGGGTTCACCCTCCAAAGCAGTCATTTTCTCCAGGGAAATAATCTGGAACTCAGTTGTAATTTCAGGAGAACTCCAGACCCCACCTGGATGTTGGCAACACTGGTAGCCACCAGGCTATTATAAGAGGAACAGGAAGTAGGTAAACTAAAAGTATTTCCCCACCTAGGGTGGATTTTATTGATGTAGTTACTGTTTTGGTGGAACTATCATTGCATTCAGATGCGGTTCTCATCTATTTGCAGCAGTGTTGGGACCAGCATTTTAGCAGCACTGATTCAGCATTCCTGATGCATGAACATCTCCATCTGGAAGCATCCTTACCTGATTTGTCATGCATGCTGGGAGGAAAATGCACAAGAGCATGGAACATATGCAGTGCCGCCAGTCAATACTGGCTGCCTTTAGACGCTAAACAGGGCTACTGAATTTCAGTATTCTAAGGGGCTATTCTTTTCTCTAAACAGGAATCTGAAGCCCAGAAGTCTAAGTCAATCTTTATTAATGGACTCTGACCTTCTGTGAAGCAAAGGGTTTTCTTTACAAATAGTCAGACTACATTATAGTAGTAAGGGTTTCCCAGTTATGGAGAACATGAGCTCCAGCATAATGTTGTTTACAGATATGTAACTGTTGCTTACAAAATGTTGCCTGCAAACAGAATTGTAGCACTGAAATCTGTTTCTTACAACTTACAATATGTTTCTCATTCTTACAAGAAATACTAATAAGTTAGAGCTTATAGTAGGTTTTGATAATTGTGATGTAGGTCTGCTTGTCAGAAGAAATTGCTGTTGGATTTGGATCCATCTTATGGATCACCAGTATGTTTTGGTGGGGTGGGTAGGGTTTTTTGACCACCAGATACCTCCTCCAAAGCATCTGCAAAAAAACAACAACCCAACTACACGAAAACCAAAGAAGTGAGATGCTTGGCATGACATTATTCTCTGTCCTCTTTTCTTCTAACTTGCCATAGTATTATGTACGCATTGAGCAATGGCAAAAAAAAAAAACCCTGTGAAAATGTGTAATATGACTGTAAAATATAAGGTCTCTTTTTGCCCTAAGCCAACACTTGTAATGACGGCCTAGGGCTGACCGTTCAAGCACACACCTAAGGCTCTTCAGGAGATCCTGTCAGCCTTATTCTAACTGCCACCTCTTTTAAAGAGCCTTTTAATAAAGTACATGTCCATAGTTGTTAAGGTAGAACTTATATTAGTCTAGTGTGTTAACCTGAAGATCTTCCCTAGGGTCATATGTTCAAGAAGGCAGTTCCATTAGTTGAAATGCTTGCATGAACCTGTTGAAGTTGCTCCTTAGATTAAAATGTGCAAAAAGGTAAAATAAACATATAAATAAACTAGCAAATATTTTACATGGAGTTACTATTATAGAACAGCAGCAGTTATTCTACTTTTAGACAACAGAAGTTCTTGTTTCACTTTGAAAGCTAACACATATACGGTCCACAGATGGTGGACTATGAGAAAGTGTTGTTAGTTTTTTTTACCCTGCTAATCCTTCCTGGGGAATTGGACTAGTACTCATTAGACATAGGATGCTAGGCTAGATGGACCCTGGGTCTGATCCATGATCTAATCTTCCTATCTTTTCATTGTTGGTGGCACAACCTCTTAGAGTCTGGAACTTCTTCAAGAAAACCTGAGGCATTTGAAAAAGTGATTCCTGGAATAAGTACAAAATGTTTTGTGTTTTTTTCCCCCAATGCAGCAGGACCTTCTGATGCAGTGCACCTTTAGGCCTTTTTCTGCTTGACTAATTAATATGAAATAAGTCATAGTTGAGCCAGCATAGAAGTATAGTGGTATGGTATATTTGGTATATTTAATTTATATACCGCCTTCCCCCAAAATGCTCAGGGCGGTGCACAATAACATAAGAACAACATCAATAAATATAACATCGTAGAACAACTATCAATAAATGCATCAATAACACAGAGTCAATAAACATAACATCATAAATCATAACATAGCATCAGTGGTTGAGAGTGGCAGACTCTCTTCTGCTGCGTAGGGTTGCCCACCTCTAGGTGGTGTCTGGAGATCTCCTGGGATTACACCTAATCTTCAAGTGACAAAAATAAGTTCATCTGGAGAAAATGGCCACTTTGGAAGGTGGACTCTATGGCTTTATACCTTGATGAAGTTCCTCCCCTCCCCAAACCCTCCCCTCCTCAAGCTCATCCTCCTCCTCCCCCCATATCCTGGTGTTTCCCAGCCTGAAGCTTTCAACCCTACTGCTGGGTAACTTTGGACCAGTCACAGTTCTCTCAAAGCTCTCTGAGCCACAGAGAGACAGGCAATGGCAACCACCCTCAAACTCCTCTTGCCTTGAAAACCCTACAGGGTCACCATAAATTAGCTGTGCACTTTATACACAACCACACATAGGTCATAGTCTTCTTGCCTATGTGGTTGCTCTCAGTAGTAGAGGAGTTTTATGGCTCATTGTCACAGCCCAAGAGAATGGTAAGAGATCTGTTGCAGGATCAGTGGTATTTCGAAAAGACTTCATGGCAGGCCATATGATCTGAAAACCTGTTAATTTGCAAATGGCAGGGAAGCAGCAGACAGTAAGAGCCATGGTAGTCAAAAGGTAGAAGTCACATGATAGTCACAAGGCATACCCAGGCAAGGTCAGCATTGACCAAGCTGGTTCTACCAGGCTTCTCTTTTCAGTTGTGAAGACTGCCAGTTCACAGTTCTGTGCTGAGACCTCAGCCGCAGCTCTGCAGCCAAATTCTCGAAAATCCATATGGATTCCTAAGGGTTGTAGCCAAACAAATCTGACAAGCTCCTTTTCAGGCTGTTTTTGCCATTCATGTTTTTTTTTTGTCACACCTTCAGATGTGAAACAGCTTCTAATTACCTGAACATAAAACTGCTGTTTTAGATCTGCTGTTATTGCAGGTTCCCCTTTTTGATATGTCAATAGAACAAGATCGAACATGATAATAATGATGTTCCATTGACTGGTTAAGATGGGAGATCCTTTGAGAATAGTAGATGAGTTTTGTGGCAGGGAGGTTCAGATAATCAGTGCATAGGTACAGGGATCAAGAAAAATACACCAAGTGAAATATGCTCTTTGTTAACTAATACTTTTGACAGCTAAGATGAAAGAGAAAAGACTAAGTCACAAAGATTGATAAATTGCAAAATAAGTTGCAAAATAAAGTGTATCACATCCACTTCTGTGGTCATTGGAGCTGCATGCTCTGGTATTTGAAACAAGGCTTAGATGGCTGTTTAAATTAACAACTGAATGGTACCTTTAACAGCTTGGGATTTGTAGACTGATGTACATTGCAGGTTTCTACACGTTTGCTTATCAATAAATTGGATGCATATAAATCGTGCATAAATCACCAGCTGACAGGTAGACTTTAAATGTGATTGTTCATGCAGTTTGGCAGCTGTTCTCTATAGAATTTTTTACCCCCATAGGGCTATTGTGTCTTAGATATTTATCTTATTCACCCAGCTCTCATTCTCCCTGTCCCCTTACATACTTGCACATGAGCTCCATGTCCTGATCTGCATAAGTGAATCTGTATTATTGACAAGTTTTTGTGAGACCACTCTTGCCAAAGATATCCTCTAAGACAGAATTATTCCAAGCAAAACAGCAGGTTTGAGCTAACTTGTATAAATAGGAGCTACACATAGTATGAACAATGGGGGGTAATTCTCAGACATCCCTGTTAGCATGCTACTTCAATCAAAATATCGACATATCTTAGGGGGCAAGACTAATGCCTTGACAGCCTCAAGAAGTTTGTAAAGTATGAAGGAAAGGTAATCTAAATGGAAGAAAAGGTCAAGAGGACTAATAGGCTTTGGAAAACCATACCCATGGAGGCCGAAGGGAAAAAAAACAGATAAGTAAAAACCAGTGGGACTTTTTGAATGACTTAAGAATTGAAACAAAAACTTGAGCAGAAATAAGGCATCCCGAGGACATCTTAGGAAGCAACTGCGTGGAGTGCCTTCCTAGGAGGTCTGTTTTAGACTGTGCAGAATGGACCGTTGTTTGACTGAGTTTCAGGTTTGTCAATAAGAACTTCAGCCTGGTCCATTTTTTTTTTACTTCTAGGGAAGATACTAGATCAGACAAATCAAAAGGAAGAAAAAATGGTACCTGAATGAACAGCATTTGTATGGGCCTTGGATGTAAGCCAAACTACTGGGCTTCACCCTGAGGTCAGCCCCCAAATATCAAGCCTATTTCCCCAGGCATGATACAAACTGCTGGCTCTGCTCCAATATCCAGTGGGCCTCAGTACTGGGCATTTGTCTGGCAGTAAGATGTTTGATTTTTAAGAACTGGTGAATCTACTTGGTCCCATTTTATATCATTAAAGGCAATCATGAGAATTCTTGAACAGAAAAAAACTGAGCATTTCTGTGTACTTGACATACTTCTGATGTTCTTAACAGTCAGTCTATAAAAGCATGGTTCTTCTGCATGTCAGCCAACCCCCCACCCACAACCCTACTTTTTCACAGTTGTGAGGTCCATTTTCTTTCACATGTGCCTTAAATAATCAGGACTTTTGAAAGTATGTGCTGTCATCCTCAGCGGCACCACTGCTCCCCCTTTTATTTTTGGCTCATGTTTATATCAATATGGCTGATTTTTTAAAGAAGCCACTAAAATATTGCTATATTGCTATACTCTTACGATGATGGATTTAGATGGGTAATGATGGATTTAGCAGATTCTCTGAATTCGTAGCTTTCATTTTTTAAAAAGCGTGAATCTACTTTTTCCCCTCATGGAGATATAAGGAAAAAGGCATATCTCCACAAGGGAAAGAGCTAGAGACTTACTTTTTAAAAAATGAAATCTGGGAATACAGAGAACCTGCTAAACTTATAATAACAAGGGCATATTGATATATCAATAAAAGGACTGCGTTTCTTTTTAAAAATTGAAAATGGAACCACTCATTTTCGGGGGGGGGGAGAAGTAGGATGATGATGGCATCAAAAGGGATGGAAGTGGGTAGCAGTGTGCAGGGGGAGGGGGCGGCAAAGAAAACCAACAGAAAGATAACAGATGAGGGAAAAAAGGCAAGTCAAATCGACTTCCAGAAAAAGGTCAGATAGTCTTAAAAGTGAAAACTGGAGGGAAAGCAAAAATGAAGAGGAAACTGAAAGCACAAAAATGAGTGTGGAAATAAGGGGATAAGCTGAAGCAATATAGGGCCAGAACTGCCCACAGTCAAGAAATGATTGTCCCATTAACTGGTAGAATCTTAGAGCATAGTTACAAATCAGATGAGGCTGGGTTAGAAAGAAGCATTCTGCTGTATGTTGCAGGAATCTGTTCTCCGTTCGGCAGTATATACCATGCAATCTTGTGCAGAATTACTCCAATCTAAACCTGTTCATCTTAGACAGGAGTACCTTTGCTAGCATTGTATGTCTCTGTATTTATTTATGATATTGATGTAGTGGTTATACAGTATACTTTTAAAACATATTGATAATGACAATGTTTTGGAAACAATTTTAAGGTAACTGAAAATGGGAAGGTTAATTCCTTCCTCCCTGTTTCACCGCCCAGAGCCCTCTGGAGGTGGACAGTATTGAACCAATAAATAAATAAATATACACACAGAGAGAAAACAGCTCCTGGGTGTCAAGAGGCCCTCAAGACCCTTATGGGGTGCAATGTGGAGGTCTGCAGTGGGAAGGAAGAATTGGCAAGTATCATTCCTCACTTGCTTCTGTGAACAACAGAGGGACTTCAGAGTCAATCCCTTACATTTTGACTGATTTCAAATATTCAAAAATATGGTAGCAAGAAGAGGCGAATGACTATTTAATAAGGAAAGGACAATAAATAAAGATATTTACACTACAAACCAGTTCAGCAGTGAAATAAATGGTGCTAGGAGTCTGTAAAGGCTGCTTCGGTAAAGACTGGAATACATCTGTCAGGAATTAAATTGTTTTAGGAGAAAGAATTGTAGTAGTTGATCAATTGATTCTATTTCAGCTCTATGATTGTGTGTCAATAACTGGCACAACCTGATTTGGGTCACTTCATGGACACCTGTTAAAATAACCTGGATTTGATGGGTCTGCATCTGAGTAGAATCTTAAACAAACTATAGAGCTGATCATTAATTTTAGTGCTTTTCTTTCTGCATTATCCTGTCAGGCTTATCTTTTTATGTATTTTTAGTCTAATTGCTGACTCTGACTGCATAGCATTTAACTAGGGCCCTTTCTGCACAGGCCTTTTACAGTGCCCTAGGGACGGCAAAATGCCGTCCCTAAGGAGCTGTTGGCATGGGTGGGGGCGCAGCTGCATTGCAGCCGCACCACCCTCACTCCCCCCCAGTGGCGCGAAGCCGCTGTTTCCAAACCTCACTCCCCGAGCAAGGTTTTGAGGAAACAGCGGCTTCCAGCCGCTGCCATGCGAACGGCAGCAGCTGGAAGGCGCCATCCCCCCCCCCTTTCTGATCGACTTACCTTCCCTGCGACCTTCCGGTGCGTCGCCAAGGCCTGGGGACATGCCCCCCCGCCTTGCGACTCCGGAGCGGTCGTGCAGGGCAGGGGGGCGTGTCCCCTGGCCTTGGTGACATGCCGGAAAGTCGCAGGGAAGGTAAGTCGATCGGGTGACGGCACAGTGCTGCGCCGTCTTCCCTGTCTTTACTGGGACCGTTCGTGCAAACGGTCCTGGGGGGGGGGGTGTCGGCGTCATATACACCGACACCTCCCCCAGCGTGGCCGTGCGGAAGCAGCCTATGTTTTTAAAATACCTAATGATGTATATGTGGGTTTGACCATCTTGAGATCCCAGTAACTGCCTTAGAATTGTTTTCAGTATCGCTGTGTGAAACACAAACCTCTGTTGTGAAGGGTAGTCTGAATGCATAAATAGATCCAGAGAGCAAATTGTTGATGAGCCATCTGCAAATCTTTTAAATGATCTTTCCAGATCATGTGATGGTCTACTACTGTATTTCATAATGATGTAAAATTGTTAGATGCTGAAAAGATTTGCAAATAGAACTTCTTGCCTCATCTAGATTGAGGATTAAGTTCTGATCTGCTTTGCATACTAAGATATGGTTGATTCCCAGCATCTGTTCAAAGGATTTGTTTACTGGAAATATTTCACATTATCTAATAGTTTGTTGTCATTTCCAAGTGCAGCCCTTTTGCCAAATTTCTTTCATGCATTATTTCAGGCTTGCAATCAAATGTACTAGAAATATACAGATATATTAGTACTTGAGAAGACAATGGAACACAATGATAGAGGGGACAGATGAACCTCCTCTTTGGGATCTGTAATGATCACAAGAAGATCCCTGTGTTACTAATTCAGACACACAGTACTTTCTTTGAGTGATTAGTGGTACACATGACCCTATGGATGTATGCTGGCAAGTACAATATGATCACATGGAGAAAATTTACTAGCCCTGCAGAATTTATGAACCAATCTTAAAATTGTTTAAATAAAGAACTGTTGGGGTCATTTCAAAGGATTGAAACCACCAGTATTTAATCATTCTTCATCTCTCATCTTTCCAAACCCTCCAGGGAGAAACCAAAGTCCTGAAGCTGAAAAATCTGCGACCCCAAGACTATGCCAGTTACACATGTCAGGTGTCTGTTAGAAATGTCTGTGGTATTCCTGACAAGTCAATCACTTTTGATCTTACCAACACAACAGGTAAGTCAGGGAATTCCAATAGGTTATGTCATTAGGAAATGCATCTCACCCACTAAAATCAACAAGGAGGTCCTTGTTAAGGATTCTGTAGGAAGGAATCTTTGGACAAAAAAGATGTATGTGCACAGTCTTGGACTCTTAGTGAGCCTAGTTTAGAAAATAACTGGTGAACAACAAATTCCAGGACCACAGTTCCACATGTCTAGACTCAAAGGACTACTACAAAAAGTGGATGTGTGAGCTTAAAAAGCTGTGTTGGAAGTGCTCTATGTGGTTTGCATTACTGAGTTTCAAATTCAGGCTGATTCAGACCTTTCAAACACATAGTTGTGTTTTCCTGTAACTGGTAATGGATATCCACATTGTCACTTCATGTGACAGCGTCAAGTCTGTTTGTTTAAACCAGGCTGTTTCATTTGCCTCCAATGCACATGAATGTATGAAGCTGCCTTATAGATAGGTACAATATTATATTTTGATCCTGGTTTCCCTCAAAGGAGTCCATGGTTCTCTTTTTTTATCCTCAAAACAAACCTGTCAGGCTGAGAAAATGAATGGAACAAGGCACCCAGTAAGGTTGATGGCAGAGTGGGAAAGTCAATCCTGCATTTCCTCAGGTCTACCCCAAAATTCTAACCATTGCACCATATTGACTAGGATTCTAAGCAGCATAAAATGGAGCTGTGCCATATAGACATCAACTTTCCTGGCTCCCTCTGCAGCCTTTTATGCCCCCCCCCCAAATGGGCCCCTATGCATCAGTGGAGCCACAGGAAGAATGTGGGGATTGAGGTGGAGGATTGCCATGGGAGGCATCAGTGACAGTTACCCATAGCCTCCTTCGCAAGCAGAAGTGCCTACCACAAGCAGGAAGGGATATTAAAATCCAAGAAGCTTTATTATAGAGGTAAAGCCCCTTCCAGAGCGGTGGGAGTATCCAAATTTAAGAATCTAATGGGCATACTAGAGGGGAAAGGGTATTGGATCCAGACCCAGTCTTCAGAGTACTTTCTACTTAAGACAACTTTCCCCTCAGCTGGGCTTCATTACTTGCAGGGAACCTGGCTGAGAAAATACCATGGAAGAGAGATTGCAAACAAAGGATTTTGCACTCCGTGTGATTGTAAAATTTAACCTCCCCCCCCACACACACACACACCCATTTCATACATGACTGGCTCAAACTGGAGCGTGGTGCAAAGGATAGTTCACAGACCATTCAAGACTGGAACCAAGTGTGCGTGTGATGGACCCACCACCTGCCTCCACACAATCATCCGGTCAGCTGCAGGGCATGACTTTGCTAAAGTAATGGCTGGGTATGTGCCTCTTCCTGCTTTCCAAATGTTGCTGATCATGGGGAGGGTGAGTGTGTGCAGCACTTTTCCACATGGTCACCCTTGAAGACAGGGGGTGGGATCAGCACACTCATATCCATTCTCCCTCCTGTTCAGTAAATACATATGGCTGTCTTCTGTGCCAGGTTCTAGTTTGGGATAAATGGGTTCAAACAACTATGTCTAATTTCAGTTAGTCAGAGAAAGGTCTTTTTCAGCTTTTCACAACACTAATGTAATGGGCAGCAGGAGGATGGAGAAAGGAGAAAAGTAGTGCCTCCCCCATGTCTTAGACTACATGTGAGTATTCCTCAGGTGCATTTATGGTACTGAAAGACTAGCATTCTAAACTAGGCTCATATCTATGTACCCATGTCTATGACCCATGTCTATGTACCTGGTAACTAAGCCCCAGGTACATTTTTTTTACTACCAAAGGGAGGCTGCCTTCTTGATCACATCATCACTGTAATTCTTGTGCAGTCTAAAAAAGAACGTGATAACAAACCAGAGCTCTACAGAATATACTTCTTTTTTTCTGAAGTTAATGCTGAACACATTGAAGAGCAGGTCTTTGGATCTCACTGAATCTCTGCCCATTCCAAAGAATATGATGCTTGGGATAGGCAGGATTGAAGCTAAGGCTTTACAGATGCAGGGTATGCCCTCTGCCCATGAGCTATGTCCTTTGGGGAATAAACGGTTTGTTAGTAGCATAAGCTGGAAGGCTTTAAGAGATAACAAACAGAACATAAGTTAACAAAGTGATATTGTAGTATAAGAGGTGAAAAGGCCAATGGAAGGGCATTTCTAAAAAGCATCTGATTTGGGACTTAGGAAGGACAAGTGCCTCTCTACTGAGCAATAGTTCGATCACACCTACTAGGTTCAATTTTGAAAGCTCACCAAAATAATGTTAGCACACTGGGAAGGTTTAGAGAACGTCTGTAGGAATGGATTTAGAGTACAAGTCTTGAGAATTAAAATAGTAGCTGAGTTGCAAATTTCATGGGAGATTCATAATCAGATTTTCCTAGTGTATTTAAAAACTGTATTTCAGATGTGTGTTGCCAGTGTAACACTGGGTGTTGTCAAACACCCTTCCCTCCAATATGCAGACACACTGCACTCCTATTACCACTGGAAGAAAAAAATAGGTGCCTATCTTTTTCTCTGCAAGGACTTGGGGGAGGGGGGGAGTTCATGACTATCCCAAGGATTTAAGGCATTCTAGGCTAGGGTGAAGAAGTCACCTGGCAGTAGGGTTGCCAACCATCAGGTAGGACCTAGAGTTCTCCTGAAACTACAATTGATCTCCAGACTACAGAGCTCAGTTCCCCTGGAGAAAATGGCAACTTCGGAGGGTAGATTCAATGCCATCACATCTCCAGTGAGCTCTCTCCCATCCTCATGCTTCACACTCCCCAGGAACTGCCCCCAAAACTTCAGGAACTGCCAAGCTGGAGTTGACAATCCCCACAGTTCAGGGAAGCCATCACCTACTGCCCTCACTCTTCCTCTGTGCACTGTGAGAAGGTGAGAGTCTACCCACCATCCTCTATCAGAACCACACACAGTGGTGTTGGGAGTCTACTGGACACCCTCCTTGCCCCTCCACCCCAGGGTGGCTGGAGAGAGAATGAGGAAGCAGGTTCTCCCTGCAATCAAGGGTGGTAGGGAGCAGGCTGTCAACTGGGCCAGAGTTCCTCCTAGGGCTACTGCTTGCTGTAGCAGAACCCAGCACTGGTATGGAAAGGGTGTACCCCTCTAGCTTTAGCACCATAGGCAATCATCTATGTCTGCTCTGTGAATAGACTGCCCCTGGTAGTTGATCTCAGTGTGGTCCAACAGATGCCTTCTTAGCTCACCTATATCTGTTGTCAAAGGCTTTCATGCCAAGAATCTGTTTGGTTTGTGGGTTTTCTGGGCTACATGGCTGTGATCTGGTAGTTTTTGCTCCTAATGTTTTGCTCACATCTATGACTGGCATCTTCAGATGCATTTCATGATAGATGTTGGTGCAATATTTGGAGCAAAAATTATTTGGCCACATAGCCTGGAAAACCCACAATAGACACTCACATTTATTTGGAAGAACTGTAATTCCCTCATTTTCAACTTATAGCTGCTAACACCATAAGAATCACATCATCCCCCATAACCTTTCATTGAGAAAACAGATCAGCATTTCCCACTTTTTAACTACCTTACTTGTGAATTCAACCAAGTATCTATTAAAGGATGGTTGTTAAGTGTTTTCTGTATAGGCAGCATCCTGTATTTCTTAGGCTTCTATTATTAATGATTGTATAATTATGAGGTGTGGAAGGTCAGCCACACGGCTGCTGTTAGTACAGCAAACTGTGTACAGCACAGCACAGCACAAGCTGTGTACAAGGTATACTATTTTCTCCCTTGCTTTCAGAGAAGTTAAGCAGCACAGCTAGCAAATTCTCCTGCAGTTTTACTGCAGCAAATTGGACATCAAAGGGAATTGAAAGCGACTCTTTGTTTTTATTGGCACCCCCTCCCATGCACACACAAGCGCACACACACCCCCTTCCATAGCTGACTTAGCCAGCAAGTTTTCTGAGCCGAGAACAAAAGGAATTGCCACAGGTTACAAATAAATGAGATTCATCTCCTGCATAACAATGGCTACATATAGTTAGCCGCCATCCTCCGGCGAAGGGGGGATGGGAGGGGTAGTGAGGGCCCCAAAGCTGCGCTTGGCTTTTCTGCTGTGAAGCTGAAGCATAGTTGCCTCGAGAGGTGCTGCTGGCACTTTTACAAGATGCAGGTGACACTTTTACAGGTTCCTTTCTTGCCAGTTATACATATAAACAAGCTGCCCCAAGGTACCTCCAGCCCCATCAGGTCACATTTTCTGATATTATTGAGCAAAATAAAATAAAATGTTGTTGCTCAGCAGGATTTTAGTTGTTAAGACTGAGAAGCTGACATAAAATAAAAAGCATAGTTTTGGATTCTTATCCATACCAGGGCTTCATATGCCCATTACGCATGGAACACTTACCTCGAGCCTGTTCTCCGCACAGTGGGCTCATAGTGGGCTCTCCTCTCATTTCTCTGTTTACACATGAGGAGGCAGCCAAGTTCCTTGCAGCTGTTTGCAAGTCTCAAAGGGGCCTCTGGTACTCTCCTGGTTCTCCTAACTTTACCCATCAACAGCCTTAAAGACACAGATTTGATATTCTCTTCCCCCTTCCCCCTCTCTCTGTATCTCTGCCACTGCCACAAGAGAAGAGAGAGACTTGTTTTAAAACAGAGTCTTGCCTGAAATAAAGTTTTAAAAGTCCTCCCAGCCATCGAGAACAGCAGAAACAGAGTGGGAAAGGTGGAGTGGAGCGAAAAAGACACCTGCTGGTATGGTTCCTTGAAAAAGCCCTCTATGTTGCTATTTTATATTGAAAGATCGATCTCTTGATCTCTCAATATATGCACTTTAGAGAAGCATGAAGGAACCAGCAGCATGGAGGGGAGAGGGAAGGCTCCAGGGCATCTGGCAACTGAAGCTGTTCTGTGCTTAGGCTGTGCTGGTTACTCTGCACTGGTGGAGGAGAGACCGAACGCAGACATTAGACAAAGATGAGTGGGAGGAGAGTCTTCCCACCCCTTGCCGTCACTATGCATATGAGAGATCGATCTCTTGATCTCTCAATTAGCACACTTAGGTAAGCAGGAAGAAGCCAACAAGATGGGATGTGAGTGGAAAGGCATGCAAAGTGATGTGAGAGAGTGGGAAGGCTGGCCTTGGGCGGAGAGAAGATGTCCAGGGCAAAGCTGTGCCCACTGGCAAATCTCTCTGCTCTGGCAGTGAGGCAAAAATTAAAATTGTGCTAAAATTGTTCTCACCTGCCTCAAACAGAGTGAAAAATGAAAGCAGGGCTCAAGGAAATATGTCCGTACAAGAAATCTTGCTGTGATGGACATTCACCCCCAGCATGCACCCAACACATTGTGCGTAATTGGCCATAGCCTTTATTTTAGAGTGAGACCCAATACATCAAGGGGAAAAATACATTTGCAGCCTAAGGTTTTTGTACTGCACCTGAAAACTGTACTTTGTTTCATATCAGTCCTTGGAAGTAGAGGCCAGCCCTGTTGCCCAAGTGTGAGAAGGAGCTATTTTAATGAATGTGTGAAACCAGGGAACCAGGAAGTCAGTGACAAGAAGAAGTATTCCCATTGGCTACTAACGTGGTGTAATGTAAGTCTGCAGCTGCGGAGGTACAGATTGAAATCCCTACTCTGCCATGGACACTTGCAGAATGACCTTGAACCAGCCATTCTCTCTTGCCTAACCTACCTCACAAACTGGTAGCAAGCCTGGTAATAACTGCAGGAGAATTATAACTCCAGACCCCACCTTGAGGATGCCAACCACATGCCTTGAGGACATGGAGGATTCAGCTCACCTGATTACTAAGTCATTTGAAAGAACTGGAACATGCTACACAGCTGAGAGCCAGTGTGGGGTAGTAGTTAAAATGTCAGTCTAGGATCTGAGAAACCCAAGTTTGAATCCCCACTCTACCACGGAAGCTCACTGGGAAACCTTGACCAGTCTCTTTCTCTCAGCCTTACAGGATGCTGTTGCGAGTATAAAATGGAGGAGGGGGAAACCACTATGGGGGCAACTGGGGGAGAAAAGCAAGATGTAGATCTTTTGAATGAGCAAATCAATCCAGGACAGTATACGGAGAGAACTCATTGTTGGAAGAACCACATAAAGCTAGACATGCTTTGTGGTCCAGAAACTCCAGAGCAACTGTGAAATATGCATACTGCTAAAATTCTCTGCCTTTTCTAAGAGAACAATCCTCCTAGTTGTGTTTGCCTGAGCTGTAACTTAGAGATTCAAGGCAAACCCAGCACAGCTCATTAACAAGGGTCCAAGGAGAGGAGAAGGCAGAAATAACGATGTCATTAAATCAAGCTTTATGAATATGTAACAACACCTTATTTTGCATTATTACCGCTGTTACTTAAAACATGCGCTCAGCCATTGTGCCGTGGTTGCTTTCTGAGCTTTGTTCGGAGCCTCTGGTGGGACTGACAAGGGGCTTTAAAGGACCTTTGAGAGATTAAACAGGGAAGAGCTTTTTGGAGCTGTGTCTGGGCATGTGGGAGAGGAGGAATTAATCAGAAGGGTTGAGGTTAAGCATTTTAAAGCGGAGGAGCTGCCCATTCGTAATAAGGATTCCTTGTTTAAAGGGGGAGGCTCAAGGATTTGTGGCTCAATCTGGGTAATTGATATATGCACAAAACAAGAAAATGGGCTTGAATGGCTTGCACCAATTGCTGGGAGGTGTGGAGGGCAGGAAGCACACATTGTGAACTTCTCAACTTTCTTTGCTGGAGGATGAACTAGTGCAGCGGTTCTCAACCTGTGGGTCGGGACCCCTTTGGGGGTCGAACTCCCCTTTCACAGGGGTCGCCTAAGACTCTCTGCATCAGTGTTCTCCATCTGTAAAATGGATAAGTGTTAGGGTTGGGGGTCACCACAACATGAGGAACTGTATTAAAGGGTCGCAGCATTAGGAAGGTTGAGAACCACTGAACTAGTGGGAATTAACTCTGCAAGAAAACAGCTTTCGTTACCTTGAGTTTGCTTTGAGAAATGAAGTAGGATGTTGGAATTCTGGGTGACATTTCAGTTGCAGAAGTGTTCCAGAGGACCATTTCCATCATGGCGATTAACTAGGCTAACTGGTCTGATCAGAAGAGATTCTAGTGTGCTTACAGTGTCTGCCTTGGGAATACAGGTTCAAATTCCCACTCAGGCACTGTTCACTGGATGACTTTGGCCCATCACTCTCTCTCAGCCTAACCACCCCCACAGGGCAGCTGTGAAAGTAATATAGAGAAGGAAGAACTGTGAATGTTGCCCTGAGCTCTTTGGAGGAAGGAGAGGGAAATATGCCACAGACAATATGAACTACTTGTACAATTTTCCAATCAATTTTGGTCACCCTTATATATGAAAGTCAGGGTATGTTTTCACCTCCCTTAACAAACAGCAGCAGCAGTATCTTCAGCAGTATAACGCTTCACATTTATGTTGTTCTTTCAGTAGCCATAAACTGCTGTTGTTCACCTCTACTTCGCCTGCAGTAGAGGAAAAAAAGCAATGGCAATGCCGTAATCCCTTGCAAAACTAGTAATAGAAGATTCTTCTCCTCAGAAGGACATGCTATCTTGTGAAGAGTAAAGTGAGACTTCATATGAGAAGGTTTATAATGGTTTCATCCCAATTTCACAAGCAACATGACAAATGTCTATACCATTTAAATGAAAGCTGATTTTCCCTCTTCCATGATGCCTGTTCTAGGCATGCCCACCCTCTGCAGCTGCCAACTTTGCTTGGTGAAAAAAGTTAAAATATTCTTCTGTAGCCCCCACCCCCTCAATAGTGGACCATTTGCTTCCCTTCTACCCACCTGCCTCCCAAACATGTGACAAGCTAGAGAGGTGGAAAGCATTGCCAGCACTTCATCAGCAAATGCTGGTAGATTTTGAGAGCAGTGCCTGGGGAGGATGGAGTTTGGGGAAGATGGGGTATCACTTCCAGGTGAAACTCTATGAATTCCCCCCAGTCTCTATGGCAGAGATGATCAGGCCTCACTTACTCCACAATAGAGACCATAGAGACATGGGGAAGTTTGTAAAGAGTCGCTATAAAGACTATTTTCTGTGCACATGGAGCATTTTGTTTGCTAGAGGAACTGATGCAGACAGCTCCAGACAGATGGATGAATCTAGGACACACAGCTTGCCTGAAGCACAGGAGAACTGAAAATAATGATGGCTAACAGGGTTGCCAGCCTTCAGGTGGGGTCTGGAGATCTCCTGGCATTACACTTAATCTCTAGACTACAGAGATCAATTTCCCTGGAGAAATGGCTCCCTGAAGGGTGGACTTCATTACATTACATCCTTCCCTCCCTAAACTCTTCCAGATTCCACTTCCAAATCTTGAGGACTATGCTAAGCCCCAGTTGGTAACCCAAACTGCTAAAATATTCCATTTAATGATCTGCATTGTCATAAAGTGATCTGATGCCTTAGATCAAAAGCAAATTAGTCTGTTCTCAGCATGCATTTCTGCCAGTTCACCTGCAAAGCCTTACTTACTCCACAGTAGAGGAACTCCAGTACATGTTTTTATCTTACATCTACCTTCACCCTAGATCCACTCAGGAGAACAGAAGCAATAAATGATCAGTTCATATGATCCATAACTGGAACCCCTGCAAGGGAATTTTGGGGGCAGGTTCAAGACCTTTGGCACACATCAGTGTGTAACATAACTTCTGATGTGGACCAGAAGAGACATAGTGTGAAGATGTTGTTCCAGTTACAGTATCAGGCAGATTCACACTAGCCTGACAAGGACCTTTGATCTCCGGATAGGCAGCCTAAATGCTTTCAGTAAATTTCACAAAGGAAGTAAATGGCCAAACGGTTGTAGGTCAGAGAGGCTGATTTACAGGGGGGCCCAGGAAATGAAGTTTAGCTGGGAACCAAGGGGAAAGAACAACGGAGATTCTGATCCAAGCTGGACAGGGGAAAGCAACTCCTGATCCCAGGTCTGCAAAGAAACAAAGAAAGGAACTGTGCTGTAGCTGAGAAATCTATGTATTAAAACTTTTTCTTATTTTCTGTTTTTCAATAAAATCTTTGAAAGACTCAGCGGTTTTTGAGTGTCTGGAAAAAAAGAACCCAGGATTTATAAGACAGGTGTGCACCCCCACACTCCTGGTCTTTTGACACATAGTTTCATCGAAATAGTATAGGAAGGTCTTGAAGCTTATGGTTAAATACTATGATGATGCTAAAAAGTCCCCCCCACCAAAAAAAGAGAGAAAGAAAGAGAGAGAGAGAGAGAGAGAGAGAGACTGACCACACTGGGCTGTTGAGCACTAGAGGCGATGAGCCCCTCAATGGAAAGTCATATGAACTTCCTATTAAACTGCAGTGGGAGTTTTGTGCTCCCACATATACCTGGGCACAATTCTGATTGCAACTGAGGCATGGGAGAAGCAGCTTCTGGCTAGGCCCACCTTTCTTTTACTGTTTTTATGTTCTGAAATGACCTCATGAATCCATCAGTTAAGGGAAGCGGGTTGTACCACCTTATTCCTTCTCCTTTCCCCAGAACCACGTTGAATCAGAGCTGTGTCCTCTGGCCTTTCCCAGGAACCTGCCTTTAAAGAGCCAAATAGTCCCACCCCCTATCCTAGGCATATGCAGCTTCTCTCTGAAAGTGGTAATTTGCTCCTCCTTTGTCCCTCGTACTGGTCTGTCAGATGGCTCTTCTCCATCCCCAACTGCCTTCCCTCCTGCCAGGATTGTCAGCTCCAGTTTGGGAAATCCTGGAGATTTTGGGGGTGCAGCCTGAGGAGGGTGTGGTTTGGGGAGTGAAGGGATATCAATTGGGTATAATTCCATAGAGTTCACTTTCAAAAGTGTCCATATTCTCCAGGGGAACTGAGCTCTGTTGCCTGGAGATCAGTTGGAATTCCATGATATCTCTAGCTACTACCTGGAGATTGGCAACTCAACCTCCTTCCCTGTTGGTTACACGAGGGCTTCAGTGGAGTAGGCTGCCAGCCATCAGTTCCTACCACTGTTTTTCTGCAAGCTTCCTGGTCACTGGACCTGGGATAATTGTGGGCTTACTTGCCTTTGTGCAGACCACTGCAGCCCTTCCTTGGCTTCTGCTGAGGCTGTGGAGGCTGCCGTCTTCTCTTGGCAACTCCAGTGTTGGAACCCAGTGTGTTCTTCCAATTGGGTCTGGAGTTGTGGTGCCAGGTAAGGGCCCTGAGTTGTAGAACCTGGGAAGCGTCCAGGCTCTCTGTCAGTGGGGTGGGGGTGCTGGGAGCTCCTTCTCTCACAGTGGCAGGGGTGGCTGTGCACCTCCTGACTTGAACATCCAGGAGAAATCAGAGATCAATTGCCAGGGCCAACATGCCCTTAACTGAGGCAATTCTCAAACCATGACCATTGTCAAAAAGCACATTCCCATTTCCAATTGATCAGAAGAGAAGCTGGGACTTCGACAGGCATAAAAAGTAGGCTAATCCTGCATTTATTCTGGAAGTTCACTGAGAAAGTATCTTTTTTTAAAGTGAAACAGAGAAATGTACCTCTGATTTTAATCCAAAAGTGAGCTGTGGTCTTGGTAACAAACTGCCATAAAGACACACATTTGACTGATACCAGCCAATCTCCACCTAACCATAATCTAAGCTTCTGCTTTAAATTCTAGAACACAATCAACTGTTCTTCTTTAACTATAGATCTGTTCATCTCAGTCACTGATCTTTATTCCTTTTTTTTTCTTCTCTTGTCCAGCTCCACCATCCCTGAAGTTGTCTGTGAATGAAACCTTAGTGGTGAACCCTGGGGACAATGTCACCATACAGTGCTCATTGACTGGTGGGGACCCATTGCCCCAAGTGATTTGGTCCCATTCACCCAGCCCTATGCCTCCCAATAGCCTTGTGCAAAAGGGCAAACTCACCATCTGGGGCATCCGTGTGGAAGACTCAGGGTACTACAACTGCACAGCTATCAACAATGTGGGGAATCCAGCCAAGAAGACAGTGAACCTGCTGGTGCGATGTACGTCTTTGAGAGGACCTACTTGGAGATAAAGCTCCCACGCAGTGTACTTTTATTGTTCCTTTTAAGTCTGGAATAATACAAATAGCATGGCAGTGAGGTGGCATTGTTTAATCTGCCTTTTTACAGTTCTGCTTATTCCCTTGTACTTGACCCTCGGTTGTCTTTACCGAAATACACACATGCCGTTCCAGGCTAGGTAGCCAACAAGTGGCTTTCACCAGGTTCCTTAAGTCATTGCTGAAATTTTTATCCTCGTGTTGTTCTTACCTATCTTCTGACTTTCATCTATGTCAAGGCAGTTTGTTTTTGCTGTGCGCCTTTTTTGCTAGAGGATACTCAGCACCATTCCTTTATGTGCTTGCATTAATTGGCTTGGCATTTTTATCTCTTCTAGCCATGAGGAACGCAACATTCCAAATCACTCCTGATGTGATCAAAGAGAGTGAGACCATCCAGTTAGGGCAGGACCTGAAGCTCTCATGTCACGTGGATGCTGTCCCCCAAGAGAAGGTTTTCTACTTCTGGTACAAGAATGGGAAGTTGGTCAAGCTCTCAGACCGACTTGTGGTCATCAGGAATGACCCTGAACTCCCACCAGTGACCAGCAGCCTGGAGATAATTGACCTCCGCTTCACTGACTATGGCACATACCTGTGTGTAGCCTCCTTCCAAGGAGCACCCATCCCTGACCTCAGTATTGAGGTGAACATATCTTCAGAAACAGGTGAGTCCCCCCTTCAAGACTTCTTGAACCATGAGGCAGCACATACAAATAAACAAAACACATTCGTCCTTCTCAGCCACCTTTCGAAGAAATTTCAGAAACGCAGTTTGAGTAATACCTCTGTTGATCAGATCTGTACATTCACTTGAATCATATATTAGCATTTATATCTAGTCTCACACATGTTTAATAAACTGTAGACCTGAAAGGAATAATGGAGGGGAGGGGAAAAACAAGTTGGAAATTTCTTTCGGCTCCCAACACACATAGACACAAGATCCCCTCCTGAATTCTATAAGCTTTCAGGATCATGAGCAAATTTTGTCCCTCTCTGCTCTCAGTCTTTTGCTTTAGCTGACTCTCAGCTGCCACCAACATTCTTGGCCTCATCAGATTGCCATCTAGGGTAGGATGGGGGAAACAGATTTTTTGGTTAATTTGCAAAGTCATATATTTTTGTATATTGGAGAGTGCCCTGAGTATGTCTAAATCTCTGCCTGGGCTGTGGGTTGCCCAGTTTTGCTGCTTTCATGACTGTAACAGAGGCTGGCCACTTTACCTTTAGAAGGCATGATAGCTGCACCGCTAAAACAGGATTTCCAGATGAAGGCAGTCCTTTGCCATTCTTACAGAGAAATTCAGAGGCTGACGCTTGACAGAACACCATCTTAAACTCTTCTGTAAGTGTCTTTAGAGATGACATATTGTTTGAATAGTCTGGATGAACAGTGGGATGGACTATGGAGCAAAACTAGCAAGATGGAAATAGCTTTGCTTTCCTGGGCTGTCAGCTCCCACCCAGCAAGCAAGGCTGCAGCTCTCCAAGATGACCGAGCACAGTGGGAGGCGCAGGAGAGGTGGCTTTAATTAAAAAAATCCTCCAATGCAATTTACACATTCTTCCCATGGAGAAAATTGTCTCTTGCCAGGTAAGCATCTGCAGGCAGTGCTGAGCAGTGAGGGTGCATCTCTCTCTTCACACCGTGGAGGAGAGGATCTGATGAGATTCCACATCCCACAGGAGACCTGTAAATTGAAAATTCACCTCCTCATTGCCTAGTGAGGCAGTAGCTGGCAGAGTTGCCAGCAGCTAGGACCAACCTAAATATCCCCCTTGAGGCAGCAATGTGTTTCTTTATGTGTTAAATCATCACATTCTCCCTTGCTCCCTTAACATAACATGGGTCAGTGTGAACCATGACAGGGCAGTGAAGGTCAAAATTAGTTCAGAACCATAACCTGGTCATTAATCCAAAGGGTCGCTGTAAGTCAGAAGCGACTTAACAGCAGCTCACACATGCACACTCACATGAGCACACACAGAAGAATAACACGGAGCACCCCCATATGTGAAAGCATCACTTGGGGAGAAAGTATGGAAAGAGAGACAATTTGAAAAAAGCAGGAGCCACCTCACCACTGCCTATGATGCCAACTTCTCCATTCTGGGGAGTAGCAGACAGTATAGGTGGCAGAGATGCTGTCACGTGTCAGCACAGTGCCTGAGATTGAATTTGGGGGCTCATGGGTCTACCTCAGTAGAGGTACTTTCGTATATGCAGAATGATGCACTTTCAATCCACTTTCACAATTTGCAGGTGGATTTTGCTATATCGCTCAGTAAAATCCAGCTGCGAAGTGCATTGAACGTGGATTGAAAGTGCATTATTCTGCATGTGCAAAAGTGCCCTAGATGATGGACAACTCTTGACCCTTGGCTTCATGGGTTGAATTCTTGACCCATGAAAGCATAATGTCCCAAGAATCACCCAGGGAATCAAACAGGGTTCCTGCCGATGATAATGACTACAGACTAGACCTTTGTGGTGCTATGAGTGGTATGCCAGTGAACCCCCCCCCCCACTTCCTAGCCTCTAGATCAATCTGTTCCCAGAACCAACACCTCCAAAGAACTAAGGGAGAATGTTAGAGGTTTGTAAAATTGTGTGAATAACATGGAGAGAATGAATTGTTTCTTCTCTCAAAGCACTAAACTTGGGTGCACTCAGTTAAGCTGATGGGCAGTAGATTCAGCATACAAAAAAGCAATAATTCAAACAATAATTGCATAACTTTTTGAACTCCATGGCAGAGGATGTACTCTTGACTGCTAGTTTGGATGGTTTTAAAATGAGGTTACACAAATTCCTGGAGGAGAGGTCTATCAATGGCTGTTATTCATGACAGTTAAATGGAACTTCCATCTTCAGAGGCTTATGAATGAATGGTGGTTGCAAGAGGAGAACAGCAGAGGAGAGACTTAGTGTTTTGGCCATTGGTCTTTTGGGGTGACTGTCTAGCCACTAGGAGATACAGATCTGGGCTAGATGGATGGTTATTCTAATTTCTAACCACTAGGACTGTCTAGCCCAGGGGTAGGGAACCTGCGGCTCTCCAGATGTTCAGGAACTACAATTCCCATCAGCCCCTACCAGCATGGCCAATTGGCCATGCTGACAGAGGCTGATGGGAATTGCAGTTCCTGAACATCTGGAGAGCCGCAGGTTCCCTACCCCTGGTCTAGCCACTAGGAGATACAGAAAAAAACAAATTCATGTGCAGTGCACCTACACCCAGGGGAATCAGTGGATCCAGTGCTTCCATTTTCAGTAATGACAATCCACATGGATCAGGAGCAACCAGGTTAATATTTGCTTCTATGCCTATTGAAAGTCATGAAAAGCATCACCCACAAGGAGCAAAAGGCAGGGAGGGGAATGGGTAAAACCTGTCACAGTTGCCACTCTTTTCTGGCTTTGACATATTCCATCTAATTTCATATGGTGGCTGCTAACGCTCTTCCACACTCACCTGTAGGCAAAATAGTCTTCAGTGATCTCATGGTGCAAGGGTAGATTTTACTACTGGATACATTTTCATTTGAAAAATTAGTTTCTATCCCTTATGAGTGGGGATTTGAAGCTGTTCGTGATCTGGAACCCACACATTTGAAGGACCAACTCCTTGTAAACTTGTAAAGTAATGGGCAGTGCTCAGCAAAAACTCAGAAACTATAAGGAGGCTGCACCTGGTTGAATGAGAAAACCTCTCCCCACCACACACACAATTTGCCAGAACTGAATAAATTCTATGAAACAAGGCAGCTTGTTTGACCTGCATAATTTATTCTGATTCCAGAATCCAACTTCTTTTGTCTCAGAATTTCTAGACCCTTGAAGGGAGCTTGGATTTTTTTTTTCAGCACAGTGTAAACCTAGCCCTGATTGCGGCGTTTCCATCTCCAGGGCTGCTTTTCCTTATTGCCGTGCGTTTTGCCAGCCATTTCTCAAATTCTGCTCTTTCAAGATAGAGTACAGCACATGAATTGGGCTCTCTTCTCCTCTTCTCCTTTTAGTGCCTCCAACCATCATGGTACCCAAGGGCCAGTCTGCTGTCACTGTCCGCGAAGGCTCCAGAGCAGAGCTGCAGTGCGAAGTGCGAGGAAAGCCCAAGCCTCCCATTATCTGGTCTAGGGTAGATAAGGAGGCTCCCATGCCCTCAGGTGCAATGACTGTGGAGACTGGCGATGGGAAGCTGCACTTGGAGAGCGTGACTCGAGAAATGAGTGGAACTTACAAATGCCAGACAGCCAGGTACAACGGCTTCAACATTAGACCCCGAGAAGCCCTGGTTCAGCTCAATGTACAGTGTGAGTATAGTCATAGATTTCCACTACTGTTTGCTGCCATGTGATTCAGCAACAGTGACTGGGGGGTGTTGAGATGTGGCTGTGTTGATAGGAATTACATCCTCATTGAACTGAGTTATTCTGTCTCTCCTTGAGGGCTTGTGTTGACACAGTTCATAATTGTGCAAGACATGAATACTATGGAAGCTCTGAAAATAGAAACCACCCACACATAGCTGTATTCTAAGCAATGGTGAATCATAAAGTACTATCCTTTCCCTCACTAAGGAATGAATTAACTTGGCAACCATTAGAGGAAATTCCCTTACTATTCTCTGTCCCCTACCTTCTTGCTGATTGCAGCTTCACCGGTTGCTTGTGACAAGTTAAGAATTGTCTAACACATGAACACATGAAGCTGCCTTACACTGAGTCAGACTATTGGTCTATCGGGGTCAGTACTGTCTGCTCTGATTGGCAGCAGTTCTCCAGGGTCTCAGGCAGAAGTCTTTCATCCCACCTAGAACCTGATCCTCTAAAATAGAAATGTTGGGAATTGCACCTGTGACTTTTTCCTGTAAAGTAGGTCCCCTACCACTGATTGAGCTGCAGACCCTCCTCAAGTTCATACACTGGGAAACTTTTACAAACAGCAAGATTATCTTCTCTTTCTTCTTTTGTTCAGGCTGTAACTGACTAATGCAAATGGTTAACTTACATTTATGTAGGCAAAGTCTTTGCTTGAGGACTAGTAACATTTGTTGATAGACCATGAGACACAGCATTGTGTAGTGGTTAAGAGTGGCAGAGTCTAACTTAGAGAACCAAGTTTGATCCCCCATTCTTCCACATGAAGCCTGTTGGGTGACCTTGCACTGGTCACAGTTCTTCAGAACTCTGTCAGCCCCACTTACCTCACAAGGTGTCTGTTGTGGGGAAAGGAAGGGAAGGAATTTGTAAACTGCTTTGAGAGTCCTTGAAGATACAGAAAAGTGGGGTAGTAAAACCAGGTCTTCCTCTAACAGGACACTGGTCGCCAGAGCATTCCACCAGACTGGGGCCAGGGCTGTGAAAGTCCTGGCCCTGATTGAGGACAGCAGGATTGTTTTTGGGCCAGGGATCACCCGTAGGTTATTATTTATTGAGCATAAGACTCTTTTAGGAGCATATCTGGAGAGGTGGTCCCACAGGTGCAAAGGCCACAGACTGTTAAAGGCTTTAAAGGTGAGCACCAGAACCTTGAATCTGATTTGGTACTCTACCTGGAGCCAATGCAGCTGGCAGAGCACTGGCTGGATATGCACTCAAGTTCTCTTCAGTACCCATGCTGCTATATTCTACGCTATCTGGAGCTTCCGAAGCAGCCTTAAGAGCAGTCCTGCATGGAGTGAGTTGTAGTAGTCTAGCCTAGAGGTGACTGTTGCATGGATCATGGTGGCTAGATCAGGCTAGGATCAATAGGGGGCCAGCAACCTCACTTCGTGCAGGTGGTAAAATGTCAGGCAGGCTACTTCCACAATCTGGGCCTCCATAAACAGGTAGGTATCCAGAATCACTTCAAGTCTCTTAATGGTGGATACTGGTGTTAGTTGCACATCAGCAAGAGTTGGAAGCTGGCCATGTCCATCTGGCCCACCCTGACCCAGCTACAAGACTTCCATCTTTGATGGATTCAGCTTCAGCTAGCTCTATTGTAACCTTCAACCACAGCCTCCAAGCACCTGGCCAAATTATCCAGGGCAGTATCTGGCTGGCCACCCATCAACAGATACAGCTGGGTGCCATCAGTGTATGGGTGACACATCCCAGCCCAAAACCCCAGACCAACTTAGCAAGAGGGTGCATATAGATGTTAAATAACATTGAGAAGAGGATTGTCCCTTGTGGGATCCCACACACGAATGATTGGTATGCTATCTCTCCCCAAGTGCTACCATCTGTCTGCATCACTGGAGAAATGAGCACAGCCACTGCAAGGGTGTTCCATGAATCCTAGCAATGGTGAGCCAAAAGCTCATGATTGACTAGATTGAACGCTGCTAAGTTGAGCAATAACAGTAGTGCTGATCCACCTCAATGTAATTGCTTCTGGAGATAGTCCGGGAGGAGGACCAAAGCCTGTGGCCAGGATTGAAGCCAGATTGAAATGGGTCCAAAGACTGATGCCTCCTTGAGGAAAGCTTCAAGCTGCTCTGTAGTTGGTCTCTTAACTACCTTACCCAGGTATAGAAGATGGGACTCTGGACAGTAGCTGCATCAGTCTAAAGGATCCACTGATGGTTTTTAAGGAGTGGTCACACCACTGTCTCTTTTAGCCTCCATGGGAAGGTCTCTGAACTCAAGGATAGATTGATTGTATTTCCCAAGGGGGTGCATACATCAGCCAGGATGAGCACATGTCAAGAAGACATATAGTGGGCTTCACAGCCAATACAATCCTATCAACATTGCCCTGTGAGAGACAACTGAATTGGTCCAGTATTGGACCAGAAGACTGCAACGGGCCTCTAGTTCCCCTCTGCATCCAAATTGGCACGGAGGTCCAGGCAGAGCAAAAAGATTTTATCCCCAAAAAAGCTTTCAAATGCCTCAAAGATTAGTTCTGAATTTCTAATATTTGTGGCTTTTCAGGGCCATCAAAGACTGAATTTGCTTAAATAATTGAGCTTTGCAACAGCTAACAGATGGGATGCAGGCTGAAAGTATTCCTTCTTCATGGTCTTTACCGCCACCTCATAGGCTTTCATAAGTGTCCTATAAAATGTTCCTACCGCCTCATCATGAGTACTCTGTTATATTTGTTCTAGTCATCTAAGCTCCCGCTTCTTCCTCCTCAGCTCCAAGCTATACCAAGGAGCTAATATGGAGCAGGAGCAAAGAGGATGTCAGGGGGCAATCTCTTCAATGGCTTCTGAGAGGCAGTTATACCAATTTTCCACAAGCTCATCCTACAAGTCAACTGGAGGCATCAGTTCCCACACAGAATTCTGGAAGCTAGAGGTGTAGCTATAAAGGGGAAGGTGTTCTATGCACTGAGCATGCCCCAGTAGGGGTGGAAAATCCCCCCTGCCCCCCACCCCGCCAGGCCTGGCCCTGCCCCTCCAGCCTGGCCCGTTTTCAGTCAGCAGAAAGCTGTTTTCAGCTGGCAGAAAAAGAGGGGGGGCATTTTGCCCCAGGCACCATTTTCTCCCCCTACGCCCCTGCTGGAGTCTCCTTGGGCGAGTGTAAATCAGCTTGCTGCCTATACAAGGAGGGTTGAGCATGCCAGTGCAGGCCTTCAGAGAGAAAGGATCTGACCATGGCATTCTATTTATTGAGATCAATCCATTTCCATTCTAGCACCAAAAATCAAATCCAGGGTGTGACATTCCAGATGTGTGGGGCCTGATACAAATCAGAAGAGTCCCAGTGCCACCATGGAAGACGCTAGATCTGAGCCTGACTGGAAGCACCATTGTCCACATGGATACTGAAATCCCCCTGAACCACCAAGTTGGGGAACTCCAAGGTCCAGCTCAAAACCTCCTCCAGCAAGCCCAACAGGGTATCAATTGGTGTGTTAGGCAGATGGTACATCAGCTAAACAGCCAAACTCTCCACAGGACCCCACACCAGGCCAACACAATCAATTCCTGGGTCCTCCGGAGCTGGGAGATCACTGAGGGAGAAAGACTCCCCACCCTTTGTCCAGGGCTAATGAAGTACCAAAAAGCCTGGAGGGGGTCAATTCTTTCAGGGTGACCATTTCATCTTCCTTCACCCAGGTTTCAGTCATGCATGCCAGACCCACTTACTGCCCCACAAAATAGTCTTGTGGGGTCATGGTCTTGTTGATGGACCTGGTATTACATAACATCAATGTCAGAGAAGGGTTTTGGTCTCAGAACTTTCACATACCCATGAAAAGGCTTTGCTAGCTAGGTGAGACTTTTTTGCATTGCTTAGATACAGAGCTTAGCACATGGTCTAGTAGGCAGTTGGGCTAAGTTCATTTATTGGACCCTTCTGATTCCTGCTCACCCTATCCTCTCATCCCTATGAACATGACAAAGCATTTCTTCCTTTTACTTGCACAAAAACATGGATGTTTAAATCTCGGAATTGTTTTGCAAACAAGTAAATTGGTGTACTTAAGACTTTGTTTAGTGCTTGGCTTATTGTGGAGATAGCAAAGCACATGATTCATATGTTTCCCTTGGAAAGAGAATTCAAGTGACATCATAGTGTATGGCCCACAGCAATTCTGGAACGTTCTAGTGAAATCCAGTTTACAGCCCATCTGCCCATCACTAAGAGAAGTTATTTACTGTATATACTTGTGTATAAGCCGACCCGTGCATAAGCCAAGGCTCCTAATTTTACTACCAAAACCTGGGAAAACTCATTGACTGGTGTATAAGCTGAGGGTGGGAAGCCGGAAGGCAGAGGGAGCTCCTTATTTGGGCAGTGACTCCCCCTGATGTAACTGCCCAAATAAGGAGCTCCCTCTGCCTCCCGGGGTTTGACAAAGCCCAGCTAGCCAGGGTGCCTTGGGGTTCCCCCTTCACCCTCGATGAGGGCAGCAACAAGCAGCTTGTGCAGCCACAGGGAAGTCGTCCTGGGCCACACCCCCAGCCTCGGCAGAGGCCTGAAGAGCCGGCTGGTAAGCGGTGACTCATGTATAAGTCGAGGGGGAATTTTTCAGCCTTAAAACGGGGCTGAAAAACTCAGCTTATACACGAGTATATACGGTACTCTCTGTTCCATAAACATGCAATTCCTTATGACCTTGATTGACACAAGTTATTTTTGTGTCAGCCAGAAGGCAATATGAATTCAACTATGTTGCATTGTGGCTGGCGGAGACCCAGCATGCATCTGACTTGGATCAGTTACAGCTATAGAGAATAGCAGAACAATATGTGAGTGCCTCTGTTTGTGCACACGCATCTGTGTATGTGTTTAACGGATGGATCCTTCCCTAGTGCTCACAGCATCACAGCTTTCTGATAGCTTCTGTGAATAATGCACTGTTTTCAGGTGATCCAATGCTGAACTGGGCAGAATTTTTTTTTAATACTTGAGGAAGGATGAAAGCAATTTGGCTCTTTTCCTCTCCAGGTTTGGGATGAAGTAATTGCTTGATATTATTAATGGGAGTGGTGAATTGAAGTCATGTGGTGATAACTCTTTTTGCAAAAGTAGCATCCCATCAGGAGATTATTTCAAGACCAATTTCCTGTGGGATGCAGGTAGTGCTGGGAATGTGAAGCTGGCAGGTGTGGGATTGAGAGAGAGAATGTTAATTTACACCACCAGGCACCATCCCTGGGCTGTCACCAAATAGCACGCTTATAGCACATGTAGCATTGCTCATTACAAACCAGTTACTCTTTCCGAGCCCTCCCTCTTTTCCCCAGCAGAAAGACAGAAACCTGAACTGAAAACCAGGATATTAGGAAATAAATTCCTTCAATTTGTGTTTAAATACCCTCAACAGTAATACTACCTAGCAAAAAACTAGGGTTCTTTTTTTACAGTGCTAAGCTTCTACTACAGTGGAATGCTAAAGGGTATATTCTCCCCCTTCCCATTACCCCACAATATTTTCTGGATCGACAGAGAAAACATCCACCGAATGCAGCACAAGCCTGATATAGTACTATTTCCCTGCAAACCGTGGCTTGCAAATTAGAACACACCCTTAGGGATACCACCTCTTTCTCCTCTTGTCTTTGCTCTCTAGAGGAATTCCTGCCATGAGTTTACATCATATCATGCACCCTGATATACACTATATCATGCACCCTGATGCAACTGCTGATATAAACTCGAGATTGATATGGGTTTGCAGAACATTCTTATGAGAGAATTTTGGCATTAGTGCGATTTATATTGGTACATGTGTAACATAAACCATGGTTAATGCTACGGAAAGGAAAGAAGTAGTTCTAGAGAAGGCAGGAAAGAGGAGGAGGACTTGTTCATGCTCTAAACTGGCTTCTGATTTATAAACCATGGTTTTCAGGAATCACAGAAACAAAGCACTCTGCTCCTGGGGATGATTCATAGGACAGCTTCTAAATTCCTTAAAGTGAAATCATCCCAAGCCAACTTGATCAGAAATGGGGGTTATGCAATTTGACATCTTTGATGCATCTCTGAACTGCAACCCACCATGTCCATGTTGACACTTTTCTCAGAACCTTCCCAGAGATGTGATTTGAAGATGTACTTAAACATCACCACTGTGCTGTCTCAGGCAGGAGGCTGCATGGCTCTTTCTTTAGGACTGTCAATCTGAATCTTTTCCAACCCTAACATTCTTTTAAAAAATTAGCCCTCATTGTATAGGGAGTGTAACAGCCCCCTGGGGTCACCCTGCTTCCTAAGCTAGTGACTCTTCATTTCTCCTTCTCCTGCTCATGCAGGGCACCAGGCATTATAGAAGAGAGACTGTGCATGTGCTCTGGTTAATTGAGCTGCTGCTCTCCAGCTTGAGAAGCTCATTAGCTTTGTGACTTGCTCTGGAATTCTAATCTTATTGGAAATGGGAATCGTGTGGTTGTTGAAGGCTCTCTGATGAGAGCGCAATTTTTTCCTCCGCTTGTTCTTTCCAACTGAGAATACAGTTTGATGATGAGTGTGTGTTTAGGTATATGTTTGTATATGTGCACGCTTGTGACTTGCTTTTGAACTGGCTCTCTTAGGGGAAAGTGAATTCTGGGTGATAATTTGGTTGTTTTGCTGATTTGTTCCAAAGCTAAAGTTGCAAAAAATCAATACGGCAGATCTGATTAGATGTCAGAACCTGTTTCTCTCTTTCTCCTTTCTCCTTCTTTTTCCCCCCTTTTCATCCACCCATACATAGTTTTGTATTGCACTGCACCAGTTCAGAAATTAGCTTTGCCAGCAGTACAGCTACACTGAGATGGGCAAAGAAGAAGGAGGGTAACAAACTAATAATCTCTTAGAGATGGTACTGTGGATAACTTTGTCATCTATCTCTTTTGAAAACAGGAAAAACAAAACACTTTTCATGTTATTTTCAGCAACAGACTAAAGATGAAGTGTGGAGCTTTACCTAAAGCCAGTTCACACATTGTTTTTCAAGTGCATATTTTAACGGGTTTTTTTAAGTGTAGGTGCATGAGCCAACCACCTTTAGAAAGATGCATCAAATGGTAAATTTATCAGAAAACTAGGATTGGCTGCAGTTTTTTGTTAAGTGTACATTCAGGGGCAAAATGGAAGTTGCTGTTGTGTAATGTGTACAGTGTGGTGGCTGTCAACACCACACTGCCAAAACTTTCTGAAGGAAAAATCTACTCAAAATTATTCATTCACAAATCCAATTTTTTTTCTATACTCAAAAGCTTGGGGGTGTGGGGAGACACCCAATGATAGCATAATGTTCACACATCAGATTTAGAGCTGCTTCCCTTATAAAATTGCTCAATATGAAAAGCCTAACATGTGAAGAGTAGAAATACATGTTTGCAAGCATCAGGAAACACAGTTTGCCTCTGACTCCTTGTTGAATATTTGCCTGGTGACAAACCTGAATTTATCACTTTGTGCTATGTTCATGAATAGCTGCCAAATCTATGTCTCAAATACATCATCTTTCATGAATATGCTGTGGGTTCCCGATGCCTCCATTTCACAGCTTCTTCTTCCTAGCTTCAAGGAAGCTCTTTCCATGCAGTAATAATGCTTCCTTTTTAGGACACTGTTTTACTTTAGGATTCATAATAACTATGAATAGTACCCTGGTGGACACACATACACATGCAAACTGTCTCACACACTCTCTTAAAAGATTTGTTAGGGGTTAGGAGGGCTGGCTTAACACATTCCAATGCTACAAGCCTCACAGGACCTGAACTAAGCTTTGAGTTGATCCCTGCTAGTCTAAATAGCAGCATGAGAATCAGTATGAGTGCTACAGTTAGGTCAGAGATTAAGGAAGAGCCCCCTTGTGTAATTTTTCAGGGGGATCTGCACATAAGGGATACAATTTTTTCCCCACTTACTGCTGCAAGGTGTTCTCGCATCTGTTTTAACCCATTATTCACCAGTGTGAGAAGAGTTTGTTTGTTTGTTTATTAGGCTTGTATACCGCCCTCCCCCGGAGGGCTCGGGGCAGTTCACAACACAGATATACAATACAATTAAATAAACAAGTAAACTCCATACATTTTAGTACTGGTCCCTATTAAAATACAGTGCTCTAATTACAACATTTCATTACAGAAAGCAACAGATGGCGTCCAACAGCTTAAAACTCCCCTACGGGGGGGGGGGGGACGGGAACAGCAGGGCTCCTGCTGTTACAACAAGGGGGGGGCGTGCACATCAGCGGCTGGCCTCCCCAAAAGCCCGGTGGAACAGCTCAGTCTTACAGGCCCTGCAGAACTCATTAAGGTCCCGCAGGGTCCGTACAGCTGGAGGGAGAGTTACCCTCACTCTGACCTGGCTTCCTGCTAGGCATGGGCACGGATTAAAATATCAATAAATTTAGAATTTGCATTTTTAACCCTTGGAAATTTTTGGCAAAGCCTAATAAAGCTGAAATGCTTTGGTTTATTATATTACTATAACTGAAAATATTACTAGCTATTACTGAAAACATTTGGGTTAAAAAAAAACCAAACCAAAAAATGTTCAGTTCTCCACACACACTCACACCCCATTTTCCAAGCCCTTGAGGGGCTTGGTGAGGGTGGGGGGGGGGGTTTGAGGAGAACTTCCCCTGTCAGGGCTTTCTAGGCCTCAGCATGGAGATCTCTCTCTTTCTGTCTCCACTCCCATCATTGTGCACATGGCTTGAGAAATGGAGGGGAGATTTTAAAAGCTTTTCAGCCCCAGGTATATTCAGCTTTTTGAATACACCTGGTTTTTATTGGTAAAAGAAAAACCTGGAAAAAAATCAATATGGCTTTTTCAGGTTTTTCTGTTATTTGGGTTTACTAAATCACCCCACCTATTTCCTACCCATTATCTGGTATCTTGAATGTAAAAGACTGAAGAACAAAAATGTGCCGTGTAATATTTATTTCATCTTCGGTTGCTAACCTCCAGGCCCCACCTGAAATTACAACTGAGCTCCAAACTACAGAAATTAGTTCCTTTGGGGAAAATGCAAGTGTTGGCGAGTAGGCTCTGTTGAATCACATCTCTGCTGAGCTCCATTCTCTCCTCAGATTCTGCACTCAAATCTCCAGGTATTTTCCAAGTTGTAATTAGCAACTCTCTATACAGCCCAACACGGAGACTCCTAGTGTAGTATAAAAATATATATCAGTAATAAAAAGGTAAAGTAATGATCCTGTGCAATCACAGAGCCAGCATGGTTTAGTCAGTGGTTTTAAGAACAGTGGACTCTAATCCCAAGAACCTGGTTAGATTCCCCACCCCTTCACATAAAGCATGCTTGGTGGTTTTGGCCCAGTCAAAGTCCTCTCAGAAATCTCTCAGCCCCACCTACCTCACAAGGTGCCAGTTGTAGGGAGGGAAATGGAAGAAGTTTGTAAGATGCTTTGAGGCTGCCTGTCGTTGAGAAAAGTGGAATATATTTCCAAACTCTTCTTCACTGGATCATTACTGACTCATGGGCTGATGTCACATCACATTTACTTGGCAGATTTTGTTCTTTAAAAAATGACAAGTAGCTTTAAAAAACTTCAACAGCTAACAAAAAGAAAAAACAGCATTTCCAAAGACAATAAAACAAATATTATTAAAAAGGCAAATACATAGCTTTCGAGAACAGACATCTATAGCTTTACACCTATGGCAGGGAACGCCACTGCTGCTGTTGCCATAACCACACTGATCAAAGGCAAAAGTAAAGGTAAGGGTTTCCTCCAGTCTCCAAACAAGTCTGTTTTTCAAGCCAAAAGATTTTGTCCTGAAAAAATTCTATAGGAATAGTGACACTAATCCAAGGGCAATCTCATACTTATTTTTGGCAGGACAGTTTCCTTTTATGCCAGTTTAGTTTTAGATCATGCAATCAGCAATATATAAAGCTGCCATATGGATGCAGCCTGTGACTCTGAGTCTTTTATGACACCCCTGAGTCAGCTCATGGGCCTAAAGGTGAGCAACAAATCTCCCAAACTGAATCTCTATACAGCTCTCCTGAGAGGACAGGGAAAGGACAGGCAGGCAGGTACAACATCCCCTATGTCCCTGAATCAGAACTGCCTTTCCTTCATTTTGTAAGCAAACTGGAAAGATGTAGGAAAATTGAGTCTGAGTTATCACTATCCCCCCCCAAAGTAAAATAAGAGGAACAACCAAAGCGTTGATCAGACTTTAAAAGAGAGAATATAATAATTTTAGCCAGATTATCTACCCATCTCATTTGGGGGGCGGGGGATGAGTTGCACATATTTTACAGTGCAACTTGGCAAATGTCTTCACAGCCAATATCCAGGTGATGGCTGGAGATCTCCTGTGGTTACAACTGATCTCCAGGGAACAGAGGTCAGTTCAGTTGAAGAAAATGGCTGCTTTGGAAGATGCACTCTGTAGCACCATACCCCATTGAAGTCCCTCCACTTCCCAAACCCTGCCCTCCTCAGGCTGTACCCCCAAAATCTCCAGGTATTTCCCAGCACAGAGCTGGAAACCCTATTGCACTAGAATATCCCCAGGACACAGTCACAAGAGAACAAGATTCCCAGAGCAACTGTGGTTCTCAGGATGAAATGATGGATCATATAGCAAAGATGGTAAAGGAAGAAAGACTTGTACACTCAGCTTGGTCTGTTTTAAGATGCAAGTCATCTCCTGTGTTTTGCTTCCCTTATCTTTAAAGCAAAGAGAAGTCTGACCCCTCTCTTCAGAGGTTTGTGAGACTTAATTAGTGGTTGCAGATCACTTTGAAGTACTTTAATAAAAAGCTCTATAGATGAGGCGAGCATCATTATTGTGAATGCCATCCACCAGATGCATCAGGTCATGAAGTCACCATGGAAATGAAACGCATCAGCCACTAGGATGCATATTAAACCAGGGGCAGGCAGGTGAGATCTGATGGGTTTCAAGGCCAGCCTGCAAAGTTTCCGTATGGTAGCACAGGAAATCATTTGAGAAAGTGGCAGGCAGACAGATGGCCCATAAATAGGCTTTGTCCATGCTATGCATTCCATAGACTAGGAGACACTAACTCTGAAAAGCAATTTTTTTTTGTCTTTTATTGCTAAACATTCTAAGGTCTTTCAAGGCCACTTCTACAAAAGCAACTTATGTTGATGTTTGTATTTTTCAACATCGTTATCATTACACCAAAGCAATAAGTATTAGACATGTCTGAATGTTAGAGTCTTGACCCATCTAGAGAGGTTGGCTTACCAGGTCCTTACCAAGGTGGGGGGGATCTTCCACTCTGGGCCTTTGTATCAACACTTCGCAGTAATTCACAATTGGATTGTCTTGTCTGCACAGGATGACTCTGTAGTCATTAATTGCTTTAGTTTGGGTTACCAGCTCCAGACTGGGAAATACCTAGGGACTTGGGGGAGGGGGGTAGACCTGACAAAGGTGGTGTTTAGGAAGAGGAGAGACTTCAGTGTGGTATAAGTCCACCTTTCAAAGCAGCCATATTCTTCAAGTAAACTAATCTCAATTGCCTTGAGATAAGTTGTAATCTCAGGAGATCTCCAGTTACTACTTGGAGTTTGGCAACTCTACCTATAGTGAAATGATAGCACCGTGTCCACTGAACCATAAGAGCTATATCAAGGATCTGTGATACTGGTCTCCCCAGTGTTTAATATGACCTTACAAACCAGTGTCATGAGGCGAGTAATATGAATTGGGCCCATATTCTTTCCTTGCATTCTATGGCATAGGGTCTCTTGGGTGCTCTAAGGCTGCAAAAAGCAAGTGCCTGTTTTCCTTCTACCAAAAAGTAGCCTGGAGTGGCCAGTTTCAAATGGGGGTAAGGGTGCAGTGGGGAAGAGTTAACCTTAAAGATGGAAACCTTGTTGCTTTTGAAAGATAAAGTAAACCCTGATCTCCTTGATTCAACACAGGCCTTACTCTGCTATAAGCGCAGGTTGAATTTCTGCAAATTAAGGATATTAAGTAATTAGTAATTAGTACAGGAGAAAATAAAACAATCACATTAAATCAAAACAATAAACATAATATATTAAAACAAATCAGTGACTGTAGTAAAAACAGAGCTTGCACAACCAATGTAAGAATGAAGTAGCAAGATGTAGTAAAACAGCGCACAAGACAACAGCAGTAAATCTAAAAGTCTTCAAAAGTTTTTGAAAGAAGAGAACTGGTATCCAAAAGTCCCTAGATTTGTAGGCAATGGTGGAAGAAGTCAGGTGAGAGGGGGCCTGATGGACTCAAGGGACCAAAAAGTACATAATTTGGGGGCAACTATTGACAATGTCTTGACCTGTTTGCTCACCAACCTTATCTCTTTTCATGAAGCCCAGACAGGTTCATGCAGAGGAAGCAACACATCAGTTAAGTTGTTGTCAAGTTATATAGGGTTTTGTAGATCAAAGCTAGCATTCTAACCTGATCCAAGAAACAAACTGGAATCCAGTATAGCTGAATAATACAGAATGTATGTGTTCATTACATCCAATTCTGTTTTTGAAGGTAGCTGTTACCAAGGTGTGTGTAACTGCCATTCTGGCCTTCATTGATTCCTGAGACAAGTTCAGATTTTCAACTTTCTCTTAGGAATTAGATGGCAAGAAGATATATTAATTGAATCTCATGAGCCAATGGAGGACAACACACTTCAAATCTTTTGGTGATATGGCTGTCAACAACCTGGAGAAAAAATGTCCTGTCCTCTTAATAGAGGCTTAATGAGATGTTTACTAAGTGGTGTTATTTGCTTTCATGCTATGAAAAGCTTTTCCTACCAATTTCCATACATTATGTCCTCACCTGTATTAGAAAGGAGGATGACTTCCCTCAATAATTTAATGTAGGTATAAAACACCATAGGAGATAATGGAATCTTGTAGCAATTTTAGTATCTCAGGAGTGGAATAATATTATTCCACTACCTTCTTCTGAGACCTGCCCATCAGAAAGGAGCAGAACCACTGCAGAACTATACTTCCTGCCCATAGAAGTGTATCATGGTTGATGCTCCAGTGAAAGCCAGCAATGAGTGGTCCAGCAGAATCAGTAGGAGTAAAATTCCCTGTGAGGCGACCAACTATCAGGGTGACCAAGTAATTTCCATACCACTCTGACTAAAAAACAGCTTGAGATGAATCCAGAGAATCAGTTTTATCAAGACATATCTGGAGCTGAGATGTCACCACCCCATGAGATAGGCTTGAGCAAAAGCAAAAAAAAGGGGTGGGTGGGGTAAATTTTGGGTTCAGGCTTATAAGGCTTCAAAAATATTGGGAAACCCAAAAAATCCAAATATCTGATTCAGGAAACCCCCCCAAAATTCAACTCCATTTGAGCCTATGGAGAATGTTTGAGGAGGTTTGCAGTTTTCCATTCCTAGGGGCACAGATTTCAAGGTAGAGGAACCAAACCTGTCAGGTGGCTTCAGAAGACTTTCCTGATAAGAGCACCCAACTTTGCTGAAATTTGGTTCAGGGGATGCAGTGCTATGGGTCCCCAAAGGGGTAGTTGCCATCTCCCACTAGAAACCAGAGGAAAAAAAAGGAGATGGGGGCTACCCCTGTGGGGACCCCTAGGACCCTCTTAACTAAATGTCACCAAACTTGGTTGCTCTTATCAGGAGAGTCTCCTGGAGCCATTCTGATGCCTCTACCTTAAAAATGTGTAGATACTCCCAGAAATTCTCCATGGGCTACAATGGAGCCCAGTCAATCCTAATAGGAGTATCAGGTGGTCTTCAGTAACAATGTGTGTGGGAGGGGAGAGGTCACTTTTTTCCTTCCATAGACTTACATGAATGAGGCTTGCTGTTCTACTTCAGTTGTACTGTTCTGGAGATTTTAGTGGGAGCTCTGGTGGAAGTGTTGTTCCAGGTAGGGGGACTACATTTGCTGCACAGCTGCTGGTGACTCTCCTCATGGAAACCACACAAGTTTATTGAAGTTTAAGTGTGAGTGGTCCAAATCTATGGGCACAAGTTTTCCTTCACTTGCATGCCCATACAATTGAAAACCCCTCAACCAAACTTCAATGAACTTGGGTGGGTTCTCTGGGGAGAGTCACCAGTAGCTGTGTGGCAAATTTGGTGCCTCTATCTGGAACAAAAGGTTCACCATCACTGCTTTAGGTCATACATTCATATCCTTCCATTAAGGAGGCATTAATAACATAGTTCATCCACTGAGCTATGTTGCTTTGACATATTTAGTCAGGATTGGCAAGGATTGAATGAACAGATGGTGTAGTTCACTAATACAAATATTCTGCCCACATCCTCAGGACAAAGTATCCATGTGAACGTGACAAGCAGTAGTTTCAGGAACATTAATGGCATTTGTTATTAAAATGGAGTCCCAATCACAGTGGATACAACTGATTTTATCCATGTAGTGCTTTGCAAGTTGGCCACTGTGATCTGCTAAGAGAGCCAGTATTTCCTCCTGAGGCCAAGATGTTAAAGGCCTCTTGCCACTTGGAACTGTTGCTGGACAGCACTATGGCATTGTCATGATGGTTATGAAAAAGCATGGCTTCTGCACTGTTATCTGAGCTCTACCCTGTGTTTGATAAGCATTCCTCCACTGCTTGATAATCTTCCTCCACTGCCATTCCAAGCGACTTTAAAAAACAGCAGGAAACTGATTTAATCTTTACATTCAGGAGTGATTGAGTCTTCCATCTTGGGTTGCAAACCATGCCAAATGAAGAGAGATTGTGAGCATGGTGCTCAGAGAGGATGGAATTTGATGAGGGTATGGTGTAACTTCTAGGTGATGCTCTAGAAATTTACCTTAAACTCTATTGTAAAGGTAATAGAGATATGCAGATATTACTAGAGCATTACTATGGTGGCCATTTTCTGGCCACCTTTCCTCCCATTCCTCAGTTTCTCAAAAGCAAAAATTGCCAAACTGGCTAGTGAAGCCAGGGATTCTTTTTGCTTGACGTCTCAATAAACCCTTAAGTAGATTTATGCTCAGACCATAATATGGAGAGTTTTTCTAGCTTGTCAACCTAGTCAGAAATTAAGCCTAGTGGATTCCAGGAAAATGAACAGGCAGCTTCAGAAGCATGTCCATGTAAACATCAAAGCTATTACTAGATACAGGGATAACATGTGGAAGATAGGAAGGACTGGCCACAGGTCTAGAGAAAGGAAATAGTGAGACCCAGACCATGGGGCAGTACAGGAGACCCAGAGTTGATAGTGGCAGAGTCTGGAAGAGGGTGATGATTAAAACAGAAATCTGGCTTTTGGTCCTATGAAAAATTGGGCCTCTTTAGTCCACCAGTTCTCTACAAATCTATAAATGTTATTCTGGTTTGGAAACAAATGTTTAAACCACTCTGGTATCTGGCTGAACAGCTTGCAGTGCTTTATGTCGGGCAAATAATAGTCTCCATCAATTTAACTTGTTATCTACAGAGGGAGCATAAGACCAGAAACAGAGGATATGGAAGGGACAGTAAATAAGCTTGACGGATCAGTGGATCTACATCTCTGGAAATGGAAATGCACTAAATTCTGTTTTCGCTGGCAATTGAAGCTATCATTCAAAGGCTTAAGTTTTACTAGTGCCCTGGTCTCTTCTCAAACCACAAGCATAGCTATTAATTGCTATGTTAATAGTCCCTTGTGTATTACTGATGGAGAGACTTCCTAGAAAAATGGAGAGACTTCCTGGAATTTTTCACAAAAACCTCTCTTCTAACCTTGTTGCATGGTTCCCATTTGAATCTGGGGTTTACAAAGCCTTGTCAAATTCTACGTAGGAAGCTACGGATGCAAAGTATTTTTGATTCGTAATGAGCCATGACCACTTGTGACTCATAGTTCTGGAGCTCCACCAATTACTGTTGTCCAAAGGAAGATTGTTTGTTTGCATTAAGAATTGTATTCTGAGATTTTTGTGGATTATCTCACATTTATAGCATTCTGAACACCTGTCTGAGAACTAGCTATCCTGTGAAAGAGGTAAGAGTTACAGGCCTTCGCAGAGATGTTATCTGACCAAGGAGGAAACTCCATTTTGAAAGGCATCCAGTATTTTCCTTTTTAAAATTGACATCAGAACCTGCAGAACTCTGTGACTTGACGTTCCAGTCTATTGCCTCCCCTGAATGGGTTATTCTGAAAACCTTATATTCAGTGTTTCCCTTACCCTCAACACATTTTGAAAATCTTCATATTATAGTGTCTTTAGCTGCTTCCACATTTGGGCGGGGGGGGGGGAGGGGAGTTCCAAATAGAAGTTTTTCCACACACGGTACAATTTTTCCAAACATGGTAAAGCATGGCCTGGCAACCAGCAGGAGACCCAGGGAGACAGGGACATGGGGAGGGGCTGTCAGTGACAACATACCATCATTTCCACAAAATGATCAGTGAAAACTCTCTAATAAAACCATAGAGTTACTGTCAAATTGAAACAGGTATATTTAAGTAGGTAATAAATGCCTCAGATCTGACAGTTCATCAAGCTCAACATTTTGTCTCCAACAGAGTGTCAGTCAGATGCCCCATAGGAAGCTCACACTCATGCAGATCTTGTCTATTCCCTGTTCCTTGACCCAGAGTTGAATGTATCAGGGACATCTATATATACACACTCTATATTAAGCTGGCATAGCTAACAACCATTGACATTCTGTTTTCCATGAATATATTTAATGCAGTTTTAAAGACATCTGTGTTAATGGCCAACCCCAGGTCTTTGAGGAACAGATTACATAGGATTTATTGGATGAACCTGAAGCCTGATCTACACCTGCATAAAATGAGGTGGGAATGAAATAGTGAAGTAATACTTCAGACTACAGGATGATTATAGTTTAGAACATCGTTCTCTGTAGGTTAAAAAAAGTTGCCCTTCCATAGACAGGAGCACAGGATCACAGTAACACAGGAGGCAGCAAGCTGGTCTATATACTTTATCTTTGAAAATGTTGGTTGTTTATGTACAAGAAAGATTAACATATGTTAATATTAACATAGTGGAATGCCTAACAAGAGGCAGAAGAAGCCATCCTCTTCTGTTTGGCCCAGTAACCGACACTCCCTATCAAAGAGTTATAGGAATTTAAGTGTCAAAATGTACTTTTCCCTAAAAAAATTCATTGGGTTTTATCTTTCCTGTGGTAGGCAGAGTACACAGACATAAGGATGAGGAGAGAAGCCCCTATTCTTTCCTTGACCTTTTAATTGCACATCAAGATAGATCAGGAAAAGGGAAACTACCTGTGTCTTCATTCAACCTCTTCTGTCAGTCATGTGATTTGTCCTTCTCTAGAATTAATGCAGTTTGAAAAAGCTGGATGGCTACATGGGTGTGGTTTGAATGGAGTGTGGAGGGAATACACATACCACCCAGTGCCCTGTAACAGCCTTTCCTACTGCCTGCCCAGCATAAGGGCTGAAGGGGGGAATGGAAAAAAACTGTGGGGATATCTCCATGTGCAAGCTTTGCACTAGATCCTAAAAAGACCGGATCAATTATTTTTTTCATTTTGATACCATGGTAATTGCCTCTCATATACCTGTTGCTCTCAATTCTGTGATTCCATGAAGGTCAGTATATAACAACAAAACAACATAACAGGTACTCAGCCAATGATGGATTTGGAGGTGGATATGCTGTAGTTAGAGTTGAATGGCTCCAGGTGGAGTCTAGAGAGCCTTTGGAATTACAACTGATCCTCACTCTACAGAGGTTAGTTCCCCTGGAGAAAATGACTGTTTTGGAGGGGGACTTAATAGCATCTGACTTTGCTGAGGTCCCTTCCCTCCCCAAACTCCACCCCCCATGCTTCACCCCCAAATCTCCAGGAATGCCCCAATCTGGAGTTGAAAACCCTTGCTGCAGCATTAAGTACATACCAAATCCATACCATGAATGGATGCACATAACAAAAAAATGTTTCATTAGTTAAATCAGAACACTGAAGTGTATGCATTCACATTGTTCAGAACT